>NW_012103288.1:576136-586622 GCF_000951045.1 Mandrillus leucophaeus | reverse complement strand
TTCTTTTCTTTTTTTTTTTTTTTTTAAGTGATGAGGTCTCACTCTGTCATCCAGGCTCACTGCAGCATCCAAATCCTGGGCTCAAGCAATCCTACTGCCTCAGCTTCCCCAGTAGCTAGACGTACATACAGGCCCAAATCATCGTGCCGCAGCTAACTTTTTTATTTTTATTTTTGGTAGAGATAAGAGTCTCACTTTGTTGACCAGGTTGGTCTCGAACTTCTGACTTCAAACGATCCTCCAGTCTCAGCCTCCTAAAGTGAAGATTACAGGCAAGGTGTGGTGGCTCACACCTGTAATCCCAGCACTTTGGGAAGTCGAGGCAGGTGGATCACCCGAGGTCAGGACTTTGAGACCAGACTGGCCAACATGGTGAAACCCTGTCTCTATTAAAAATACAAAATTTGCCGGGTATGATGGCGCACTGTTATCCCTGCAATCCCAGCTATTCATGCGATGACGCGATCTCAGCTCACCACAACCTCTGCCTCGCAGGTTCAAGCAATTCTCCTGCCTCAGTCACCCAAGTAGCTAGTGTTACAAGCACCCAGCACCACGCCCGGCTAATTTTTTTGTTTGTTTGAGACAGAGTCTCACTCTGTCACCCAGGCTGGGGTGCAATGGCATAATCTCGGCTCACTATAACCTCCATCTCCTGGGTTCAAGTGATTCTCCCAGGAAAAATCTCCTACTTCTCTCAAATAGCTGGGATTATAGGCACCTGCCATCATGCTAGGCGTGTTTTTGTAGAGATAGGGTTTTACCATGTTGGCCAGGCTGGTCTTGAAATCCTGACCTCAGGTGATCCACCCGTCCATGGCCTCCCAAAGTGCTGGGATTACAGGCCTGAGCCCCTGTGCCCAGCCAGATAGCACTTTTTATTAGCCAAAGCCAGGTGCAACTGGGAGGTAGCTTATTTGAATACAGCATGGTGGGTAAAAGAAATGATGAAGGGAGGGGCGCGGTGGCTCACGCTTGTAATTCCAGCACTTTGGGAGGCCAAGGCGGGCGCATCACCTGAGGTTAGGAGTTCAAGATCAGCCTGGTCAATATGGTGAAACCACATCTTTACTAAAAATACAAAAATTAGCCGGGTGTGATGGCACGGGCCTGTAATCCCAGCTACTCAGGATGCTGAGGCAGGAGACTTGCTTGAACCCAGGAAGCAGGGATTGCAGTGAGCCAAGATCACATCACTGTATTCCAGCTTAGGTGACAGAGTGAGACTCGGTTTCAAAAGAAAAAAAAAGAAAAGAAAGAAAGAAAATGATGAGGGATGGGGCTGGAGAGATAAGCAGGGACTGGATCATGAAGGGCTTTAAAGGCCATGCTGAGTAACGTGATCAGGAATGTGCTTTAGAAAGACCATTCTGGCAGAAGTTTCAGGAGTAAATTAGAAAGGGGAAAGACTGTAGGCACAAAGACTGCTTAGGAGGTATAGTAATACAGGTGATAAATCACAAGTTCTTAACTAGAGGTGGAAATTGAGAGGAGAGGACAGATTTGAAACATCATAATGGTAGAATCGACAGGATTTAATGAGTGCTTAAATGTAGGCAGAAGAGGAAAATAATCAAAGACGATTCCCAGGTTTCTGGCCTAGGGACTGGGTGGCATTTCTTGAGAAAGAAAATACAAGAGGAACAGATCTGAGTGTGAACATGTTTGTTTTTATTATTACTGTTGTTTTCAGAAACAGAGTCTCACTCTACCACTCAGACTAGAGTGCAGTGGTATGATCATGGCTCACTGCAGCCTCCATCTCCTGGGCTCAAGAGATCCTCCCAACTCAGCCTCCCAAGTAGCTAGAACTACAGGTGTGCATCACCATGCCTGGCTAATTTTTAAAGTTTTTTTTGTAGATACGAGGTCTCATTATGTTACCCAGGCTGGTCTCGAACTCCTGACCTCAAGCAATCCTCCCACCTCAGCCTCCCAAAGTACTGGGATTACAAGCATGAGCCACTGTGCCTGGCCCCTCAATCTTAGAAAAGGACCTATGGCAATGTTCCCTTGTCCAGCCTTTGAATGTTGATGATGTAGAAGGATGAGAAGCTAGAATAATCTGGAGACCATAAAGAGAAGGAAACAGACATTTAAAACTCCAGGATGTCAGAGCAGAAAAATGGAAAAAAACTCAGTTGGGTCCTTAATGACAATATCAAGCTGGTAAATTAAACTTTTTCTTTTTTAGAGATGGGATCTCGCTATGTTGCCCAGGATGAAGTACAATGGCTATTCACAGGTGCCATCATGGTGCATTACAGCCTCAAATTCTTGGGCTCACGCAATCCTGAGTAACTGGGACTACAGGCATGCACCACCATGCCTGGCTTCTTTCGTTTTTTGAGATGGGTCTTGCTCTGTCACCCAAGCTGGAGTGCAGTGGCGTGATCGTGGCTCACTGCAGCCACGGCTCACTCCCAGGCTCGAGCAATCCTCCCACTTCAGCCTCCGGAGCAGCTGGGACTATAGGCATGCACCACCACACCTGGCTAATTTTTGTTTAATTGAAGTTTCGCCATGTTGCCCAGGCTAGTCTCGAACTTCTGGGCTCAAGTGATCCGCCCATCTCGGCCTCCCAAAGTTCTGGGATTACAGGCATGAGCCACTGTACCCGGCTGGCTTCTTTTTTTTTAAAAAAAAAATAGTAAAATACACATAAAATTTACCATTCTAACCATTTTCAAGTATACAATTCAGTAGCATTAAGTACATTCACACTGTAGTGTAACTATCACAACTACTCATCACCTGAACTTTTTAATCTTCCCAAACTGAAACTGTACCTGTTAAACAGAGGCTCCCCAATCCCCCTGTCCCTGTAGCCCCTGGTAACCACCATTCTCCTGTCTTCTATGAATTTGTTACTCTAGGTACTTCATAGAAGTAGAATTGTACAATATGTGTTCTTTTGTGTCTCCTGTTTTTTGTTGTTTTTTTTTTGAGATGGAGTTTTCGCTCTTGTTGCCCAGGCTAGAGTGCAATGGTGCAAGCTCAGCTCACTGCGACCTCTACCTCCTGGGTTCAAGCGATTCTCCTGCCTCAGCCTCCCGAGTAGCTGGGGGATTACAGGCACCTGCCACCATGCCCATCTAATTTTTTGTATTTATAGGAGTTTGAGACCTCCTGACCTCAAGTGATCCACCCGCCTCAGCCTCTCAAAGTGCTGGGATTACAGGCGTGAGCCACGGCACCCAGCCTATGTCTGCCTTTCTACTAGATGTCTTGCTATATGATTTAATAAATCCTCTCAGCCTGTTAGCCACATATGTGTTTTCTATTTTTGTAACTAATACATTCTAACTGAAATATCTAGGGATAGTGTACACAGTAGAATAGGAGAAAAGGGCAAAGGCGGAAACCTGCCTGACACACCAACATTTAAAGTAGCGGGAGCCAGGTGCGGTGGCTCACAGCTATAATCCCAGCACTTTAGGAGGCCGAGGTGGGTGGATCACCTGAGGTCAGGAATTCGAGACTTCAGCCTGGCCAACATGGTGAGACCCAATCTCTACTAAAAATACAAAATTAGCTGGGCATGGTGGGGCATTCCTATAATCCCAGCTACTAAGGAGGCAAGACTGGAGGATTGCTTGAAGTCAGGAGGTGGACGGAGGTTGCACCGAGGTGAGATTGCACCATTGCACTCCAGCCTGGGTGACAAGAGTGCAATTCCATCTCAAAAAAAAACAACAACAACAAATAAACAAAAAATAAATAGGCCAGGCGCAGTGGCTCATGCCTGTAATCCCAGCACTTTGGGAGGCCAAGATGGGTGGATCACCTGAGGTGGGGAGTTCGAGACCAGCCTGACCAACATGGAGAAACCCCGTCTCTACTAAAAGTACTAAATTAGCCGGGCATGGTGGCGCATGCCTGTAATCCCAGCTACTCCATAGGCTGAGGCAGGAGAATGGTTTGAATCCACAAGGTGGAGGTTGCTGTGAGCCAAGATCGTGCCATTGCACTCCAGCCTGGCAACAAGAGCGAAGCTCCATCTCAAAAAAAAATTAATTAAAAAAATAAATAAATAAAGTAGTGGGCAGAAAAGCAGGCCAGGAAAGAATAAGAAGCAACCAGATGGGCAGAAGGGAAATCAAGAGAGCAAGACATCATAGACACCAATGGGGATAGAACATACAAAAGAAAAGAGGGAGGATCCAAAGCTACAGTTTTGATATAAACTAAAACATATCTAACTAAATAAGTCCCAATTAACTCAATTACTGGTATTTAGGCTCAGGCCAGAATTGTTACGCCAGCTTCCCATCTAGTCAAAGAACAATCCTGGAAAAAACTCCAGGACACACAAACCTGAAGGAGGCCACAGCTGTGAAGTGAAGAAGGATCCCGAACCACCCTGTCTGATGGAGACCCAAAATGCCTGGGAAGGGTCTGGCTTTTACCATGGACAACCCTCAGCAAGTGAGTCAGAACAGAGGGCAAGGTCTGTTTTAGAATCCTAGCCAGATAAAACACTGACAAGATAAAAACTAGACTCATTTGTTTCTTTGGAACATACTGTGGCACTGCCCTCTACCCAAAAATTTCAGCTTGCCTTATTCTTAGAATCTGACCAGCTTACAACCACTACAGCTCCTGATATTCTATGGCTGTACCAATCCAATGCCCACCTCTACAGTCTTGGATATCCAGAACACTGTACATTCTTAATTATAAAATCACTGAAAGTCCATTAATAGCCTAGACCCCTAATAATCTTCTGCCCTTAAACTGGTCCCACTGTGCAAGTTAAGATGGAGCTGACAGTAAACTGCTTAAACAGGAAGACATGATGTGGACAAGGCCAACCATTATACAGAGGAGCCTAAGGACACAGAGAACAGAGAACTGCCTGCCTGGGGTATAAGAGTTATCTGTGATCCCTCAGCATCCCAAACACACTTTTACTCTAGGACTTGCTGCAGTATTCACGTTTGCCTGTTTTGCTTTCCAGAGCTGGAACTGCCCAATGTGCTTCGAGTGCATTACAGGTCAGCTGGAGATACTGATCCTATCAGCCACTGGATGGCTGGGCAGGGCTTGGGGTGGCTAGAGCTCTTGGGCCAGCCATCTCAGATTTCAAGTCTCACTATTACCATTTTTTGTGTATACCATGATGGGAAAAAGGCTGGAAAGTACCTCACTAGACTGTGAGCTCTTTGCCAGCACAGACTATGCCTTATTCATGTTTCACGTCTCCAGCATCCAGCACCAATGACTGACCTATAGCTAGTGACTGACATGCGTGTTGAGAACGGTTCTACTGAGAGTAGCAAAACACTTGTGGGGTTGAGGAAGACAGTATTCTATAGGTGGTCTCTGATCCTTTTCCCTGTATCTGACACACTGAAGAAATGGTTTCCATGTCCTCAGAGCCCAAAGGTTCTGCTTGAAGAGCGGAGAGATCATATGAGGAGGTGTAATTATATCCCACCCCCCACTTTCCACCACCAGTAGAAAGTAACTCCACTTTTGTCCATTTTATGTATTAGAATTCAAATAAAATTTTATTTAACGTTTGACTGCTTTAAAAAAAAAAAGACATAAACCATTGCAACAGAGAGCAAATGCTCTCCTGCATCTTAAGCTCATGCTGAAGTTTAAACATTCATGCTTGACAAACTCCTGTGCATAAGCTAATAAAAGAAGGATTATGCCAGGCTTTCAGCAGTAATGGGAGAACTAAAAGGTACCAAGAGACCTGCCACACCCAGTCATCTCAACTTTCTTCAGGAATATGGTAATAATGGTGGATCTCTAACATCTTGAGCCATTTCCTTTCTGGTCCACATGGTGTGGCAGATCCTTTGCATAAGTCCATGGCAAAGCTCTAACACATTCATAAAATCCCTACTTCAGTCAGTTCTTTACCTGACTATAACATGAAGCCTTCGAACATCTGTGGGACTCTTTCCAAACGCTCCCCATGTCTTTTTATTATCAAATAGTTATATTAGCACTCTATCTGTATTTGCAACAGATATTGGAGTGAAGAAGGTACAGTAGACAGTTATACAGATATCACAATTTCTGGGCCATGATATTCTGAAACAGATACTCAAAAGCAGACATTTTTTAAAGATTGGACTTAATGAAAAGAGTGGACTAAATGAAGATCCTCAAATACTGACTGAGACCTAAAATAAGGGGATCTAGGAATCTAAATCCCTGACCTAGGTCACCAGGGTGCTCTTTTCCAGAAGAGTGAACCATTTTTCAGAGTCACACTGACTTTTCTAATATGAATACTATTCTTGTGCCCCCATGCCTTCACCCTACATCCAAATTGATGGTTCAGGGCCCCTGCCTTGCTCCAGCTTCACCTCCCACTCAGGCAGCAAGAGCTGTCTCTGTGATGCTGACAATGAAAAAAGATTTCGCTGCTCATAAGCCTACAACCAGCATAGAAACTCATGGTAACAATCATCCCTCTACACAAGCACCTCAGGCAGCAAGTTGTTCTTTTATAAACCTCTTTTCCTCTAAAGCAGCCCTGAGTGTTCATATTATTAGTATTATGATAATGGATTATTAATAGCAGCTAACAGCTATTTGGTACTTACTATATGCTTTGTACAATACCAGGTGCTTTACATTTATCTCATTTAATTCTACTGACAACCAAAAAAATAGTAATTCTCTTGAAAACCATGTATCATTACCTTCTTTACAGAAGCAATTTTATAAGGAACATGCACTGGTAATTAGCAGAAGCAGGATCTGAATCTAATTTTGTCTGATTCCCAGATCCACTCTTAATTACTATACCATTCTGCCTCTAAATTTACCTCAACAAAAATGGTGAGGAGAGGTCAGGCATGGTGGTTCATGCCTGTAATCTCAGCACTTTGGGAGGCCAAGGTGGGAGGATATAGGACCGAGACCAGCCCTAGCAACATAGTGAGATCTCTACAAAAAGTAAAAAAAATTCGCTGGGCATGGTGGTGCTCGCATGTGGTCCCAGCTACTTGGGAAGCTGAAGTGCAGGATGGCTTGAGCCCAGCTTGAGGCTGCAGTGAGTTATGATCACATCACTACTCTCCAGCCTGGCTGGATAAAAATAAAGGTATATAGGGAAGCAGATTCTACAATTTCCTTCGGTTACATAGTCAGCTTTAACTGACCTGGTTTTAAAGTTCCTCCTTCTAACCAATAAATCCCACCCTCTATCCTGAGTCCACTTCCTCTTATTATGACTCCAGTGTAAAAGAGTAGTGTGGATGAACACATGCTACAATATGACTCTTTGTGCGATTTCACTCACTTCCACTCTTTCCAGTCTGCTGTGTGCTCTCCTTTTATACTTGCATTCAGTACAATAGCAGCTACCATTCACTGGTACCAATTCTGTGCCAGACACCACACATATACATACATACATTGGTCCCTCTTCCAAACTCCAGGATCCCAATTCATATATAACACTTTGAAAGACTTAGGTCTGATGGAGAGACCCCTTTTCCCACAATGGGGAAGCAGGAAATCTGGGACTGCAGATAATGACTCTGTGTTCTAGTAATATTTCTCTTTTTGGGTCTTAGTTTCCATTATCTATGCCTATTCTGTGCCTCTTAGGAAGGCAGAGACACCAAAACTTCTTAATTACAAAGGCTAAGGGTCTTTGTACCCTTGCTAAGCTATCTCCAGGCACTTCTGCTGACAGCCAAGCCATCTCTTGCCCTTTCCTTAAACTACAGTTAGAAAGCTATCCATTCACATTCTATGTGAATACATTCTAAGTTCATTATGGGTACCTACTAAACGTTTGCATGGGCATTGTGGAAGAGGAGATGAAATCCAGTTCCTGCAGTCAAAAAGCTTCTAGTCTCTTTGGAAAAGCAAGATAGACAACTATAAAACTTCTAACTATGCAAGGTAATAATTCCATGCTGGGAAACAGGACGCATGTGAATATGTGATACATGGGAGCCCTTCCAAGGTCAATCATTCATTCTGTGAAAAGCTGAACCTTAATGGATTAGTTTTTTTCTTAGAATGAACTTTTATAGACATGTTTTTCAAACTCAAGTCCAATGGGCTATGATAATCCACTGTCCCATAACACTGTCCCATGTCCCAAGTCATGGCAAGTGAAGACACCTAACCCAACAAGAAGCCCAAGACAAAATGGCAGCAAAGACTGTTACTACGTACCTGATTGAGGACAGGCAAGGAGGCATGCAGCGACTAGATTCTGTCCTGTTGCACTGACCCAAGCAATCAGACTCTTGCAGCACATCTCCCAATAAAACTTTCATGCCATAGACCAGGGGTGACCCAATCCAACAACAGCAGAGACAGGTTTTAGGTTACATTTCTCCCTCACCAGGATGGCCTTACTATTTCCTCTCACTCCTGATCACATACCACAATCCTCCACCTCCACCACCACATTCCTCCTGGCCTGGAAAGATGTAGACCCGCCTTAATGCAATCAAGAAGGGAATTCCCCAAAAATAACAGCTACCACCTAGCTAATCAAGTGGCCCGTTTTAACAGGAACTCCACCTCCCCAACTCCCTCTCCTCCCCTCAAACGATTCGCGTAAGCCAGGGCTCCATTTTCTGTTCCGGGAATCCTGGTACTTCCTAAAGAAAGCAAGCGGATTGGAAGACACAAACTCAGGGCCAGTGACAAGATGCTCCCTCCTCCTGTGAGACCGCCCCCGCTCCGCCTGGGGAGGAAGGCCCCACCTCTCTTCTCCCAGGAAGATCAGATCCCCCTCCCCCTTCTCCTGCCTCCTCTCCACCCTCTCCCCACCTGCTGCCCTCTTCCCAACCTGCGGTTCCCTAGACTCCAAAGCGCAACCTCTATCAGAATAGCGCCCATGTGGTACACCAGCAGCCTGCCCTGTTGGCTAACCCCCAACCCCCCTACGCACCCCTGCCCTATGATGGGGGAGGGGGTGTAACCACAGCAAGGCTTCTCTCCGGTCTCCTATTGCTAAGGTGGGGGAGGGAGAGGGAGTAGAAGAAAGCAGCATTCCCTAGCCCTTTAACAGAAAAGATACAAACAGCCATCACCGCCCCCGCATTACCTCTCCTCGGACGGTTTTCCTCCCCCTCAACAGCCCACCTCCTGCAGGCGACAACCTAACTGCAGCCCAGGTCGCCCCCTTGTGCGAGGCGGAGGACAAATCCGTGTGCGCCCCCCACCCCCACCCCAGCTCCGCGTCCTTCAAATGCGGGGGCAGGCGTAAAGCTGGCCAGACGCCCCCTCTTTGAGTTTTCGGGTGGGAAGGATACCACCGCCCCACGCCAAGCAGTGCCGGGCGGGGCCCGGGAGGCGCTCTATCTCCTCAGCCCTCACCCTGACCAAGCCTCTTCTCTACCAGGACCCGCCTTCCCTTCCCAGCCTCTCACCTGTTCCTGCTATCAGCTGCGCCGCTGCGGCCGCCGCCTCCGCCCCGCAGGTTCCGCTCCGCTCCCTCCGGCTCCCCAAGCCGACTTCAGCCCGGCCGCTGCCCTGGCCCGCTCCCCAGCTCCCTCCTTCCTTCCCTCCACCTAGCACCGGAAGCCGCGACGGCTACTGGAGCTGTGCGGCGTACCCCCACCCCCAGCCCGGGATACTTCCCACCTCCCCGATCGCGCGAGAGCTGCGCGGTAGCAAGCGGCAGTTCTCGCGAGACCCATCACCATGGCAGCGGCTGCAGCACAGGCAGCCGGGCGCTGGAGCTGGAGTCTGGGCGGAGGCCGGTGTGGGGGCTGTGGGCGGCGGAGGCGGGAGCCGGGAATGGGGATGAGACAGTGAGGACTGAGGTGAGAATCCCAAGCTCCTGGGTTGTGCCTGGAATTTAAGGACTGAGGCGGCAAGTTGGCTGCGTTGGAGACGGGCTGGGCTGAGGGGCCCAGGGGCTCCTCGGGCAAAGGCAGCATCGGGATATGGGTGAACGAACAGTCGTTTCTGTGGTCTGCCTTACCCAGGCAGACCATCTTTATTTCTTAATCTGGGCTAACTGCAATCCCCTGAGATCCCTCACTGCACCATTGCTGTTGCTCACTATTCCTGAGACTAGATTACTCTGGGGTCTGAATCAAGAGATCCTTTCCCATAAGGAAGAGGAAGGAGAGTGATAAACTTAAGAGGCTGAAGGAAAACAGCTGGACTCTGGGCCAGTTAAGAAGTTGAAACTTGAAAGACGGAGAGTAGAAGCCTAATATTCAGAAGTGTGGTTTGAGGAAGTGTGCCTAGATGAGTAGGGATTTTAGTATCCCAAGGAAAGGTGAAGGACTTTGCACCCGTATTTCTTGCTTCCTACCTACCCCTACTTCCCTCACACTCCGTTTTGCACCTCTAGATATGCAGAACTGCCTTGAAACTATCATAGCTGTGATAGAAGGGCACTAATAATGCTAAGGACAGAAGATTCCTTTTTTTTTTTTTTTTTTGAGACGGAATCTCGCTCTGTCGCCCAGGCTGGAGTGCAATGGCACCATCTCGGCTCACTGCAACCTCTGCCTCCCGGGTTCAAGCGATTCTC
>NW_012103288.1:569224-570666 GCF_000951045.1 Mandrillus leucophaeus | reverse complement strand
TTGAGACCAGCCTGGCCAACATGGTGAAACACAATCTCTACTAAAAATAGAAAAATTAGCCAGGTGTGGTGGCACGCATCTGTAGTCCCAGCTACTTGGGAGGCTGAGGCAGGAGAATCACTTGAACCAGACAGGTGGAAGTTGCAGTGAGCCAAGATTGCATCATTGCACTCCAGCCTAGGCAACAAGAGTGAAACTCCATCTCAAAAATAAATAAATAAATAAATAAAAATAAATCCTTTTCTGTTTAGTTGAGGTTATCTCTTAAAAGATAAAGGAATTATTTTACTAAGATGAAATACAAAAGAGCTCTAAATGAGGAAGGTCATGGGAGGCTGAGATGGGCAGATCGCTTAAGGTCAGGAGTTCAAGACCAGCCTGGGCAACATGGTGAAACCCTATCTCTACAAAAAAATACACACACACAAAATTAGCCAGGCATGGTGGCGTGTGTCTGTAGTCCCAGATACTTGGGAGGCTGAGGTGGAAGGATTGCTTGAGCCCAAGAAGTGGAGTTTGCAGTGAGCCAAGATCACGTTACTGCACTCCAGCCAAGGCAACAGAGCAAGATCCTGTCTCAAAAAAATAATAATAAATAGGCCGGGCACAGTGGTTCATGCCTGTAATCCCAGCACTTTGGGAGGCGAAGGCGTGTGGATCACTTGAGGCAAGGAGTTTGAGACCAGCCTGGCCAACCAACATGGCAAAAACCCATCTCTACTAAAAATACAAAACTTACCATACATTACCATGTATGGTAATGCATACCTGTAATCCCAGCTACTCGGGAGACTGAGGCACAAGGATCGCTTGAACCCAGGAGGAGAAGGTTGCAGTGAGCTAAGATCGCACCATTGCACTCCATCCTGGGTAACAAAGTGAGACCCTGTCTCAATCAAATAAATAAGGACAAAAAAAAAAAAAAATTGCAGATAATTCCATGAGAGAACATGGCTGGTTTTGCTACTTTCCAGAGGGAAAAACTCCCATTTCAAGCATATAAATCTCTTTTATACATTTCCCATCAGTCTTGCATCTATATCCCAAGTTCACTCCTTTGGAACCAGAGAAAAAAGTACCTGTTCTTTTGGGTCAAAATTCAGTGTCGAGATACATTTAGGACTGAAAAACTCCAGAACGAAGGCAACCTCGTGGTCTAGAACAAGGGTCAACGAACTGCAGCTAGGGGACCAAATTTGGTCTTGCAGCCCCTTTCTATGAATGAAGTTTTTGGGACACGGCCATGCTCATTCATTTATGTGTGGTCTATGGCTGCTGTTGATCTATAACAGCAGAGTTGAGTAATTGTGGCAGAGTTGAATAGTTGGGACAAAGATCACAAGTGTAATATATTTACTATCTAACCCTTTACAGTAAAAAAAAAAAAAAAAAAAAAAAATGAGCTTGTCCTTGTTCTAAGGCAGTGATCAAGGTGAAATCTG
>NW_012103288.1:565351-567393 GCF_000951045.1 Mandrillus leucophaeus | reverse complement strand
ATGTTGGTCAGGCTGGTCTTGAACTCCTGACCTCAGGTGATCCACCCGCCTTGGCCTCCCAAAGTGCTGGGATTACAGGTGTGAGCCACCATGCGCAGTCACCCAGCTAATTTTTATGCTATTTGTAGAGACAGGTTTTGCCATGTTGCCCAGGCCAAACTCATGAGCTCAAGCAGTCCTCCTATCTAGGCCTCCCAAAGTGCTAGGATTATATAGGCATGAGCCACTGCGCTTAGCCCAGCTCTGTGTTTTTAAGGGCAAAAGACACCTCCAGTATTTTGTTGTTGTTGTTTATGTCAAATGGATAGTGTGCCAATGTAACAAGGTTTGAGGGTGGCACATCTCACGTGTGTGTGAACACCCAGTCATTATGCTTATGAACTACAAAAGGATCTTCCTCCAGTATTATTACTCCTAGAGTGGGTCTTTTGATATTTCCATGTGATTACTCTTGCATTTCTTTCTCTAGAAATTTCTAGTAACACTCAACCAGGTTATCCCACCACACCGTCCACCAAAACTATGCTTTATAAAACCTCCCTAGTGCCCCTACCACATGCACATGCCTTGTGGAACTCGGACAAGGAGGTGGAACCTGTTGATATTCCTGCCCAGTGCTTCAGATCTTCTCAAGGTTGTATCCCCAGTGCAACAGAAGGATGGAAATGGTGACAGTCTAATGTAGTAAGCAGCAGGTACCATGGTATGTTAGTCAGGACTGATTAATGGAACTAGAGAATCTCCCAGCACTTCTGTCCTTCACCTGTCTGGAGTCTGAAGAAGAAAGTGTCTGTTGCAGCATCAGAGTGGGCTGCCCATGGAGCAAACAGGAGCAGAGATAGGAGGAGTGCTGCCCAGCTGGCAATTAGCTGGCCACTGCCCCCTGCAACTTCCCAACCACTTAGTAAAGGCCAGCAGGAGTAGAACTCATCTAGAGCTGAAGAGGGACAAGAGGCCCGCCTTACAGTTCATCAACCTTTCTCCCTCCCTCTGGCTGCCATTGGAGCTTAGTAAAAGCTGAAATTGTAGCCACCAACTCTGTGGGTTGCATACTCCAACCCTGTCACTGACCCCAGGCCTGGGTCTGAGCCCAGTGCATGTGCTAGGAGCAGGGCTAGGAAGTGGCAAAGGAGTGTGTTGGCCTTGCTGACAAAATCCATTTGGAATTTGTCAAGGCTGTGGTTTGGGGCTTAAGTCTGCCACAGTGTGTATCTGATGAAAGAAGAGGGAATGCTAGAAAGGAAAGAAGGACCCAAAGTACAAAGGAAGGAAACAGGAAAAAGCTGAAATAATCATGCTGTGACTCTGTTACAGATTCTCCTTTCTCGTCCTGAGTGTGAGAAATTCTGAGTATAAATATTCTTTATCATTATTCTCTTATATCCTATGCCCATTCTAAGTGCATCCCCTCTTCCTTCCACACACATTAGGTTCAGTAAGTGCCTGAAGTAAGGATGGGATTTCTTCTGTCTCCATCAAATTTCCAAACCCAGAATTCTCAATGCTCAAGTGGAAATCCAGGACATAAAATTTGGCCATAAAGTTCTGCCCTAGAGCCCAGTGTGGTGACTGAAGCCTGTAAATCCCAACACTCTGAGAGGCTGAGGCTGGAAGATCACTTGAGTCAAGGAGTTCAGGGCTGCAGTGATCTTGCCACTGCATTCCAGCCTGAGTAACAGAGCAAGACACTGACTCTAAATTTAAAAAGAAGTACTGGCTGAACACATTGGCTCACACCTGTAATCCCAATACTTTGGGAGACCAAGGCAAGAGGATTGCTTGGGTCCAAGAGCTTGAGACCAGCCTGGGCAACATAGCAAGACTCTTATCTCTTAAAAACAAGACGAAAAACAAAACTGTCAGCCAGGTACAGTGGCTCACACCTGTAATCCCAGCACTTTAGGAGGCAGAGGAGGGCTGATAGCTTGAGTCCAGGAGTTCAAGACCAGCCTGGACAACATAGCGAAACCCCATCTCTACTAAAAATACAAACATTATCTGGGCCTGGTGGTGCACGCCTGTATTCCCAGCTACTCAGAAGG
>NW_012103288.1:561523-563001 GCF_000951045.1 Mandrillus leucophaeus | reverse complement strand
GCCCAGGCTGGAGTGCAATGGCACCATCTCGGCTCACTGCAACCTCTGCCTCCCGGGTTCAAGCGATTCTCCTGCCTCAGCCTCCTGAGTAGGTGAGATTACAGGCGTGAGCCACCGCGCCCGGCCAATAGAAGGTTCTCTAAGTGCCCTCTCTTCTCATTTACAGCAGTATAAGAGAACGAACACATGGCTCTTCCCTAAGGCTTGAGCCAAAATTGTTGCTCTTATGAATTTATTGCCTTGGTTGGTTTTGTTTGTTTTCTTGCTTCCAAGAAGAACTAAGCTGGGGCAGGCCCTGTGTTCACACTTGTAATCCCAGCACTTTGGCAGACTGAAGTGGGCAGATCACTTAAGGTCAGGAGTTTGAGACCATCCTGGCCAATGTGGTGAAACCCTGTCTCTACCAGAAAATACAAAAATTAGCTGGGCATGGTGGCACACACCTGTAATCCCAGCTACTTGCACTGAGGCCAGAGAGTCACTTGAGCCTGGGAGGCGGAGGTTGCAGTGAGCCGGGATCATACCACTGCACTCCAGCCTAGGTGACAGAGCAAGACTCTGTCTCAAAAAAACAACAACAAAAAAAGCTGGTAAATGCCATATACATCGATCTCCTTGTCCTCATCAATCCCTGGTGTATGCACTTACCAGTCCCTTAACTCAGTCTGTTTTCTCTCTTATGTTAACCTGATAACATGACCCTAGAATGTCAAGCCAAGGGGACCTTAATTTAAGATGGTAAGGGATGAGATGCATAACAAGGAACCTGTTTATAACAAGGAATTATATGTCCTGGGCACTGCTGTTAAGGGCCGTTGCTCTGCTAATCTCTGTGGGGGTTTTTTGTTTTGTTGTGTTGTGTTTTTTTGAGATGGAGTCTCACTCTATCACCCAGGCTGGAGTGCAGTGGCACAATCTTGGCTCACTGCAACCTCTGCCTCCCAGATTCAAGCGGTTCTCCTGCCTCAGCCTCCCGAGTAACTGGGACTACACGTGTGTGCCATCATGCCCGGCCACGTTTTTGTATTTTTAGTAGAGACAGGGTTTCACTGTGTTAGCCAGGATGGTCTCCATCTCCTGACCTCGTGATCCACCCACCTCGGCCTCCCAAAGTGCTGGGATCATAGGCGTGAGCCACATCTCTGTGTTTTTTTAAGATGCAGGGTCTCACTATGTTGCCCAGGCTGGAGTGCAGTGGCTATTCGCAGGAGCGATCATAGCACACTACAGTCTTGAATTCCTGGGTTCAAGTGATCCTCCTTCTCAGCCTCCTGAATAGCTGGGACTATAGACATGTGCCACTGTGCTGGGCAGTTCTGTGGTGTGGGTTTTTGTTGGTGGTTTTGTTTGTTTGTTTTTGCTTTTTTTTTCTTTTTTTTTTTCTGTTTTTGAAACTGGGTCTTGGCCAGGTGGGGTAGCTCAAGCCTGTAATCCCAGCACTTTGGGAGGCCGAGGCAGGTGGATCACAAGGTCAGGAG
>NW_012103288.1:553002-555098 GCF_000951045.1 Mandrillus leucophaeus | reverse complement strand
TGATCTATAACAGCAGAGTTGAGTAATTGTGGCAGAGTTGAATAGTTGGGACAAAGATCACAAGTGTAATATATTTACTATCTAACCCTTTACAGAAAAAAAAAAAAAAAAAAAAAAAAATGCCAGCCCTTGTTCTAAGGCAGTGATCAAGGTGAAATCTGGAGCTGAGGCACATAGAGAGTCAATAGGGCCTACATCTGGAACTGTAGCCCTTCCCACCTAGGAGTCCTTCCTGGTTTTACAAAGGAAAAGTTGCCAACAAAGTCACTGAGATTCATTTCAAATCCTTTGTGGAACTCAGCAGGATATACATAAAGTCACTGAGTGTAGGAAGGTAGGAGAATTAACCTAGAAAAGAAGCTATGGACTGGGATCCCAAGTGTGGGTACATACATCACCATCTGCATCCAGTCCGGTAACTTAATTTATTTTCGTTTCAAACAGGAACCAAGAACAAGTCTCAGTACAATAAATTATCCATTCCCACCCTTCCTGCTGAAGAAGGAAAAAGAGGCTCCAAGAGTCATGGGAAAACCCCTTCCTTTGGAGGGTCCCCATTAACATCTGAATGGAAGGAGACAACTTCCCTAAGGGCCTGGACAGACAACTCTGAGGATTCAGGGGAGAGTGCCCCTCAGCACTCTGTCCCCTTCCCAAGAAAAACCTCTCTACCACTGTCTCCCATTATCCCACAAGAGGGAGCCCAGGCTGCAGTAGAGGAGTTTGGGGATAGTACACATGAATGGGTGATCTCTTTCTAGATACAGATCTTATGGCTCCAAACAGTGCCTGGGGTTATCCAAGGGAGAGGAGTGGTGAAACTATAGGGAGTCCCCAGCCAAAAGGAGTATGAATCAGGGTTAAAGGGGCTCTGAAGTTGAGAAGTGGGAGGAGCAATACAGTGCATTTCATCTTAGACCATTCAGGTGTCTAAGGAGCAGAAGAGGGGTGGCAGCTTCCCCTCAAGACCCTCCAATTGTTGGGGAGAAGGCTACACATCCCAGAGTCCACCTGACCCCCACCACCCCTAAAGCTGTTTCCAGGTAGATACTTTAAGCTTCCAGGGACCAAGATTGACCTTGGAAGGAAATCAGGGCAAAGGGCTGAAAAGGTGCCCCTCTCACACAGTCCTCTTCCCCAGCCACAAGGTGAGGCTGACCCTCACTTACACACATTCACCCACTGTGTAACCTTGCACTCATCACACAGCACATAGCAGCACCAGTGGAAGCGGCAATGGCAGCGCTCAACTCGTGTCTGCCGGAGCACGTTGTGCCCACGGCCACAGCACAGGCTGCCACAGCCATCCAACAGGTGGCTGGTCTTGTTGCAGGCCCGGCCCCTTGTCCCTGGGGAGCCCATAGTGGGGTCTCGCTCACAGAAGTCAGGAGACTTCTCAAAGTAGACCAGCTCTCCTGAGAGGCGACGGGGACGCAGACGGGGCTGGAAGGCTCCAGAATTGCGGTTGTGGGTATCGATGAAGATGGCCCGGCCCAGCCGCTCCCTCAACGCCGCCCCCACTGCCCGGAACTCTGGGGCCGCCCTCCAGCATGTCTTGAACTGGCAGCTGCCTGACGTGCCATGACACTTGCATTTCCGCTTCAGGTTTTCAGTTACCACCTAGAGCATCAGGGAGAGAAGAGGTGAAGCGGAGGGCAGCAAATGGACAGAACACAGAGGCACAGCAGAGGGAAGGGAACAGAGAACACAGAGAGGGACAAATGGAGGCAAGAATAACGTGGCATATCAGAATAGAAAGGACATTGCAGTTAACTAATAGCCAACTCCCTCATTTTATGATGACAGAATTGAGGCTAGAGCGGTGTGATTTGTCTGTCTTCCATCAACAGCTGGTAATAGAGCCAAGACTCAACTCTAGTTGTCCTGACACCCAATCCAGTGCTCTTTCCATTGTAAGCACTTATAAAATTGGGAGTCTGGCCCACAGCACGCCTAAATTCTGTAGGGAAGGCAGCTGTAATAATAGCTACTATGTAGTGAGCCAAGGATGAGGCACTATGCTGGGTATACCATTTGCTAGATCAGTCTGGTTTTTTGTTTGTTTGTTTTTGTTTTTTGAGATGGAGCCTTGCTCT
>NW_012103288.1:544075-552837 GCF_000951045.1 Mandrillus leucophaeus | reverse complement strand
TTTGGAGACGGAGTCTCGCTCTGTCGCCCAGGCTGGAGTGCAGTGGCACAAACTAGGCTCACTGCAACCTCCGCCTCCCAGGTTCAAGCGATTCTCCTGCTTCAGTCTCCCCAGTAGCTGGGACTACAGGCACATGCCACCATGCCCGGCTAATTTTTTGTATTTTTAATAGAGACGAGGTTTCCCGTGTTAGCCAGGATGGTCTCAATCTCCTGACCTCGTGATCTGCCCGCCTCAGCCTCCCAAAGTGCTGGGATTACAGGCGTGAGCCACCGCACCCCGCCTAATTTTTGTACTTTATTAGAGATTGGGTTTCTCCACCTTGGCCAGGGTGGTCTCGAACTCTTGACCTCAGGTGATCTGCCCACCTCAGCCTCCCAAAGTGCTGGGATTACAGGCATGAGCCACCGCGCCCGGCCCAGTCTGTTTTTATATATAATTTTTTAAAATATAGAGATGGGGTCTAACTACATTGCTCAGGCTGTTCTTGAACTCCTGGCCTCAAGCAATCCTCCCCCCTCAGCCTCCAAAAGTGCTGAAATTATAGGCGTGAGCCACCACACTGGCCTGCTAGCTCAGTCTTAATAATATTGTAAGGTAAGTATCATTAGGTTCTTTACAGATATAAAACTGAGGCTGGGTGACTTGCTGATGGTGTCAGTCACTCATCACACTTTATCCTATTATTCCCCTGTGCCTCTCAAACTCTAACCAGGCCTCAAAAGCTGGGGAGACCCAGGACAAGATGTACACACATACCTGGCGCCCTACCCTGTTGTTGTGGATTCGCATTCGTGCCTGGATGTCCCGGGGAGCTTCCCTGGAATCCAAGAAATCCCGAGAGAACTTCTCTCCAAAGTCCATGTCATGGTTACAGCCACCCCATTCCCATGTGTCCTGGGGGCCAGGGCTGGAGCCTGAGCCAGGGCCAGGGCTGGGCAGAGAGTGGGGGAAACTCTTGCCTCGGGACAGTGCCTGCAGCTGCAGCAGTTTGGCCCTCAGCCGATCCTGCTCACCACTGCCCTTCCAGCCACAGCCACAGCTCACCAGCTTGCCCAGGCTGCAGGCAGTGGCTACTGCGTGCATGACCCCAGCAGCCAGCATGGAGAAGGAAAAAGCACTTTCTCGGAAACCTGGGGATGAGAAGGTTGTGATGGTGGAGGTAAGGTTGACAGGCAGATGAGAGTGTGGAGGCAGAAAGAAATAAACAGCCCCCCTCCAACTCCAGAAATTCCTAACTGAATCCTGACCCTGCCATTTACCAGCTGAGTGATTTGGAAGAAAGTCATGGGACAAGGAAGGGTACAGAAAGCACAGAGCCTCAACTTCTTCATTTCTAAAGGGAGGTGGGAGACGATGGGTCAAGATGATCTCTGAGGCCCATTCTCATTCTGTAAGTCGGTGATTTTCAGGTGTAGATGAAAGAGCTAGCCCAGAGGAGTTGGGAGATGACTAAGAGGGAGTCCCTGAGGTCTTTGAAGATGTGTACAACCGAGTTCTACATCTGAAAGCCTTAGAAATTCCCCCAACCCTGCAGGGAGCTTGGGTGAGGTGGCAGCAGAGCCTTTGTGGTTCTGTTTTTTTTTTTTAATTTCACTTCAGGGTTAGTCAGTCTTTTAACCAACCTACCTTCCACCACCCTAGCACCCCCAAAGCACTGGAGCTATGGAGCTGCCCTTCCGCTTCCCAGGATGTAGTTTTATATTTGCCCTTCAAGACTGCCCTTTTAATGTTTATCCTAACCTGCTATTACCCTATAAAACATTGAGAGGAGGAGAGAGGTGGGGGAGTGATTTTCCCTAAGGCCCTCTTAAAAGGTTGGCTTCTTTGTTATGTTTTGGGGGTCACAGAAGCTCAGGATGCCAAGCCTTTCCCAGACTTAAATAAACATGCTTACCATTTAGGTGTCCAAGCCTTGCCCTACACCAGGCCCTGTGGGGAAGGAGGGGGACCCTCACTTCATTTTAGGCAGGGGCTCTCCGGAGCCCTGAGAAGATGAGAGACAGCACCCTCTTAGAGACCAGGCCTCTCCTACCCCAGGATCCAGGGCTCCTGGGCCAGCCTTCTGATCCCCCAACTCCAACCCTCCAGGGGTGAAGCTGTTTGCACAAGTCTTGGGAATTCCCCTGCAGATGGCAGCTGCCTATTAACCCCATAGTCCCCAGAGCACTGCCCCCATCTCTGGGCTGAGCCCCCATGGGTCTTTACACCTCAGGGAGTGAACTCCAGCAGGGAATGGGGAGAGGCAGCCATGCCTCCCAGACCAGGCCAGCAGTGACCTGTTCTCTGCCTCTCCAGCCGTTCTTCACCTGCTCAGGTGAGCAACACCTGGAGCCCCCACAGCACAGAGGAGGGGACTGGCTCCCCAGCTTCAAAGTCATCAGGGTCTTTGTTCCCAGCTTTGGCTCCTGGGAACCCCAGCAATTAGGGGAGCAGATTTAACCCTTAAACGGTTGGGGGCGTCACTCCACCCCCGCTGAGACACTGGGGACACCAGCCTGGGCTTGTCCAGCCAAGATGGGGGGAGAGAAAATAGGAGAGGGAATAGGGGGCCGTTTGAAGCTTCCAGGACTGGGGGCATCTCTTGCTCACAGGTGCAATCCAGATTAAGCTGGGCGGAGGCAGGAAAGGGGGGCCCTAGGGTAGGAGAGCAGGGACCCAGCTGCCTCGCCGGCAGCACGCAGGTGGAAGTTAGGCGCACAGGGCCCCAGACGAGTGGCCAGACCTGGCTCAGAGCGGGTCTGAGGGGGGAGGGGGGAATTCCAGGAGAGGCCCCTCCCGAAGCAGCAAACCCGTTCCTTCCCGCCTCCGCGCGCCTCGGTCCGCCCCCCACCCTCTAGCCTCGGCGGCAGCGCCTACCCGCCCAGCCAGGCTCACCGCGCTTGAGGATGGCGCTGTGGTGCGGCAGGCGGCCACCGCCCTCGAGCGCTGAGCAGTTCCAGCGCTGGTCGCGCAGCTGGTGCTGACACTCGTGGACCGCGATGTGCAGACCCTGAAGCGCCGACGCCGTCACGTCGGGGTTGCGCAGGCACAGGCCTAGCTGCCGCTTGCTCAGGCCGGACAGCGTCAAGCACACGGTGTTGGCCGTCAGCGGCGGCTCGCCAGGCAACTTCAGGCCCAGAATCTCATTGCTTAGAGCCCTGGGAACCAAGAAGGCGTCTGGGGTCTGCGGTCCAGACCCCTCCAACTCTCCCCACCCCTGGTCGGTGCTTCTGGGGCCTGGGAGACAAGGCGAACTGCTCACCGACTGCACAACGCCAGGAACAGGAGACCCGCGAGGCCCGAGGGCGGAGGCCGCGGCCGGGGCTCCTCCAGCATGTCGAAGCCCGGAGGCTCCGGTGGGCAGATCGATCCGGACCTGCGGGACGGGAATACTTGATGCGGGTTCAGGAATAGGGCGGCTCGCCTGGAGAACCAAGTGATGCCCTCCTTCGGGCTCCTAAACCACCGGTGCCACCCTACTGACCCTTCTCATTCCTCCTCAAACAAGAAGAATCACCCCTTGATTCCCAGAGTCCCTGAGGCTTGGAGGTCTTAAAGAAGAAGAGTCCAGGAGTTGTCCCAGCTCAGGACTCAAGTGAGCACCCCTGGAACCCTGCCCAATCAGACACAACGCCCAGCACACAGACACACACTCACATACAAACTCAGACACACAGACTCACAAACACTTACTCCACAACCTCGTCTACTGCTCCCTTTTCCAGGGCCCCACGACTAGCTTCGCCGCCCTCACAGGGCTAGAGAGAGGGATAGGGAGGAGGTTCCCCACCACCTAAGGGGGTGTCACCTCCAGGTGTCATCAAGGGCAAGCAGGCTCCATGAGAAAGGTCCAAGAATGAGTTCCCCACCCACACTGCCTCCTCCCTGAGCAGCAAGGAAAGTGGAGAGGCTCCAGGTGCAGGAAAGATGGGGAGGCGAGCCTGGCTCTCTCCTAAAAGGGACTGTGGCGCAGACTGAGTCCTCTTCCCTATCCCCCACCTTGCCTAACTACAAGCTCCCCTCCTCCATAGGCACCCGTCTGGTCCTCACCCCTTGGCTCTCACATTCATTGCTTTCTAAATCTGGGGGCACTCCTTTATTCTCTCTGTCTTTATTGCTAGCAATATCTCTGGCTCTCTGTGTCTCTGTGCTTCTGTGGGTGGATGCCTGTCTGTCTGTCTGACTACACACGTGCCTGTCTCTTCCCTGTGTGCACGTCCCTGCCCTCCCTGCTTTCCCAGGTCTAATTACCTCCAGTGGTTTGGGTGCGGGGTCCGGGACGGGCACGGTTGAGTTGCCTGGGCTTCACTAGTGCTGCTTAAACCGTGGGGAGACTGCGTTGGGTTCTGTCCCCTTGTCAGAGCCGCATTCTTCCAGGGCTGGGCCACTCCTCTTCACCGCTTCCCCAGCGCCGCCACGGCCGCGGGGAGGAAGGGAGGGAGGAAGGGAGGGAGTGATAGAGAGCTAGCAAGCCTGCGAGCAAAGGACTGAGGGCTCTGGCTTTGCTGGCGCGGAGCTCACGGTGGCTCTGCCGGGCTGACAGAGCTGCGGCCCCTCCCCGAGCCTGGGGCTTCCCCACCCTACTCTCCACTCCCAGCCTTGACCAGGCAAATGCAGCCGCTCCCCCTCCTCCCAGCGCGCGCGCGCGCGCACTCACACACACACACACACACACACACACACACACACACACCCACCCACCCACCCCCTCTCCCCCGACGCCTGGGTTCAGGCTTGGCCCTACTGAAGAAGGAGGTGGCCAGAGTTCCTCTCACCTGCTCTGGGGTCGCCAAGGCTGCAGGGAGGGTGTAGTAACCTTCCTAGGGAGCCAGAACGGGACCAAAGTGGCCACATCTTTCATCACTTCTCTTTGAGTCAGTTTCTCCACCAAGATCAGGGTGGCTGGAAAGTGCCTTTGACAAGATGAGGATGGAGCCGGACAGTCTTTGGGCTTCTCGGTGTGGGACAGTCACATGTGGCACCCACAGCCTGAGCGCACCTAGGGTACTCAGAGCGGGCAGGAGAAGCACAGGTCTGGGCAGCTTGGTTCCCACCCACCTCCAAGCCCTGCGCCTGCCCCTTTGGAGGGGTCAGCTTTGGCCTCAGAGTTTGGCCCTAGCAGAGGTTCAGGTAGCACCAAAGATCATCAGGCTGCCACGATGCTTCCTTGCCTGGCAGGGATGCTTGCCAGCAGAGGTATCCTACCCTTCTCGGGGTTCCCCCGGTCTGCACATTGGGTGGCCTGGATTCCTGCTCCAAGCTGTAGACTTGCTTCTTGTGGGATGAGGAGGGCCTTGGGATCCAAAATTGAGCCAAGCCTAAGGGCAGCCGGGAAAGAGCCTGGTCTTGGGGTGCATAGGCAAAGGCAAACTGCCTTAGGAAGATCCAGTGGCAGCGAAGGGGTTAGGCGCCACCGTGCTCCCGCCTGACTCACCCTCGAAGCTCTAACCACTGCGGGCTATTTTTGCCAGAGAGGGGCCCCAGGCTTTCCAGCCGCCCCCCGCCCCGCCAGACCGCAGCCCAAGGCACGGCTGGCCCCACGCGCCCCAAGCACATTGACTCAGACTGCCCCCAGCAAGCAGAGGCACAGGGATGATACCCACAACCACAGTCACCTCTTTCTTGGTGGTGGCATTGCAGCTCTGCTGGGCAGCCAGCCTCCAGTCTGTGCTGCTGGAGGTCCTGCCCGTGCTGCAGGGGTCACTGTTGGATAGCGGGCACAGCAGTCTGAGACAGGAGATCAAGCAAACTTACATCTGTTGGGATATTTACAGATCACCTTTATGTGCCAGGTTGATGAGCGGTCTGGGGAGGTGAAAGTGCCATGGTCTCTGACACTGGACATCCTGGACCAGGCTGCTTTTCTCTGATTCCCTACCTTTGGGATGGGGAAAAGGGAGCCCTAGAGTTCCTGACCCTCCTTCCCATTTAGAGGACAAGAGCCAAACCATGTGTGGTTTTGGAGGTCACCAGAATCTGCAAGTCCCATCTTATAGTTTTCATCCTTACACCTGGATTCGTGATCCCCACCAGTGTCCTTATTCTTTTTCTTGCAGTCAGCCTGGGATTCCTGCCAGGTCCTTGGAAGAGGGGAATGAGGTTGCCTAAGCCTTTCTTCTCCATGGGGACCTCATGGACATTTGTATTTCTCCATGTGTCTCCTGGGTCCCCCTTAGGTTTGGGATTATTATTTTTTTTTTTTGCCTTCTGATTCTACCCTTGTCAAGCTCCAGCATACAGTCAGGTGCCAAGAAGGGGCAAGGGACAGAACTACTACAATAGGTTTCAACTTCCTGGTGACCCTAGGTCTCCCCAAGCAGGACTGTTCCAAATCCATGGACCCAGAGTCCTGCTCCTTCTCTCTACTGAAGCCCAGCTCGGGGACAAGAGGCCACAGGCCGGCAGACTGGGTGGCCTGAGCTGGCCCGCAGTGCCCTCAGCCCGACCGGCTGGCCTGAGCACTGACCCGCAGGCGGCTAGAGGGCGGTGGGACAGGCGGGGCCTGGAGAGGGTTGCGGGTGCACACCCATTGCCTAATACCCCAAGCACGCGGCCAGCTCCAAGAAAGGGGAGGGACGGGAACCAGAGAGACCTTGACGTGGGTCGGGGCCAATGACAGGAGGGGGAAAGTGGGGGGCTTTCATCACTGCAGGGAGGATCTAGGAGCAAGCTGGTTCCCCTTCCCCTCGATGAGAAGAGTGGAGGGCTGCCCTTCCTATCCTAGGGATGGAGGGTGTAACAAGAGCAATGTGGGAAGAACACTGGGGCCCTGGAGGGCGGGGGTCAAAGAAAAGAGTGGGGGCCCCTGGAGATTGGGGGATGTCGAGCAACTGAGGCGGTGGCTAAAGCCTCGGAAGCCTCCTCCTCCTCCTCCCCCCATGTTTGCCTTGGCCCGGGGTCCCGGGTGACTCATCTGTTGCTGAGCCGCTGATAGGGGCGGCCAGGCCTGGGGAACCCAAATTATAGGCCCAGGAGGGATGGATGCGCCCGTGGCGGTGAGCTCAGCTGCGCTGCCCACCCTCTGCCTAATGCGCCTTCTGCTGCAGCACTGTAGGCCACCACCTGGAGGCACCAAAGGGTCTGCGGGCCGACTGTATACTGGACTCTGAGGAAAGCCCCACTTTCAGCAGTCGACCCCAACAAATCCATGGGATTACCTTAGACAGAATTTTTGCCCCCTTCTCTACTCAGGCCTAATGGATGGGCTATGCCTTCCTAGTCCAATGGGGCAGTGCTGCCTGCGGGTGCTTCAAAGGAGGGTAGGCTCCTCTGCCCACAAACTCTCAACCCTGGTGCCCTGCTTCCTCCCAGATCCCAAAGCCAAGGCAAAGCCCCTCTCCCCTCTAACATCTTACCTCTACCCCTATTCCAGGGGGGTGGTTTGCTACTGATTTTCAACTTCAAGCCTTTAAAGTCATCCATGGTCAAAATTGATATAGAGAAAAATGAAGCAGAGTAAAAGAGATTAGTAGTGGGATTCTATTTTATAAAGGGGGAGGGAAAACAAACCGAGGGAACAAATGCATGGAGAGATCTGAGGAAGAGCATTTTAGAAGACAGAAAAGCAGGTGCACAGACCCTTAGAAAGGAGCATGCTTGGTTCAAAGGATTAGAAAAGAGGCCAGCGGGGCTGGTGAGGAGGAATTCACAAGGAAGAGAGTGGTAGGCAATGAAGCTGGAGGGCTAGGAAGGAGGTCCCTGTAAAGATTTTGGCCTTTACTTTGAGTGAGATGGGGACTCATTGGAAAATTTTGAGCAGACAAATGAATTAATCAGACTTCTGTTTTAGGAAAGATGGTTTGGGCTGGGCACAGTGGCTTATGCCTGTAATCCCAGCACTTTGGGAGGCCGAGGTGGGCAGATCATGAGGTCGGCAGTTCGAGACTACCCTGGCCAACATGGTGAAACCCCCTCTCTACTAAAATTGCCAAAATTAGCTGGGAGTGTTGGTGGGCACCTGTAATCCCAGCTACTCAGTATGCTGAGGCAGGAGAATTGCTTGAAACCAGAAAGCGGAGGTTGCAGTGAGCTGAGATCGTACCACTGCACTCCAGTCTGCGCAACAAGAGCAAAACTCCGTCTCAAAAAAAAAAGAAAAGAAAAGAAAAGAAAAGATATCGGCTCTAGTAATTAAATCAACCCTTTTGATTTTTGCAGTAAAATGGAGCACTGAAATGGAGCAATCTTGGGCAATAACGTGGGGTCTTATGAAGTTTTTGGGTTTTTCAGATGGGTACTATTGCAGCATGTCTGCATGCTTATGTGTATGTTCCAGGAGAGAGGTAAGTGGATGATGCAGGAAAGAAAGAGGGGACAGTTGATATCATGATTATTTGATATAAACAGAAGTTGGGTGCTTGTTTTGGCAGCACATATACTAAAATTGGAATGATACAGAGATTAGCATGGCCCCTGCGCAAGGATGACATGCAAATTTGTGAAGCATTTCATATTTTAAAAAAGAAAAGAAAAAGAAATGTGAGCTAGGTCATAACAAATGTGACCCAGATCTAGGGGCCTTACCCTCTTCTCCCCTACTCCTGGTGGGTGGAATGTTGGAACAAAGCACAGTGGCTCCTTTCCTCTCTTCCCACCTCTGCTTGACACCAGTGGTCAAAGACAGGGCTTCCATATCTTCCAGCCAGCCTCCCACCCTCACGGTGTTTTATCAATCCACCAGACCAAAAGCTGTAACCCAGGCCCCAGTGGGAAGAAACTCATAAGGGATAAAGGACAGGCTCCCCATGGGACATTGTCCATTTACTTGAGTCATCTATGCT
>NW_012103288.1:541914-543330 GCF_000951045.1 Mandrillus leucophaeus | reverse complement strand
TTTTTTTGAGACGGAGTCGCTCTGTAGCCCAGACTGGAGTGCAATGGTGTGATCTCGGCTCACTGCAATCTCTTCCTCCTGGGTTCAAGCCATTCTCCTGCCTCAGCCTCCCGAGTAGCTGGGACTACAGGTGCACGCCACCACACCCAGCTAATTTTTGTATTTTTATTAGAGATGAGATTTCACTATGTTGGCCAGGATGATCTCGATCTCCTGACCTTGGCCTCCCAAAGTGCTGGGATTACAGGCATGAACCATAGCACCCAGCCTGTCACTTCTTCAATAGGAGGCCAAAGTGGCCTTGAAGCTGAGTAGGAGTCCCTGGGAGAGAAGAGAAAAATGTACAATGGATGAGATGGTCACAGGCACTCTGGGTATCCCAGTATGGTGGGAACCAGAGCTTTGGGGGAAGACAGAAACATGGCAGAAAAATCCAAAGAGAAGCAAACACATGGAGGCACAAGTTTCCTAATCTAGGTTCAATGCAGCCAGCAATAACCCTTGTCTTCCCAGTCCTCTCCATCACCATGCATACATTGGACATCCACACCACTTCCCATCCTTTCTGAGCGTAGGCCTCAGAGACTTAGCCACTCCAGGCTCGGTTCACCTCAATACCATCTTGGTTGTAGGCTCGGCTCTCTCTCTCAATGACATGCACTGGTTGACACATACCACAGTGTGACACACCATAGGATGCCACGAGGTACAAAGGGCAACAGAATGACATATACACACATATTTAATCATCCCATGCACACGCTCATCCACCCACTCCATACACAATCCAGACACTCTGCATCCCTCAGTCATGCTTCTGAGTCTCCTGTCAACCGTCGCCACCACCTTCCTGACACACTGCCCCAGGCGGTGACTGTGACAAGGTGACTCCATGACCCTTTCTGACTTGAGCGAAATTCCAAAATTCTTTGGAAAGTTTCCTCACATCCTTCACCAGAACAAGGAGTTTCTGCACGTACCAACACACAAGAGGATGCACCCTCAGAACACAGCACATTCTCACTCCCACCCATATTCATGTTGTCCCACTACACACACACACACACACACACACACACACACACAGAGCCACTTGTCCGCTCCTTCTGGCCCACATGAGCAAACTGCCTGCTGCTTCAGGTTTCTCTCCACCGCTAGGCTCCTTTTGGTCAGCTCACCCCCACAACTCATCCCCGGGATTTCCCTGACCACAGCCGCCCTCACGCCCCCGTCTCCCCCTTTTCCTTCTCTGTCCAGCCATCGGGGGTTCCTGGGTGGTTAAGCGTCTCCCCGGAGTCGCTGCCCAGAACCACAGCTTTCCTTCCGACAGTCAGGACGGGGGAGAGAGGGGACGTCGGAGGGGCCCGGGGTGACGTCGAGGGGACAACCCCACCGCGGGTGGCGAGGCGGGCTGGG
>NW_012103288.1:538768-541494 GCF_000951045.1 Mandrillus leucophaeus | reverse complement strand
CCACTGCCGCCACCGCCGCGTCCCGTCCCATCGTCGCGGGCAACAGCCAAAGTCGCCGCAACTGCAGCACAGAGCGGGCAAAGTCAGGCAGGCCATGGGGCTCTGGGCGCTGTTGCCTGGCTGGGTTTCTGCTACGCTGCTGCTGGCGCTGGCCGCTCTGCCCGCAGCCCTGGCTGCCAACAGCAGTGGCCGATGGTGGTAAGTGAGCTGGTGCGGGGTCGCCACTTGTCCCGAGGCACAGAGCCAGGGGCCAACCCTACCCAGCTCCCACGCTCTGGGATCCGTCTGCCCACAGACTCCCTCCCCGCTCTGACTTCCCTCCGCGACACCGAAGGGCGATCTGGCATGGAGCTGCCCCAGACTCCAGCTCTGTAGAAGTGGGGCGAATGATCCGCCCGCCCGCGGAGGCCTAAGATACCCCAGGCAGGGAGCCCACTCTCATCTAGTACCGCCCTTCCCCTTTGAGCGCCAACTGCAGCCTCACGGTAGTGGCCTCACCACAGGTTTCCCCACCTCGGGAAGTGAAGGGCCAGGCGTTCGCTTAGAAAGGAGGGGAGAAGAGGGTGGGACTCCTAAGCATTTCACGCCTTGGGTGGGCAAAAACGGCAGGCCATGATTATCTCGCTCAGGCTGACCGGAAGAGGCTCGGAGATCCGAGGTAGACACTCGGTCTCCGGGTACCTCTTCTGTCCAGTCTCCGGACCTAGGGCTCAGGCGAGCAGCCCTGGGACTAATGGGGACACACAAGTCTGGACGCCCAGTTCTTTCAAATTAGTGAGCCTGGGAGCGCGGGGTTATTAGCGTATTATTAATCTCCCGCCACTCTCTCCAGCCGCATACCCCCAGGAAGAGGACTGGGTGGCACAGTTTTTATGGTTAGGGTGCGGATCCCCTTCCTGAGCCTGAGCTATCATACGTCCCACCAGGGGTATTGTGAACGTAGCCTCCTCCACGAACCTGCTGACGGACTCCAAGAGTCTGCAACTGGTACTGGAGCCCAGTCTGCAGCTGTTGAGCCGCAAACAGCGGCGTCTGATACGCCAAAATCCGGGGATCCTGCACAGCGTGAGTGGGGGGCTGCAGAGTGCCGTGCGCGAGTGCAAGTGGCAGTTCCGGAATCGCCGCTGGAACTGTCCCACTGCTCCAGGGCCCCACCTCTTCGGCAAGATCGTCAACCGAGGTGGGTGCCCAGGAAGGCGACGCTTCCGGGAGCAGGGGAAACGCGGGGTCACCCCCAGGGCATGGGCGGGCGAGTTCAGAGAAGGTGTCCCAGGCGTCTGGAGGGTCACACGATCAACCCGCCAAGTGCCTGGTGCCCAGCGCCAGCTCGGGGCCAGACTTCTAACAGCCGTGCACCCTGGAAGCGAAGCTTAACTTTTCTGAGCTACTGCCCCAGATAAAGTTTCAGGTCGCGGACGCCGGCTGACCGCCGCTTTCCCCCAGCCTCTCTCAAAAGCGCCTGGGAAGCTGCTCGCTGCAGGCGTGTGTCTTGCCTCTCGCCTAGCAAGACTTGCATCTCCAACATGGGCCGAAACTTTTGGGCTGCGAAGAAGTCTTGGGGATGTATGGTTCTTCTGCTCCCCTCTCTTTGGTTTTTCTCTCTGGGGCTGCTCCACTTCCGCTATCGAGCCAAAATGCGCCCTGGAACCTCCCAGTAAGGTGTGATTACGCCCGTGGACGTGGCTGCGTGCCCACGCACCTGCTTTCTCTACTAGCCCTAGAGACCAGCTTTCCAGCACTGCCGGCCTTGGCTCTCAGGACTCTAAGTGCGGAGTCGGGGGTTGGATTCCGGTCCCAAGCCCTTCGCTGAGGGTGCTGGCCGCGCCCCGCGTACACCCTCGCCGATCCCCTGCTCCCTTCTCCCACAGGCTGTCGAGAAACGGCGTTTATCTTCGCTATCACCTCCGCCGGGGTCACCCATTCGGTGGCGCGCTCCTGCTCAGAGGGTTCCATCGAATCCTGCACGTGTGACTACCGGCGGCGCGGCCCCGGGGGCCCCGACTGGCATTGGGGGGGCTGCAGCGACAACATTGACTTCGGCCGCCTCTTCGGCCGGGAGTTCGTGGACTCCGGGGAGAAGGGGCGGGACCTGCGCTTCCTCATGAACCTTCACAACAACGAGGCTGGCCGTACGGTGAGCTTTGAGAGGCTCCGCACCCTAAGCGGAGCGGCAGCGGCCAACCTCGGGCTGGGGAAGAGACGGTCGGTGAGATAAGGCAAGGGGCACCAGGAGAGGGCGTCCTGGGAGAGCTGGAGGCTTGGAAAGAAGCCGGAGAATAGAGGAGACAGTGGCTGAGGGCAAAGGGATGCCTGGCCCGCGGACAGGTAGAAGAGGTTACAAATCAAGCACAGTCTCTTCACTATACAGATTTGAAAAACAAGCCTGAGAGGACGAGACTGACCCGCCGCGGCGGAGCAGGGTTGGGCAGGGTTTCCAAATCTCAGCGGAACATTTCGCGCCTCCCTTCCCCTGGGCTCAGCTAGGCCTGGGCCTTTGCTGAGGTCCGGCCCCCGTGGCGTCCGGGAGGGGGCAGTGTCTGGGAGGGTGACTCTGGCCGGGTGCCCTGGGACACTCTTTCTTCCCCTCTCCCCGCAGACCGTATTCTCCGAGATGCGTCAGGAGTGCAAGTGCCACGGGATGTCCGGATCCTGCACGGTGCGAACGTGCTGGATGCGGCTGCCCACCCTGCGCGCCGTGGGCGATGTGCTGCGCGACCGCTTCGACG
>NW_012103288.1:537160-537918 GCF_000951045.1 Mandrillus leucophaeus | reverse complement strand
AGTCCTCTCTGCAGAGACTACTGGCTTTTGGATCTATGGAGGACGCTGGACCACTACACCTTTTCCCTCAGGGGTGGATCCTTGGAAGGGCCAGATATACTAGGCTGGGCAAAGGGGAAGAAAAAAGGGAAAGAAGGACATTTCTTTATAAAATAACTTCCATCAGGCTTCATTTGGGTTAACATACATCCCATTTAAAACACAAGTGCCCAGGAATATTAATGAAACTTACCTGACATTTATTCCTAAGAGTGATTTCCCTGCCTTGGAAGAGAATCCTGTCATTTCTGGGACTTAAGACTCTAGGTTCAGGCCTGGGGAAATTTCTCAGTCAGAAGGCATCCTAAAAGACAAGAGAGATGAAAAAAAATGAGAGCTAGAACTCAAAAGGGAGGCAGGAAGGCCCTAAAAATTATTTTAACCTATCAATTTTGAGAAGGGTTCCCAGCATGCAATTGCTGCACACTGGCAAGCAGCTAGTAAGTTCGAAAGAGCATGGGCTTTGAGTCAAATTGGTCTGGGTTTTAACCTGGTTCTACCATTGATTCATTTATTAGATGTGGACCTTGAATAACTGCCTGATCTATTCTTAATTCTGCAAAATGAGGAGAGAGAAGAGATGTAAAGATCTTCCCTCCTTCCAGGGGCCATCTGTGTGTGGTGGTGGGGCATGATAACCAGGCTGGCAGTGCCCGCTATTCACCATATAGGGAAAAGCAGCCACTTCTTCTTTTTTTTTTTTTTTTTTTTTGAGACGG
>NW_012103288.1:515738-533484 GCF_000951045.1 Mandrillus leucophaeus | reverse complement strand
GCACGCGCACGCAGCGCGTCACCGAGCGCTGCAACTGCACCTTCCACTGGTGCTGCCACGTCAGCTGCCGCAACTGCACGCACACGCGCGTACTGCACGAGTGTCTGTGAGGCGCTGCGCGGACTTGCCCCCCGGGAACGCTCTCCGCGAGCCCTCCCCCAAACAGACTCGCTGGCACTCAAGACCCGGTTATTCGCCCACCCGAGTACCTCCAGTCACACTCCCCGCGGTTCATATGTATCCCATCTCTCCCACTTCCTCCTACCTGGGGACTCCTCAAACCACTTGCCTGGGGCGGCATGAACCCTCTTGCCATCCTGATGGACCTGCCCCGGACCTACCTCCCTCCCTCTCCGCGGGAGACCCCTTGTTGCACTGCCCCCTGCTTGGCCAGGAGGTGGGAGAAGGATGGGTCCCCTCCGCCATGGGGTCAGCTCCTGACGGTGTCACTCTGCCTGCTCCATCGCGCCAGTGACCTCTCTGCCTCTCTTCTTCCCCTTTGTCCTGCGTTTTCTCTGGGTCCTCCGAGGCCCCTTCCTATTCTCCTGCCACGGGTGCAGACCCTGAACCCACACCTGGGCATCAGGGCCTTTCTCCTCCCCACCTGCCGCTGAAGCAGGAGGTTCCAGGGCAAAAGGGCAGCTGTGATGATGTGGAAATGAGGTTGCGGGAACCAGCAGAAATGCCCCCATTCTCCCAGTCTCTGTCGTGGAGCCATTGAACAGCTGTGAGCCATGCCTCCCTGGGCCACCTCCTACCCCTTCCTGTCCTGCCTCCTCATCAGTGTGTAAATAATTTGCACTGAAACGTGGATACAGAGCCACGAGTTTGGATGTTGTAAATAAAACTATTTATTGTGCTGGGTCCCAGCCTGGTTTGCAAAGAACACCTCCAACCCAACCCTATCCCTCTCCACTATTCTCTTCTTTCTCCCTGCAGCCTTTTATGGTCCCTCTTCTCTCCTCAGTTTCTCAAGGATGCGTTTGCCTCCTGGAATCGGTATTTCCTTCCATTGTAGCTATTAGTGGCTCCTCGCCCCCACCAATGTAGCATCTTCCTCTGCAGAATAAAATCTCTATTTTTATCGATGGCTTGGTGGCTTTTCCTTGAATCCAGAACACAGCCTTGTTTGTGGTGTCCCCTATCCTCTCCTTTTACCACTCCCAGGCTTGGAAGCTTACCTCTCTCAAACAAATAGAATATGCTGTTGGGGGACTGGTTTCCTAACCTTGCCAGAGGACCCTGAGATTCTGACCCTTGGATGACCCTAACGAGGCCACTGGGAATCCAGCTCTCCTGAGAGAGGAACCTGGTCAGTAGCCAAACAACCCTGCAGGGTTCTTCTTCCTCGTGGAACAGCAACTGGCTGTGTGATATGGACAAGTGCATATACTCGGTGAATGGGGGTTAAACAACCCCAGTGCCTGCTTTTCCTGCCTGGAACAGCTGTTGAGAAAATAGCTACTATTGAATGACAACTGTGACCATCTTCCAAAAAGTAGGAAGAGAAACTAAAGCAGAAAGAGTGCTGCTGCTCCCCCTGACGTAGAGCTACTGGTCCCTGAAGCTTGGCTTCTTCAGCTGTGGTCAGGGCACTGGACAAGGGTGAAGCCCTTCCACCAGCAGAAAAGTAAATACCAGCCTGGGGCAGTGGCTCATGCCTGTAATCCCAACACTTTGGGAGACCGAGGAGGGTAGATTGATTCAGCCCGGGAGTTTGAGACCAACTTGGGCCACTTAGGGAGACCCCATCTCTACAAAAAATATATATATATGTGTGTGTGTGTGTGTGTGTGTGTGTGTGTGTGTGTGTGTGTGTGTGTGTATAGACTATTAGGTATATATATAATACCTTATTAGGACCCCCGCTCCCAATCTTGGGCTCAGGGGGATCCAGATAATAGGTGATGAGCCCGGTGCTGGACCCAGAAGCTCAGAGATGCTGGTGGGAGAGAAGGGAGCAGGTAGGCTAGAATCCAAATGCAGGCTAGGCTTAAACCAATGTAACCAAAGTAAACCCTAATGTGGTCCATAACCAAACCACGAAGCTAGCCATTCCCATAAAGAGCCAGAATGAGGATTTTGTTACTAACACCAATGTGACACATCTGTGTTCACATTCGCCAGAGTCAGAGGGAGTTCTAATCCTACCCACGGCCCTAAACCTATCTCTAACTCTAATCCTCTTCCTGTCCCTAGGTCTAGGTTGAACCTTAGCCTTAACCCTAACTTCAGACAAACACTAACCCCTTCTAAGCTCTAATGTCTGTCCCTAATCCTAACCCCTCCCCACAGGGGAGGATCAGAAGGGCAAGGGGAGCTGTGAAACACCCCACTTATCCCCTAAGAGCAACAACTGCTCCCAGTCAGCTTGAGAATTTCCCCTTCTTCCCTATTCCCTTCTCTCCTATTCAGGCCTCTTCTGCTGTTGGTGCCTCCTACCTTTCCCTGGATGTGTGACCCGCTGTGGGCCTTTGGGATATGTGTAGGGGTAAGGGAATGGAGCCAGGAACTGCTCAATCCTGCAATGACATCCCTTTCCCTTTCTTTCCACCTGCCAAGCTAGCACCATCACAACTCTGATTCCTCACCCTAGGGGGAGAAATAAAAACCTCTTGATCCTGGGGAAGAGGCACCTGAAAAGCTTTGGGTTTCCATAAAGAGCATCCTGCAGAGAATGCCCAGTCTATAAGCCAAAGAGCTATTAAATCCCTCAACTCCCCATATAAGAAGTTAATAGGCTGCCAGAGGTGGGAGGCGGGGCTTGGGCCCCTGCTGGACAGTGCCCAGAGTTGGGGCGAAGCAGCAGGGTAGAGGCAAAGTGTTGGCAGCTGTCTCTAATTACTCTCACCTAAATTCAAACTCCAAGAATTGGAGTCAGTATCAGCTATCAGGCTTGGAAGCTGGGGCACTCTGAACCAGGTTGACAAACAGGAGCTGGAGGAAGAGCAAGGGAAAGTGGTGAATTCTTTTCTGCCCCTACCCAGACTTTCAACAAATCTTGTACTTTCTCAGACTCAGTTGCCTTGCCTATCAAACAGGGATGGTTATTGTTACTTAACCTTTTAGGGAGGTGATGAGGTTCAGATGAGATGATGTACCTGAAAGCCTGGGTCATCTGAATACTCACTGACACCTCTTCTATACCAGGCATCTGCCAAATGCTGGCAATACAATGATTCATAAACCACAGTGCCTGCTTGGAGGAGGTTGACAGTCTGGCCAGGGGATCAAGCACATCCACAGATATGGTTAGTATAGTAGAGGGAGTGCAATGAAGGCTCAATGAAGTGTAAAGCCCTCTGCACATAAATGAAGTTTAAGGGCAGACTCCCATACTCAAGCCCTCGGCATGGAGGCCCTTCTCTTCCAAGGGCTGGAATTTCAAAGGTGATGGTGTTGGGAAGTGCAGAATGAGGCTGGGCCCTCAATGGGCACTAATAAAACACACATACACATACACACACAAAAAAAAAAACAAGTAAAAGGGCGGAGGGATCTGCAAAGCACTGTATAGAAGCTAATCATTTTGTTATTGTGATCATCTGTGCTGTCCTCACACAGGGCTGGAGCAGGTACATCCTGGGGAGAAGAACAGTTGTGCCTAGAAAGGAGACTCACAAAGGTCTCAGGGGCCACAGTGGGCTCAGGGTGGTGGCCATAGGATGGTGACATCAGGACTGTGCCTGATGCGCCACCTCCCACCACCTCTGATCTTCAGGTGCCAGGACCCTGGATACAGGTTGGCCTGAGCAAGTGAGAGAAAGACTAGTCCTGAAATATCCTGGGGGGAGTGGAAAAGCTGAGAAGAAAGGCAGGCTGTGTACAGTCCCCAGGGGGTCAGCGAGCCAGTGCCACACACACCCTGCCACACGCACCCTGGAAAAACCCTGTCAGTGGGGCTGCAAATACCCTAGGGTCCAGCCTCCCCCAAAGCCTCCCCCCTCGCCCCAGGCTGGCTCAGTCCTCCTCTCCAGCGCTGAGGGAGAAAAATAACAAAATGAGGAGAAAATAAGCTGTTTGGCTGTGGTGTGAGCAGGAATATCCATGCAGGGCTGCCCACCACTCACCCTTACTCACTCTTTCCACACCCAGCCGGGGCGCCCAGCATGAGACAGACCACCCCCCTGCCCCCTCCCCCGTCTGGTCTAAAAGCAGACGCTGGTGAGCGAGCAGCAGGTTATAAATATGCCCAGGGAACTGCCGCCAACTCGCTCCCTTGTCATCCCCTGGGAGGGGCAGGGTGGGGTGGCTCCTAGGGAGGAGCCAGGGCTGCCCCGTTCCCTGAGGCCCAGGAGGAAGTGGGGCTTCCTAAAGGCTACCATATTTCCCCCCTTTTCAAGGTGAAGGAACCACTGCCACTCCATTTTCTCTGAACGTTTGCTTATCTCTTCAGAGATGGGGTCCCTACCCTCCCTGGGCCCTGGCTGAAAGCTCAGAATGAAAGGGCCCAAAGCACTATGTGTCATGGCACAACCGGATGCTACTTCTCTTCTTCACATGCATTTACGCTCAGCAAAACGGAAGTTCATTCATTCATTCGACAAGCATTAACTGAAAGCCAACTGAATGCCAGACCCTGTGCACAGGCACACCTGTGTGCACAGTGTCTGCATACGCAGGTGCAAGCACACACAGCCACCCCTGCTCCATGTGCTCACATCACCTCCAGCCCCCACTAAGGACTTCCTGGCTTCAACCTGGCAGCCTCATCAGGAAAGCAAAGCTTCAGGTTCCTGGTTGTGCCTCAGAATAGGTTACGGGGCATGGGGCCGGGGCGGGGGGTGACTGAGAACAGGGCCCTCAAACACTTCTGCTTCCACTACTTCCCTTGTAAATGAGGGGGTCCTTTCTCCCCTTCCTGCGCAATCATCCTCCCTAAGTAGGTGCCATGTGATGAAGAAAGAGCCATTTCTGGGATGCTGAGGGTACCTGTCCAGGCTGCCGGAGCCTCCCGCCTCCCAGCCACTTGCCAAGTAGGTGCCAAGCTGGGGCAAGAGGGGGCACTTCCACCCTATGAAGCTCCCAGCTCTCCTCCCCCAGGGCTGAACCCCTCCCTTTTCCCTCCTCCCTATTAATCCTCGGAAGTTAAGGGGCCGTCCCTGGCGGCCCCTCAGCCCTATTGTGGCCCCTCGCCCTCCTCGGCTGGCGTCTAATTAACTCCTCCTGCCCCTGGTTTTGTGTGCCCCCCTTACCCCACCTTGTCGGCCCCGCCCCTATGCTCGACCGGCTCCCCCCCACGGACATTCCAGCCAGGCCGGGCCAGTGTGCCAGGGCAACCAGGGCCGGACCGAGGCCTAATCCTCCCGCCGCCTGGCCCGGCTTGGGGAGCCCCACTCACCTCCCCGCTCTCTGGGGGCTGCCCGGCTCTGCTGTGGCGGAGACACACAATCGGGACAAAGGCACAGCCCCCAGGGGGCTAACTCAGCCTTCACGCCCAGGTTGTGCGGCATTTGGGGAGTTTAATGAATTGTCCATCACGCCTTTCAGGGCCCGCCCGTCAGCCTGGATTAATCTTCGGAGCCCTGGTGGGGTAGGAGACACTAAGCCTGTATTTATTACTCTCCCATTGTCACTAATTGAGGTAATTATCTGTGACTCTGGCCTGGCCAACAATGAGGCATTCACTCCTGGGACCTCGATGGGCCTGGCTCCCACTCTCGGCACCAGCCCTCCCTCCCCTCCTCTTCCAAACCCGCCAAGGGCTACGATGGGCCCTGGAGCATGTTGGGAAAGTGGACAGTGTCCCACAATGCTTCACCTCCCCACCAGTGTCTCCCACAGCCATCACTACAGAGCTATCTCCTGGTCCCCCCAAAGAAGGTGAGAAAAGAAGGCAGCCTCTGTCAGGGGATGGATTTGGCTGGCAGAGCCCCAGGCCAGAGAGGGACCTGTTTCTGAGGATTTTGGTTTTCTGGACTCTCCAAGTCCTCATCTCCAGATGCGTGATGCCGGGGTCTCACGGGGTGCTTTTGCAGATCCATCCTCATGTCCCTATAGCCTCCAGGGTGTTAGGAGGTCCTAGCCTGTACCAGGCCTACTCTGGGGAGGTCTCTAAACCTACCAGGGCTGGCAGAGCGGCTGTGGATGTGATGGGAGAGGCTGAGAGAGACAGCAGGAAAGGGCCAGGTGAAGAGCAAAAGGAGGCACGTCAAGAAGGAGCGGTCAAGAGTCACAGCATTCCCAGGGGTCACACTAATGTGGCCATGCAGCAACCTCAGCGAGAAACTTGGATTTGGAGGGGCAAGAGTTCCAAAGAGCATATTTCACGTGGAGACAGCTTTCTGGGTCAAGGTGGTTGGCCCTGGGGAGCAAGTGTGTGTGTAAAAGAAAGAGAGAGAGATAAGAAAGGAAGATTTAGGCAGAACCAATTGTGAGCTCCTTGAGGGCAGGAACTATGTCTTTGTGTCTTGGTCACTGTTGCTTTTATGAGAGCTTAACATTGTACCTTGCACGTAATAGGCACTGTCAAATGAATGGATGACTACAGATGAAGCTGGTACTGGCTTTAAAACTGGGATCTGTGAGCTATTCTCTTCCACAGCTGCACTCAGGCCCCTCATTCTCTCAGGACTTGCTGGAAGGAAATGTCTAGACCATCCCTGGACCGTCAGGGGTGGGCACTTCACCAGTTGTAACACGACAGACCCTGGCCGAACTCAGAGCGGCAGTTGGGATAGCGCCTCCTTGTGGTGACTCTTGGAAGAGCTCCTGGAGAGACTAGCAAAGAAGGCAGGGTTATCTCTCAGGAGCCGGGGATCACCCCAGGCCGCAGCCGTCCTTCTTCCTGTATATCTGAACTGCATTGTTATGCCAGCGTTCCTGTGGCACAGTTTTATCATTTGTTCCTTCTTTATTCCAGCATTTTCTGAGAGCCTGCTCCATGCCAGACTTGTTGGGTATACAGAGCTAAATCACCTCCAGCAGCTCATGGTCCAGCAGCAGATTCCACAAGGTAACAAGACCAACGAGGTTACGATCAAGCCGCAGGAAAAAAAGTTCTCCAGGTGTTGAGGAGGCACTAGAACATTCCCAGCTCAAAAACTCTATCATTCACCTCTCCCTCAATTCCTCTCACTGAAGTGCAAATGTTTTATCTTCATTACCAAGAAACAATCTGGGCATGGTGGCTCATAGCTGTAATCCCAGCACTTTGGGAGGCAGAGGCGGGCGGATCACTTGAGATCAGAAGTTCGAGACTAGCCTGGCCAATATGGTGAAACCCCTGTCTCTACTAAAATTACTATATACACACACACACACACACACACACACACACACACATATATATATATATATATATTAGCCGAGCGTTATGGTGCCCGCCTGTAATCCCAGCTACTGTGGCGGCTGAGGCAGGAAAATCGCTTGAACCCAGGAAGTGGAGGTTGTGGTGAACAGAGATCACACCACTGCACTCTAGTCTGGATGACAGAGTGAGACTCCGTTTCAAAAAAAAAAAAAAAAAAAGAAATACTTCAAGATCTGGCTCCCACACATCTTTCCAGGACTCACCCTTCTTCCCCTCTGCATTCCCTAATGGCTCTGTTCCCTATGAAAGCCACGTGTTTTCCCACCTCTCTGCATTGTCCCACATTCTAGAATGCCCCCCTTCCCTGTCTCCCACTGTTGAAACCCATCTCAGACGTTCCTTCCCCCATGAAGACTCTTCTGATTTCCCTTGGTCTTGCCTGTTAGAGCTCCTGAAGCACCATGTTGGTAGGGCTTTCATTAGCAGCGCATACTGGGTATCCCATTGGTGGTTGTCTGTGTATGTTACTCATCCTCGTACTAGGCTAGCCCTTGCAGCACTGACCTGGGCATATCATATGCCTTTGTTAAATGGTGAATAGATGGCAACATGAATAAATGGATGCATGGACAGAGGAATAAATTGATATAAGTATAAATGGGGCTGGGTACAGTGGCTCATGCCTGTAATCCCAGCACTTTGGGAGGCCAAGGCTGGTGGATCTCCTGAGGTCAGGAGTTCGAGACCAGCCTGGCCAATATGGTAAAACCCTGTCTCTACTAAAAATACAAAAATTAGCCAGGCATGTTTGTGGGTGCCTGTAATCCCAGCTACTCAAGAGGCTGAGGCATAAGAATCGCTAGAACCCAGGAGGCGGAGGCTGCAGTGAGCAGAGATCTCACCAATGCACTCCAGCCTAGGCAACAGAGTGAGACTGTCTTAAAAAAGAAAAAAAAAAAGTATAAATGGCCAGATAGATGACAAATAGGTTGGTGGACGGGTGGATAAGTGGATGTGGAATGTATAGATGGATGGGTGGGTAGATGGATGAATGGAAAATCTGTCCATAAAAGGACTCACAAAAGGCTATGTAGGCTGAGTGCAGTGACTCACACCCGTAATCCCAACAACTGGGGAGGCCAGGATGGGGGGATCGTTTGAGCCCAGGAGTTCGAGATCAGCCTGGGTGGCAGAGGGAGACCCCGTCTCCACCAAAGAAAAAAAAAAAAAAAAAATTTAGCCAGGTGTGATGGCATGTGCCTGTGTGCCTGCCATTCAGGAGGCTGAGGTGGAAGGATCACTTGAGCTGGGGAGGCTGAGTCTGCAGTTAAGTTGTAATCGTGCCACTGCACTCCAGCCTGGGTGACATAGAAAGACCCTGTCTCAGAAACAGAAAAAAGAAAAAAAAAATGGCCAGGTGTGGTGGCCCATGCCTGTAATCCCAGCACTTTGGAAGAGTGAGGCAGGCAGATCGCTTGAGGTCAGGAGTTCGAGACCAGCCTGGCCAACATAGTGAAACCCTGTCTCTACTAAAAATACAAAATTAGCTGGGTGTGGTGGCACACAGCTGTAGTTCCAGCCACTCGGGAGGCTGAGGCAGAAGAATTGTTTGAACCCGGGAGGTGGAGGTTGCAGTGAGCTGAGATCGCACCACTGCACTCCAGCCTGGGTGGCAGAAAAGAAAAGAAAATTGAAAAAAAGCCTAGGTAGCGCCAGAGGCTTCAAGGGAAGGAGCTCACCCCATGCCAGGATATGCAGAGGCAGAGACGTATTCAGGCCAAACTTTCCTTCACTAACATCTGCACCCTCAGCAACTTGTCTCCCAGACGCCTGGATACATTCCACTCCCCATAAGAAGTCATAGTCTGGGAGCTGCTCCTCTTTTCATCCTCCCTGGTCTCTCAGGAATGCTTTCATTAACATATATTATGCCATCTTCCTGCACTGCAATGACTGTGGGTTTCCTCTTCCACATCTCTTTCCCTATATCATACGCACCCTAGCTTGTGAGCTCCCTGAAGGGAAGAAGCATGCCTGAGTCTCTTTTGTGTTCCTAGCACCTGGCATATATGTTTAATGGGTGAGTAAACAAATGAACAACTGAGTGAATGCTGCTTCTTCCCCATAGACACATTTTACACACTTCCTGTGTCCTCATGTTCAGTTATCTCTCCTGGCCCTCTTCTTCTCACACACATCACACTCATACTCCTGACCTTGACACTCTGAAATCCCAGAGTTATATGCTGGGGCTTGGTTTCCTTACCTATCACCTATCTGTGGCTGATCTAGGGAAGTCCCAGCCGTCCCCTGAGAGTCTGAAAGAGACGGCTCTTGACTCTCATAAAGTCATATTAACTGGGTCCCATCGGGGGCAGAAAGGGGCTTCCCCGGGAAGAAGTTGGCTATTGGGAGGGTAGCAGGATCCTGCACTAACCTGAGGTCTGCTGCCCCAAATTGACCACATCCTCCTGCGTCTGCTGTCCTTACTCCTGACCAGTGAGGCTGTCCCAAGGTAGGGGGTGGTTGTGGCCTCTGTCTCAAGGCTGGCTGGCAGACACAGCCAGATTTAGAAGTCATTTTCGCAGCAGGGAGCCTCCAGTGTCCCACCCACAGAGCCCTGGAGGGTCAGTCTGAGATATGGCTCACCAGGGGCTGGCCCCTAGACCTGGAGTCACTCCTCCCCTTCTTGTCTCTCTCCTTTTTTCCCCAGAATTTTGGCAGCTGGTGCTGACTCTATCCTTAGGCAAAGATGGAGTAAGTTCTGGGGAAAGGGGTGTGCTGCACTGACACCATAACCGCTCAAGCACTGCCAGGGCACCATTTACCCATTAAAAGGGCTGTCTGTACCCACCCCAGGATTCCTCCCTCCTCTCCACTGGCATCTGCTGCCTGATTCTCCTCCTCCCCTACTTTTTTTTTTTTTTGAGACAGAGTCTTGCTCCGTCGCCCAGGCTGGAGAGCAGTGGTACGATCTTGGCTCTCTGTAAACTCTGCCTCCCAGATTCAAGCAATTCTCCTGCCTCAGCCTCCCGAGTAGCTGGGATTACAGGCGCGTATCACCACACCCAGCTAATTTTTGTATTTTTAGCAGAGATGGGGTTTCACCATGTTGGTCAGGCTGGTCTCGAACTCCTGACTTCGTGATCCACCCACCTTAGCCTCCCAAAGTGCTGGGATTACAGGTGTGAGCCACCCCGCAATTTTTTTTTAAAGACGGAGTCTTGCTCTGTCGCCAAGGCTGGAGTGCAGTGGCATGACCTCGGCTCACTGCACCCACTGCCTCCTGGGTTCAAGCAATTCTCCTACCTCAGCCTCCCGAGTAGCTGGGACTACAGGCATGCGCCACTACACCTGGTTAATTTTTGTATTTTTAGTAGAGATGGGGTTTCACCGTATTGGCCAGGCTGGTCTCAAACTCCTGACATCATGATCCACTGGCTTTGGCCTCCCAAAGTGCTGGGATTACAGGTATGAGCCACCCTACCTGGCCATCCTCCCCTACTTCTAATTCTCTCTGTCCCATCCTCCTGTTCTCATACCCCAACACTAATAAAATAGCCCTAGAGAGAAATAATAATCAGAGCTAACAGTCAATCACCTACTATGTACCAGGTATTGTTCTTTCTTTTATTTTATGTTTTTTCTTTTTAATTAAAAAAATTTAAAAAAAAAACAAAAACAAAAACAAAAAACAGAGAGACAGGGTCTTGCTATGTTGCCCAGGCTGGTCTTGAACTCCTGGGCTCAAGCAATCCTCCCACCCCAACCTCCCAAAATGCTGGTATTACAGGGGTGAGCTACTGTGCCTGGCCAACTGTTCCAAGTGTTTTACATATTGAATTATTTACTCCTCCCAACAACTCTAAGAGAAAAGCACATTGTTTACTTATTTATTTATTTATTTATTTATTTATTTATTTATTTTTAGAGACAGAGTCTTGCTCTGTTGCCCAGGCTGGAGTGCAGTGGTGCAATCATAGCTCACTGCATCCTCAAACCCCTGGGCTCAAGCAATTCTCCCACTTCAGCCTCCTGAGCAGCTGGGACTACAGGAGAGTGCCACCACATGCAGCTAATGAAAAGCACTTTTAACAACCTCAGTTTATAACTGAGGACACCAAGGCACAGAGAGGTTGAGTAACTTGCCCAAGGTCACATAGCTAGTATGGGGTAGAAGCTCCAGAAACCACATTCTAAACACATTAGTCAAGTTGTTCGACTATGTTAGCAGTGTGGGTGAGATTTCAGAAACTTGCTTCCTGTGTGTTCATCCTCAAAGGGGCTCAGGCAGCATGGTAAAGCCCACCCTCATAGGGCCAGCCCTTCCAAGGTTGCATACAGCTCACCTCCTCTTCCAGTCCCAGAGCCCTAGAGCCCTTTGGTTATAGAAAAATCTAGGCAGATGCTTTCATCACTGCCCTGGTCTTTCCCAACTTTCTTTGGTGTTTTTTTTTTTTGTTCTGTTTTGTTTTTTTGTTGTTGTTGTTGTTTTTCTTTTTTGTGTGTGTTATTGTTTTTTAAGACAGAGTCTTATTCTGTCACCCAGGCTAGAGTGCAGTGGTGCAATCTCGGCTTGCTGCAACCTTCGCTTCCCAGGTTCAAGTGATTCTTGTGCCTCAACCTCCCCCATAGCTGGGATCACAGGCATGCACTACTATACCCGGCTAATTTTTGTATTTTTCATAGAGGTAGGGTTGGACCATGTTGGCCAGGCTGGTCCTGGTCTCAGGTGATCTGTTCATCTTAGCCTCCGAAAGTGCTGGGATTACAGGTGTGAGCCACCACACACCGCCCTTCCTCAACTTTCCTCCTCGCTCGAAGTCCAGCCTCTTCCCAAGCCTGGAGGCCCAAGGCACATTACTCCTCAGCTGGACCAGGCTTACCCCAGTCTGGCCTCAGTTTTCACTCTTGCCTTATCTTCCACAACTGCCATAAATGTACTCGCAACTGCAGGCAAATCAGACCATTGAGCAATTTCCTAAACATACCCTGCTTACCTGCATCCATGCCTCTATTTTGGCTGATCCCTCTACTTGAAATGCCTCTTCACCAAATTCTAACGCTGAGGTCATCTCCTCCATGGAGCCTTCCCTTATCTCACAAAATCCATACAATCTCCCTTGTTTGACTCATTGTAATACTTAACACATTGCTCACCTTCACCCCATTGTCAGAAAGGCCTTACTCATCCCTATCCTGGAATCCCACACAGTTTCTTGTTCCCAGTAGGTGCTCAGTACATGCTCAGTAGTTAGAATTGGTAGTAGGTAGATAGAATTGTAAGTGAAAGGGAGACAGATCTCAATAACCGTTGTTTGTTTTTTTGAGTAGATAGAATTGTAGGTGAAAGGGAGACAGATCTCAATAACCTTTGTTTGTTTGTTTTTTTGAGATGTGGTCTGGCTGTGTTGCCCAGGCCGGAGTGCAGAGGCCCAATCTTGGCTGATTGCAACCTCCTCCTCCCAGGTTCCAGTGATTCAGCGATTCTCGTGCCTTAGCCTCCTGAGTGGCTAGAATTACAGGTGCGTGCCACCACACCTGGCTAATTTTTGTATATTTGGTAGAGACGGAGTTTCACCATATTGGAGGCTGGTCTGGAATTCCTGACCTCAAGGGCAGATCTCAGTAACCTTTGATCTCTGCCCAAGGTGACACTCCTCCAGCAAGAGCTAACTTGAAACCTGGTGGTGTGGGTTCCAGGAAGGCTCTGCGATGAATCTTCCTGGACAGCTCTGACCAGTGTCTTCCCTCCGGTTCAGAAACCCAAAGAGGAGACCTTCCTCCACTGAACCAAGGCCAGCGGCCCAGCTCCTGCCAGATGGTGGCCACCCCCCACCCCAGGTGGTCCTGCGCCACTCCGAGTTCTGCTCAGAGTACCCCTGGTTGCAGGCGGGAGTGATGTTGAGATAATTGGAGACTAAAACCATAAGTGGTTTGAGAGCGGGGTTGGGGACCTGAACGCTGAGCGGGAGTTGGAGTTGGCAGGTCTGGGTTGGAATGGGAGCAGAGGTGGGCCGGGGGCCGGGGCAGGACCCGGCGACTGAGTCTGGGAGAAGCCCCCGGGCCCGCGGAGACGGCAGCTAAATTTACCCCGGCTGACTCAGCCCTTGCTCGGAATGGGGGGCCGGGGGAGGGCGCCAGGGCAGTAGGAAGAGCCAACAGGGGTGGGCTGGGGGCAAGGAAGGGAGAGTCCCGGCTGGGGGAGAAAAGAGGTGGGTCAGGAACTCCCAACGAAGAAAGCAGCCCCCTCTCCGTCACACAGAGCAGGACGTAGCAGAGGAGTCCCGGGGGATGGCCACCATGGGGAAAGGGTCAGTGAAAGGAAGACGATGCCAAGGCTGGATAAAGGGAAGCTTAGATTTATTGAGCGCCTACTGTGTGCCAGGCGGTGTGCAAGGCGCTTTACATACATTATCGCATTAAGTCCTCACAACAACCCTGCGAGGTAGGTGTTTATAAACCCCCATTTGACAGATGAGGAAACTGAGGCTCAGGGAGGTGAAGTGATGCGGCCAAGTTCACATGGCTAATAAATGGCAGACAGAGGTGTCCAAGGATCGGAGAGAAAAAAAAAAGACTTCGGTGTCTGAGTCCCAAGCCGGCTGGGGTGGATGAGTATAAAGATGGGACCGGCGGGCTCCAGAAGTCTGGGAGGCCGGAGGCCTGCTCCCGGCCCAGCACGGCTGGAGACTGCAAGGCTGGGGACCCGCGCTTGGGAACTAGGGATCGGATTGAGTGGCAGAGCCGGAATTAGCAACTGGGGAGATCCGCGACCTGCGCGCGCCCTGTAGTGGCTATAGAGAGTATCACACCCCACGCCGACTGGCTTCTGGGGACCGGCCTCTTTCCTTGCCTGGCCAGTTTCTTCGGAAGAGGCCGAGATGGGAGACATTCTCAGGATTTTTTCAGGTGGGCGATACCACCTGGGAGGGAAATCGTGGCCACGCCTCAGAGCATCACTAAGGAGCATTAGGGTGGAGGAAAAGGGGAAGGCCTAAAGAGGTCCCAAGCTGATTCATTGGTGTCCTTCCCTCCCCAGCTCAGACCACCACAGGCCAGGGTCAGTGACAGGGCCATTATCTTGCCCTGCTTTGGGGAGCCCTCACCTAAACCTGGGAGACTGGGATAGGAGTGCCTCACTCCCTTACCTCTTCTGCAAACCTTGGGCAGTCTCCTGAATTGATCATGACTTCAGGTGACAAAGAGGCCGCCCAGAAACCCTCAAACTCTGTTCACTTATTCCCAACTCTCATTCTTGGCTTGTCCAGGGGAGGATTAGATAGAGTCCTTTCCAAAGATCTCAAAATGTCAGAGATGGAAGGATGGACCTTAGAATACCATTGTTTTATATACCAGGAGGCCTGGAGAGGGAAAGTGACAGGCCTCAGTCAACCAGCAAGTCAGTGGCAGAGTTGGGATTGAAATCCAAGACTTGTGACACCAAGGTGAGCCCTCCTTCTGCTTTGCTGGTTGTTGCTGGACCTATTCCTCTTCTGCCAAGAACCCCTCTGTCATCTGATCACTCTGCCACCGGGTCCAAAGCCTCTCCTTCACTTTTTCCCTCCTCCTCAGAGGCCCTGCCCTACACTGCCCTCCTATGGCTGCCACCAACCCTGCCCTCCTGCCTGATCCTTGTTAGGCCTCTCTGCTCAGCTCCGCACCCAGTGCATCAGCTGCGAAGAGCTCATCCTTGTGTCCTGAACATAACAGACATTAATTAAATCTACTGCTGATTCTCACCTCTCCTGAAACAAAATCATTAATGGGCATATGCTTCCCTTCCTTTCATTTATATTTCAAGGATGGGAATAGGTATGGGTAAGGATACAAGGAAAAGAGAAGCAAAGGAAGTCTGGGGAAGAATGGGGACCAGTGGACCCAAGGATGGATGTGTTGGGGACTCAAATACAAGAAGGGGCCTCTCACTGCCTCTTCCTATTTCCCTGTTGAGTCCCCCTGATGTCCCTCACCCCGAAGAGGACCTCCTCGGTTTGGCTTATGACATCTAGGATCTCTCCGACACTGTCGCTCAGTTCCGCTGTCTTCCCATCTTCCTCCGGCGAACTGTTTCCAACCCCGGGCAGGGTCCTCTCATTCCGCCAGGAGGCGCCTGGGGCTTCTGTGTCGCTTCCATCAGAGGAGCCGCTATGGACGCTAAGCTCCTCAGCTTCGTCCGTGTCCGAGTCAGGGGCGGTGTGGCGGCGGATACGGGACACGGCTTCTCTCAGGGCCCCGGCGTAGGGCCCTGGGGTCCGCGCCCAGCCCCGGCCCGCGCGCCGCTGGACCACCGCCACTTCCGAGCCCTCGGCCCTGCCCTGGGCTCCCGAAGCTCCTGGGCCTAAGGCTTGGTGCTCTGGGCTACCTGGCTGCGTGGGGGCGTCCCGCAGGTTTACTTCCGGGGCCGGGAGCCCCAAGATGCGGGAGGTGCGCTCCTCCAGTGAGGAGTCCCCCGGCCTCCCGCCCTCAGCTTCGCCCCCGCGGCCCCCGCCGGGCTGGTGTAAAAGGCGACTGTTCGACAGCCGCTTTCGGCAAGGGGAAGGAAAGACCGTGGCCCCTTCACTCTCCTCCTTGCCGGGCTTCGATTGGCTGGCGGATTCCCCCACCACGCGTGTCACCCCAGAGGGCAAAAGCTGCACCTGCTGGGTTCGGGGGGTTGGAACATATTGGGATCGTATCACCACGCACGTGGCGTCAATGACAAAGACTCCTTCCCCACGGGACGGGCCCTGGGAACTGCGGGGCAAGGTGTGGGCACGGCGGGTCGCCTTCCAACCCTCCAGGGTCTCCGATCCTGCCCCCTCTCCAAGACCCAGGGATTCTCTCCATCCGGTGCCTCCGGGAGCCCAGGGTCTGGGGAGTGTCTGGCTATGGCGGGGCGGCTGCTTTTTAGGGGAGGGAATCCAGCATTTAGGGAACCAGATCTGTTCTTTTCCTTCTTTCCCTTCCCTCGAGCCCTTGAGGTGGTGCCTGGATCTGGGAGCGGGACGCGGGGCACTGGGAGCCGCAGTTGCAGACCCCGCAGGAGTTGTCTCGGTGCCTGCGCTCCCTGTAGCTTTGGCTTGGGGATGGCTGTCGCTACCACTGTTCAAGTCAGCAGCAGCCAGCCCCAGGCTTTTCTCCACGACCCCCTTGCCGGGCTCTGGCCTTGCTCTGGCCGCTCCACAGCCTGGGGATCCCCCCAAGAGACCTTGCCCCTGTCGGAGACCCCAAGCCCCGAGGACGTCCCGGTAGATCCGAGGATCCAGCCTCTTCTTTGTGCGCCCTCCCTCTGTCCTGGCCGGAGTCGGAGGTGGGGCTGATGAAGTGGGCACCTGGGAGTGTCCGGGGCCTCTCTTAGTCCCCAAGGTCCTATGGGGGCCTTCGTAAGAAGGTGGAGCCACGTAGGGTGGCGGCCGGTCCCAGCGGCGTCGCGGGGCGGTCCCGGCAGAACCTCTCAGCAGCAGGTGAGCTTCGTAGCTTGGGGGCCCCGGCCGCCGACCTCCCCAGGGCCCCGCCCACGCCGACCCTGGGTCGCTCTGCGGCTGCGCGGATGGACGGGGCGCTCGCCCCACCAGCGCCAGGCGCTCCGGCCGCAAGGTAGCAGGGAGCCCTGCCGGCTGGGCTGCCCGAGGGGCGTTGCGGGGCTCCGGGCGGGGCCGACCCGGGGGGCTTCGTCGGGCCCCACCAGCCTTGCGCCTTTTTCGCTCGGTCTCCTTGGCCTCCCGCTCCTGCGACGCCGCTTTCCTTTTCTCTTGCTCCCGAGCTCGGACCTCGGCCAGGGGCCCCGCCCGCCAGTTGGTCGCCTCCTGCAGCACCCTGGAGGCCCAGGGCCGGCGGGGCGGCGGCTGTGGGGATCCCGGGCGCGGCCCACACCTGGGACAATGAGCAGGAACCCAGGTGAGCAGTCTGTGGGGGAAGGGAGCCGAGGTCCGGGGAGCTGGGAGCAGTGGAGACCACTTGGGGCAGCCATGTGAAGGGGTGTGTGTGAGTGTGTGCGCGTGTGCACGTGCGTATATGTTAGGACTGAAGTCGAAGCGGGACTCCTCGCCATCTCTGCCTGCACACTTTAACAGCGTCTGCCCCATCTCACCTCCTGCCCTTTCTCACACCCACTCCTGTTCCCCCAAACAACCGGATGAGTCAGGCCCCAGCCTTCGGGAGCGGGCAGGGGTGGGAGGCGTGGGAAAGAGAAGGGGGATCAGTAGTGCTCGCTGGTGCCTGCGGGGAGGTCCGGACCCCACTCCCCGCCCCACCACTCTCTTCCCCTCACCCCTGCTTCACTCACGTGCGGTTCTGGAACCCGCGAGCCCAGTGGCTGGCCTGGAAGTCCATGGGCTGTCGAGAAGGGGCGCGGCGACTATAATGACAGGAAATAGTCTTCACTTCTATCACCAATAGCTTGGACTTCTGCACCCAGAGGCAGCTGCCAGACTCCTCATCCTGGAGCTCCCGGGGGCTGTCAGGCCCCTCGGAGAACAGTGGGCCATCCAGCATCCTGCCCCACCCCACCCC
>NW_012103288.1:513041-515623 GCF_000951045.1 Mandrillus leucophaeus | reverse complement strand
GCCCCAGGAGCCCCCTCCCAGCCCAGGGAGCCGGCGCCCACTGCAGAGCCGCGGGCCCGGGGACTGGGAACTATATATACCCGGGCACACGTGTGTGTGCCTGTCTCTGTGTGTGCGCGCGCATGTGACACCGCGCGGACTGCTCCGCGCTGCTACCTCCCCCATGTGCACGGCCGCCCCCTGGGGCCCGGGATTGGACGCCCCTTCCCACTGCTGTTGTCCCCCAAGCCTGATGGGATCGCACGAGTGGGCGGGGGAGGGACTTATGATTCTTGCCAAGCTGACAGTGCCCCCTCCCCCGCCCCTATTTCTTCAACCTTCCTGCCGTTTTAACCCTTTACTCTCCTGCTTGTCAGGTTGCCTGACCACCAGGGTTCTGCCCCTGGCTTCCTGCCTCAGATTTCAGTTTCCCCAACATAGAGTGCGTGAGAATGGAACTCAAGGTCTCTGCCTGCCACTCTGCTGGTTTCCATGGGGTTGGGGTGCAGGAGGGGCTGGCCCACGGCTGGGGGGCTATTTTTAGCGGCAGTGGCTGTTCGGGTGCAGAGATGAGATGAGTAACCAGCTCCCATGCGGTGGAGAGAGGAGGCGGTGGCTTTCACCAAGCTTTTGTGCGACTCTGAGGGAGAGCTGCCTTCCCTAAGCTCAAAAAGGGTGACCCCTACACCCGTATCTCCTCGCCAGCTCAGTGCTGCAGCCTAGGACTGCTGGTACAGCAGGACACAGGCGTGTGCCTTGGCCACCCAAGCTGCCCTACCAGTCCCATTCTACATGTTTGTCCTTGGGCAGCCAGGGAGCCCTCCCACAGCAGCAGGCTTTCACCTCCAATTTAGAAGCAGGATTTGGGGGTTATATTGTTCTGTGCCCACACAGCCTGCCCAGCTTTATGGAGGACAGAGTAAGTGCTTATGCACTCTTACCCTTCCAGAGGGGGATGGAGGAGAGATGGTGTGTTTGCTTGGCAAAACTAATCCCCTAGCAACTGAAATGATAAAAGTGGCCTTTTTTTTTTTTTTCCCCAATGTAGAGCTCCCCCTCACCACCACAATTGCCTAGTTCACTCAGCCCCCACCTGAAGTGGTGCTCCAGATGCTCACCTTTGGGCTGCCCCTGTCCTGGGGGGCTGTTGCTTACATCCACATGATCCCTCCTCCTAAGCTTATACCAGGTGTCCCCTGATTCACCATGGTAATGTTAGTGGCAGCACAGCCCACGCCAACCCTTCCATGCAGAGACTTAGCAACCATGCCTGGCAACCATGGCAGCAGCCTCAGTGGAGGGGAGGGGTGCAGAGAGGGGAAAGAGAGTGTGTGTGTGGCAATGGTTCCTCGGGAAGAAGGGATAATTTGCCTCTGGAGAGGAATAGGTAAGAATAGAAGCTTGTGAGTCTCCCAAATTTTATCCCTTGTCTCTCCCTCAGCTTCATCCTCACACTGAGACTGATAGGTTGGGTTTTAGGGGGAAATCAGAGAAGCAAGAGTTCCCAATTAGTTTTCCACTAATGTACATGGAGCCCTTTGGGTCCAGACCCTTCCTTTTAAGGGGATGGGGAACAACCAGAAAGGTTGTTGTGGGGCAGAGACTGACTGACTGAGAAACAGCTCAACAAAACCAGGCCTCTGCTCCCTAACACAAACCTTTAGAGAGAATGCAAACATTCCCTGTGCCATCCACCCTACCCCCCTTGATTCCACACACCTGCCAGCTGCACCGATGACTTGACTCGAAGGTGCTTCCTTCCACCCTAGGTCCCACTAGAATCCTGAGGCTTTTTAAAGCCCCTGCCTCCTCCCTAGGCAAATCTTCCTTAATGAGGGAATGTGACATAAGAGGCCATCTGTCCTTTCCACCATGTACTTACCCTCCCCACACATAAACATACTCTAATTCTAATAACTTGGAAGCCTTCCTCCCCCAGGTTTGAGAATGTGCTGTGAGAGCTGTAAAGGGGTGAAGGCTGAAGCAGGGGCTCCTCTACAGCCATGATGCAACACTGAAAGCTGAGCTCTGATGAGGGCCACTTTCTTTTTTTAAAATAAGCTTCCTCAGGTCGAATCTGATGAGGGCCTTGATGCTTTTCCCTGTGTTCCATTGGGAAGCCTAGTTTGGAGAACCCAGTATGCCGTGGCTGGAGGGTCATCAGAGGGGTTAGGCACTGTCAGGGAAGGGGTTAGCAGCACTGTGGGGGAAGGGGCAAGCAATGACTCTGAAATTGCTCCTGGTTTGGATGGGAAACTGTATCATACCTGTAAGGCAGGGGTGAGCTGGCACCCAAATTTAGCTCATACTCCAGTCTAGCAGTTCTGGTGTTGGGTGCTGACTGCTGTTTGGGTCTACATGGTTTCAGTACAGAGAATGGATCTGATGGAGTGACCAGTGCCCTGCTGTTCTCCCACCATCCAGCTCTGTCTCACCTTGGAAGAAAGGCAAGGGATTTGTAGGTTTAAAGATAGTGCCAGCGGGGTACGGTGGCTCATGCCTATAATCCCAGCACTTTGGGAGGCTGTGGTAGGTGGATCACAAAGTCAGGAGTTTGCGACCAGCCTGGCCAATATGGGTGAAACTCTGTCTTTACTAAAAAA
>NW_012103288.1:498381-512916 GCF_000951045.1 Mandrillus leucophaeus | reverse complement strand
AAAAAAAAAAAAAAAAAAAAAAAATAGTGCCAACTCAGCAAAAGCCAAACAGTCCAACCTTCCTTAAGAAAAGCTGATAATGGTGGCAGGATTCTCTGCCCAAAGGAGACCCTCAAGTCTGTCTACTCTTGGGAGTAGACACTAACACTGTTACAGGATTTTCCTTGGGTACCAGCCATGATTCAGGCAGAGGGGAAAGTGAGATAGAAAGGAGGAACCACAGGGAATAGGGTAAGGAGTAGTTGTGAAAGAATTAGAAGTCGGAAGTCTACTGTAGCAGTAAAGACTGTTTGGGTTCAAATCCTAGCTCCATTTTTTTTTTTACTAGCTGTGTGGTCTTGGGTTAGTTACCCAGCCTCTCTGTGCCTCCATTTTTTTAAATCTGTAAAAAACTGGAATAGTGTCTACTATTGTTCTGAGGATTAGTTAATATATGTAAAGCACTGAGAATGATGTCTGGCACACAGTATTGTGTGTGTAAGTGTGTGTGTGTGTGTACACACATTATTATTAATGACCAGTTGAAGAAGCCATATAAAGTAGGAAGGTAGTATCCATCAACTGTAAAAATCAAACACTGCAATACCATGAAGAGATAGCTGTCATTTAATTAGATTTGCCACAAAAAGCAATAACCTTAGCTAATCACGCTGCCCTCCTCCTCCACCTAACCCCCATCTCCCTTCATATGCACAAACACAGGAACCCAAAGCCCCTCCTCCCCACAATCCTCCCCACTCACATTATGGGAAGAAATGTCACTAAATGGACTTAGCCTCCTCCATATAGCATGGAACAGGTGAATAAAAATATCTTTATGAAGAATTTTGTTGTGCTGTTATCTTAGGGTTGAATCAGGGCTGAGATGGAGGCAGAGGCAAGTGAGGTCTGGGGATCTCTTAGAGATCAGAATTTGTCTGAGAGGCACAGAGCCTATAGTTCACCCAGAAAGGGGGCTATGTCTAAGAAGACAGGGGCTAGAATTGGCTAGGCTGAAAGTTTTTTTCAAGTGTATGTGTGAGGGTAAGGGTAGCTATAAATCCATTCTCCTTCCTCCCCCTATACCTTCCCTAGCTCCCAGATAGAAGGGTAGGGGGCCCTGAGCAGGGAACAGAGTCACAATTCCCCCAAGTTTCATCTGATTCCCACAGAGCTTCCAGCAGGCAGTGAGTTGGGCATATCCCCTGGTGCTGCCTGACCCCTTCCCCCAGCTCAGGGCTTCTTCTCTCCACCTGTGAGCACCAGGGCCTGCAGGATGTCAGACAGTGATACAATTCCCTTGACCACATCATTTTCATCCACCACTACAAGTCGGTGAACCTGGCACAGAACAACAAGGGAAAAAGGGAATGTTTAGTGCTGGCCTCAGGGGAAGCCCCTCTGCCCCTACTCTCCTTGCCAAACCCCACTCTCAAGGTTGCTCCCCTCAGCTCCTTTAGGGTTGCTGGCCTCCCTACCTCTGCTTCCACTAGCCTGTTGATGATGGTCTCCAGAGTCTCATGCAGGTAGCACTTGAGAACACCCTCAAAGTAATGTGATCGATGTTGCAGGGCTTTAGTCACAGATACATCTAGGTTGTTGTAAGTCTTTTCTGCTGCCAGATTCTGGGGAGACAGAGGAAGGAGCTTGCAGGGAAGCAAGAAAGCCAGCCTCCAAACCCTGAACCCATCCAACCTCACCAGAGGGATTCAGGGCAATTGTCAGCCACAAGGCATACCCAACTCATTCAATTCCTTTTCAAATAGGATTTGAAAGCCTGGAAGCTTCTAAGACCCTTAGATCACAGAAGAGACTCCCTTCTCCCTCTCCATATTTAATAGCACCCCCCACCCTTCCCTACCTCCCAAACCCTCCACAATCACTCACGATAACATCAAACTTGGAGTAGATGTCCACCACACGCCCTAGGGGGACAGAGGCAGCTCAGTAAGGAGGATCTGGGGTCTAAAGCTCCCCCTACTCACAGAATCACCCTCCTGGCTAAGCTGAGGGGAAAGCAGATTTTCCCGGAGCCACCCTGACTTGCCTGGATCTTCCCTCCCTCTCCTTCTGCCCAATCTCTCACCCTTCTCGTCCACCACTGGCAAGGCTGAGACTCGATGCTGTACAAAAATCCCCAGAGCCACATAGACGGGGGTGGTAGTGCGAACCATAGCAATATTGGCATAGGTGCCAATCTGTAGCTCTTCCAGAGACTTGGACATGAACTCTGGCTTGGGGAACTCAGTGATCTGAGGAAAGAACCATCAGCTTAATTTTCAAGGCACCCAAAGCCACCCTTGGATACCCCCTCCAACCCAGTATGTTAGAAATAAGGGCTGGGTGCGCTGGCTTATGCCTATAATCCCAGTACTTTGGGAGGCTGAGGGGGACATATTGCTTGAGCCCAGGAGTTCGAGACCAGCCTGGGCAACTTGGCAAAACCCCATCTCTATAAAAAATACCAAAAAATTAGCCAGGTGTGGTGGTACACACCTGTAGTCCCAGCTCTTCTGGGGGTTGAGATTGGGGGTCACCTGAGCCCAAGAGGTTGGAGGCTGCAGTGAGCCATGATAGTGCCTCTGCACGCCAGCCTGGGCAACAGAGTAAGACCTTGTATCAAAATAAATTAATAAATAAATAAGAAGTGGGGCTGGATGCAGTGGCTCACACCTGTAATCCTAGCACTTTGGGAGGCTGAGGCGGGAGGATCACTTGAGCTCAGGAGTTCGACACTAGCCTGGGCAACACAGTGAGACCTTGTCTCTTTTTTCAATAAATAAATAAATAAACGAAAAAAGAGAAAAAAGAACTGGGCTGAGGAGCACTTACAAACAATTTGAGGAACTTCAGAATGCGCTTGTGGGTGAGGATATACAAAGTATTGCCTGATTCTGGGTCAATAACTGGCAGCCTGTGGATCTTGTTCCGAATTAATGAAGAGACAGCATCAAACAAGCTGTGGGAGGGTTGGAGATAATAAGTTCCACAGTGCTGGGGCTGAGGGTGAGTAAACAGCTCCATAAAGTGTATCACTAAACAGGGAAAGCTAATGGTTAGGGAAGGGGGGCAGAGTACAGGCCAGACTTAGAGAGAGAGAAAGTGTGTAAGTGTGTGTGTGTGTGTGTAAGTGTGTGTGTGTGTGTGTGTGTGTGTCTTTTCTCTCTTCTTCCCCTTTCCCTGGGTGTCTAGGGCATTAGCTAGGCTGATGGCAAATCTCTTCCCCTTTTTGGACAGATGGATAACTGGAACTCACCTGGCATTAGGAGAAATGCAGACAAGCGGTTTAAAGGAATCCTGGAGGTACACCTCTGAAGGGAAAAGGGATGGGTCACAAAATACCACCATGGAAAAGCATTTCCCAGAAACCCTCCATCCCTTTATAACCTTTTACAACCCCAATTCTCTACATACCTCTCCAAGTTTCTATCTTGTGTTCTTCTAGCTCATAGATCTGTACCTGAAAGCAGAAGCAACAGAATTTGAGACCTGATCTCTCTGCTTCCTGAAGCCCTTGTGGCTTGCTGGGAGCAAAAGAAATGAGAATGAGGGACTTAGGGTAGGGAAAGTGATTTTGGTCATTGGGCTAAGGTTCCTTACCAAGGCTGATTTATAGTAGCGGTGCAGGATATTGATGAAATCAGTGATGGTCAGCATGCCTAGAGGACAAGACAGAGCCCTCAGTACTGCCTGAAGCTTGTCTCCCTGCCCAGCACAAGATGCCAATAATAATGTGTTCCAGAAACTTTTGCTTACCCACAAAACTTTGCTTCTTACTATCCCATAAAGGGGCAGCTCGTACACCGTTAGTCACCAAAGCAAAAAAAGCTTTCTTCACCTGTAGCCAAGACAGTAATAATCATAAAGGCAAATCCACAGGGGCAGGACTGTAAAATAAAGAACAGTGTTTGGGCATGTTGGGTAAAACATGAGACTAACTTCACAGAAGGATAAGGATATTACCCTTAGGATGAGATAGGATGAGAGGTATTAAACCACAGGCTCCAAAGGGGGAAGGGAAAAGAGGATTCACCCACCTGCAGGGACGTATCAAATACAACCAATTTGGAGCTTGTGGGAATCAGGTCATAGCAGCGATGAGACTTCATGAAGGAAGTATACACGCTATTGTTGGATTCTGGGGTCTCTGCATAGGGTGGGATAGTTAGCAGCTTCCTTCCCCATAAAAACTCCCAATCAAAAGAGACAGAAAACAGAATAGTATTCTAGTATCTCAAATATTTACAGCATGATTTTTTTTATAAGGCCCCTTATCTGTCTTGTTCCTATTGTTTCCACAAAACCTGCATAAACCTCTTAGAAACCATTTCATCCAACCCCTATCTCCAGGTTAAGACTTTATCTATTGGTCCCTATAGGTAAAAGAAAGTTGACTAAAACATAAAGCCTATAGTATCTCTCTTTAACATGTTATAATCTAAAAATGTTTCTCATCTTTAATCCAAGCTTTCCCTTTCATATATTTAGCACATTTTCACTTTCCTCTTTTTTCAATGAAATAAGCTGCTTAAAATTCTTCCAAGACTGTGCTGGGCATGGTGGCAAGCACCTGTAATCCCAGCTACGCAGGAAGTTGAGGCAGCGGATCACTTGAACCCAGGAGCTCAAGGACAGCCTGGGCAACACAGCGAACCCCTGTCTCAATTGAAAAAAAAAGTTATTTTAAGACCTGCAAATGGGAAAGTCATGGTCCAAGTTGGGCCATTTCTCATTAACAATAAGTTGGAGCCCAGTGCTCAATCAACCTGGCTCAAAACACCCTGATAGTCCATTCTGGGACCACTCTGTAAATCAGAAATCATCCCAGGAGATCCTGGGTAGTTTACCTTTTTCTATTCCTGTGATTTTAATTGCTCGCTCTAAACTAGGGAAGCAATCTCCCAAAATAATAGCTTGAATGTGCTACATACTATACTATGTGCACTTAAAAATATTACATTAGCCAGGCGCGGTGGCTCACGCCTGTAATCCCAGCACTTTGGGAGGCTGAGGTGGGTGGATCACGAGGTCAGGAGATCAAGACCATCCTGGCTAACACGGTGAAACCCCGTCTCTACTAAAAATACAAAAAATTAGCTGGGCATGGTGGTGGGCGCCTGTAGTCCCAGCTACTCGGGAGGCTGAGGCAGGAGAATTGCTTGAACCTGGGAGGCAGAGGTTGCAGTAACCCCAGATTGTAACACTGCACTCCAGCCTAGGCAACAAGAGTGAAACTCCGTGTCAAAATAATAATAAATAAATAAATTACATTGACTGGGCATGGTGGCGCACGCCTGTAACCCAGCACTTTGGGAGGCCAAGGTGGGTGGGTTACCTGAGGTCAGGAGTTTGAGACCAGTCTGGCAACATGGCAAAACCCCATCTTTACTTAAAAAATACAAAAATTAGCCAGGCGTGGTGGCACGTGCCTGTAGTCACAGCTACTCAGGGGACTGAGGCAGGAGAATTGCTTGAACCCAGGAGGTGGAGGTTGCAGTGAGACGAGATTGTGCCTCTGCACTCCAGCCTGGGCGACAGAGTGAGAGACTGTCTCCAAAAAAAAAAAAAAAAAAATTACAAAATTTAATCCTTACAAATGTGTAAGTACTGTCCTCATGTTTCAGATGAGAAAATAGGTGTAGTTAAATAAACTGTTCAAGTTCACCCATTAATAAGTGGCAAGAAAGACTCAAACAAACCCAGATCTGATTCCAAACTTATGCTCTTAAGTCTTTAATCAATTTGGTTTTTAATATTTAATTTTTAAACCAAAGTTATACAGACACACAGTTTAAACAGTCAAACAGTTTTACAAATTTTGTTAAGAAAAAAACGCAGTCCTTGCAACCCACCTTCCTGTACTACCCTTCCCCAGAGATGAGAACATCTATCTACCTCTTTTAGTTGATTATTTTGGTACTTAATTCTATGTCCTTAAATAACATGTTTGTATTGCTAGTTTCCGATTTTTTTTTTTTCATTTTGGGGCATTATTTATCATCTACCTACCAAAGAAGAGGAGAATTTCTAGTTCTCTCTCCTACTAGGGCTTCACCACAAACATGTACTTCCCATCCTCCCCATTCTTCCAGGAGCTAAACCATAATGTTTAAATCTTTTTTATTTATTTATTTTTTTTGAGAGGGAGTCTTGCTCTGTCACCCAGGCTGGAGTGCAGTGGCATGATCTCAGCTTACTACAACCTCAGTCTTCCAGGTTCAAGCGATTCTCCTGCCTCAGCCTTGCAAGTAGCTGGGGTTACAGGCGCCCGCCACCATGCCCGGCTAAATTTTGTATTTTAGTAGAGATGGGGTTTCACCATGTTGGCCAGGCTGATTTCGAACTCCTGACCTCATGTGATCCGCCCACTTCGGCCTCCCAAAGTGCTGGGATTACAGGCATGAGCACTGCACCCAGCCAGTATTCAAATCATTTTGACTGAATATTTATTATTCAGAAATAAGCCAAATAATAAACTATGATTTTTTTTCTTCCTTTCACAACTGTGTTTTCTCTGGAGTTAATGTCTTGTCCTTTTGTTTGTTTAATTTTCTATGTATAATTCTTATAACTAATCCAACCCCCAAATGCTTCACCAGTTGTTTAAATCTCCTTTCAAGAGGTTCAAAAGCATTAGATAGTCTATCAATTTAAACTACCCAAAGAAGTCTCGCTGGAGCCTTCTGACCTGCTCAGATCTGGGCTGGTTTAACTGGTGTGCACTGCTGTCATCCTGGGATCTTTCTTTATCACCATCCTGGGTACCCCTTTCACGTCTCTCCTCCACTGGTGCTCCTGTATACTATATCGCATTTTCATATTTTTTGATTACTTCCTTATTTTGGTGGAACACATCTTCCAGTACCTTCCTGAGAAAGGTTGCATGGAAGGTACATGTTTTTGAGACCTTGCAGCCTGTAGATATCTTTATTCTACCCTCATCCTTGGATTTATAATTCGACTGAATAGAGAATCTGCAGGAAAGCTTGGAATGTATTTTCCTGCAGAATGTTGAAGGCATTCCTCCGCTGCCTGCTAGCTGCTGGTGGTGTTGAGAGGCAATTCTGACTTTTTGTATGTGACTTTTTTTTTTCTCTCTGAAAACTCATAGGATCTTCTCTGTTTCCAGTGTTCTGAAATCTCAGGATGACTGTGCTTTGGGTGGGTCACTTTCATCCATTGTGCTGAATATTTGATGGGCCCTTTCAATATGAAAACTAATGTCCTCAAGTTCCAATAAATGTTCTTGAATTAGTTCCTCAATTATTTCCTTCCCTCTGTGTTGCCATTTTTCTCTTTCTATGACTCCTATTTAGAAACTGGACCTCCTAGACTGATCCTTTAATGTTTGTTTGTTTTGTGGGTTGTTGAAATATTTCCTTTTTTTTTTTTTTTTTAAAGAGACAGGCTTTCATTCTGTCACCCAGGTTGGAGTGCAATGGCGAGATCATGGCTCACTGCAGCCTTGACCTTCTGGGCTCAAGCAATTTTCCTGTCTCAGCCTCCTGAGTAGCTGGGACTACAAGTGCATGCCACTGTGCCTGGCTAATTTTTATTTTTTTTGTTGAGACAGGGTCTTGCTGTGTTGCTGAGCTGGTCTCGAACTCCTGGTCTCCCGCCTCGGTCTCCCAAAGTGCTGGGATTATAGGTATGAGCCACTGCACCTTCTCTCCTATTTTCTACTTTGTTGATTTTTAACTCTCCTTTCTGGGAAATTTCCTCATGTTGACTTTTGAAACCTCCAGCTGTGTTTAAATTTTTGCTATTATATTTTTAATTTCCAAGAGTTCCTTTTTCTTTTCTGAAAATTCCTTCTTTAAAAAATTGTATCCTATACTTGTTTCATGGTGGAAATACGGTTTTTTGTTGTTGCTTTTGTTTTCTTGAGACAGAGTTTTGCTCTTGTTGCCCAGGCTGGAATGCAATGGTGCAGTCTCAGCTCACTGCAACCTCCAACTCCTGGGTTCAAGCGATTCTCCTGTCTCAGCCTCCCGAGTATCTGGGATTACAGGTGCACACCACCATGCCCAGCTAATTTTTGTATTTTTAGTACAGACAGGGTTTCATCATATTAGTCAGGCTGGTCTCGAACTCCTGACCTCAGGTGATCTGCCTGCCTCGGCCTCCCAAAGTGCTGGGATTACAAGCGTGAGCCACCATGCCCGGCTGTTGTTTTCTTTAAAGATATACTACTTTCACAGGTATTGAGAAATATGTTCCTTTACCTAAGGTTATATTAATATTATTAAAGTTTTCTTCTCCCCTTTTCCTTCCAGTTGCTTTTTTCCTGTTTGTTTCTTCCGTGTGTACATGAATTCGGGAGGGGCAGTTTGCTTTTTCATTTTTATTTATTTTTTACCAGGGAGATACAGCCTTCAGAGTAAAACAAAGGTACATTCCAGGGTGGGGTCGGGGGCAGTTTGGATCATTTTTCACAGATCCTTTCTTTAGATGTTTGGTAATCCCTGGTTTAAAGGAGAACTTAAACCATAACTTAAGAGTGGAGGCTTTAAAGCTGAGTGGAAGCTCTAAGTGTGTAAGGGAGCCTTACTGACTGCGAATCATTTGGGTAGGAAACATTCAATACTTAAATATTTTAGAACTTCCCTTCAAGAGGATTCTGGAGAGAAGGTTTATTCAATTTCATGCTTGGAGGGTGAAGTCTTTTCTGCCAGCGCTCTGGAAACTGAAAAGGAAAAGACGGCTGGAGGCTCAGCATCTAGTATAGTTCACTACATGCTCCTGTTTTCAGTGCAGTACTTCAGTCCTAAGCTGTGCCCGAGTCCCTTGCCAGATTTCCAGTCTTTGCCACAGGTGGGAGGTGGAGTTGCTCACTGTTGCTCACCCGATCACTCAATGGGATAGGGTGTCTTGGGATCTGACTGTTTCTTAGACCTTAATGCTTCTTGGCTCTCACTGCTAGTTATAATTCAGTTTTCTCAGATCTAAGTCATTCATCACTCTTTTGTCTGCTTTTCAGCTTCCAAAAATTCATTGCTATTATCTCCTCTCCTGTTTTCCCTATGGTGTGTTTGTATCTTTTTCTTTAAAAAATTTCCTTTATGATGGTTTTAGGGGACTTTTTGTGAATATATATTCAATGTACCATCTTTTTTTTTTTTTTGAGACAGAGTCTTGCTCTGTCACCCAAGTTGGAGTGCAGTGGTGCGATCTCCACTCACTGCAACTTCCTCCTCCTGAGTTCAAGCGATTCTCATGCCTCAGCCACCCAAGTAGCTGCGATTACAGGCATGTGTCACCACACCTGGCTAATTTTTACATTTTTAGTAGAGATAGGGTTTCACCATGTTGGCCAGGCTGGTCTCAAACTCTTGTTCTCAAGTGATCCACCCGCCTCAGCCTCCCAAAGTGCTGGGATTACCAGGCATGAGCCACTATGCGCAGCCCAATCTACCAATCTACCATCTTTAACTGGAAGCCTACCATTGTTATTTCAACTTGAGAATTCAAACTCCCAAGAAAATGTTTTTGGACACCAGTTGAAGACACATACACTACACTGATAGTTAAATACTATCATTCAGGCCAGAGGCCCACAAATATATTGGATTTGGCTTTCTCGGTGTCTTTTTTTTTTTTTTTTTTTTTGAGACCAAGTCTCGCTCTGTCGCCCAGGCTGCAGTGCAGTGGCACCATCTCGGCTCACTGCAACCTCCACCTCCCGGGTTCAAGCAATTATCCTGCCTCAGCCTCCTGAGTAGCTAGGACTACAGGCGCCCACCACCACGCCAGGCTAATTTTTTGTATTTTTAGTAGAGACGGGGTTTCACCATGTTGGCCAGGATGGTCTTGATCTCCTGACCTCGTGATCCGCCTGCCTCGGCCTCCCAAAGTGTTGGGATTACAGGCGTGAGCCACAGGACCCGGCCTGTTTGTTTGTTTATAATTGAGACAGGATCTCACTCTCTGCCCGGGCTGGAGTGCAGTGGCACAATCACAGCTCACTGCAGCCTCAACCTCCTGGGCTCAAGCAATCCTCCCACCTCAGCCTCCCCAGTAGCTGTGACTAGAGGTGCACACCACCATGCCCGGCTAATTTTTAATTTTTTGTAGAGACGGGGTCTCACTTATCCAGGCTGGTTTCGAACTCCTGAGCTCAAGTGATCCTCCTGCCTTGGCCTCTCAAAGTGCTGGTGTTACGCTGTGCCCAGACTTATTTAAATCAAAAATTTTTAATCTAGAAATTTACATAAAAATCCAAATTTCTAGTGTCTTCAAAGTCAGAAGATCTGCCAAAAATAGGTCTTAATTGACCAGACCTACATAGTTGTTGCCTTTTTTTTTTTTGGGGGGACGGAGTTTTACTCTTGTTGCCCAGGCTGGAGTGCAATGGCATGATCTTGGCTCACTGCAACAAAATCCGCCTCCTGGGTTCAAGTGATTCTCCTGCCTCACCCTCCCAAGTAGCTGGGATTATAGGTGCCCACCACCAAGCTCGGCTAATGTTTTCTACTTAGTAGAGATGGGGTTCCACCATGTTGATCAGACTGGTCTGGAACTCCTGACCTCAGGTGATCCACCTGCCTCGGCCTCCCAATGTGGTGGGATTACAGGCATAAGCCACCACAACCCAGCTGCCTTAATTGTAATTTTTTTTTTGAGGCAGAGTCTTGCGCTGTCCCCCAGGCTGGGGTGTAGTGGCACGATCTCGGCTCACTGCAACCTTTGCCTCCCAGGTTCAAGCAATTCTCCTGCCTCAGCCTCCCAAGTAGCTGGGATTACAGGTGTGCGGCACCACGCCCGGCTAATATTTTTATTTCTAGTAGAGACAGGGTTTCACCATGTTGGCCAGGCTGGTCTTCAACTCCTGACCTCAGGTGATCCACCCGCCTTGGCCTCCCAAAGTGCTAGAATACAGTCATGAATCACCATAGCCAGTCCAGTTGTCACCTTCTTTTAGATGCAACACAAGATCTACAGGTTGTCATAATCATATGTAGTTCACTTCACTGCTTGGTCCATGTAGGCAATTTGAGTTTCAGGTTTCTGCCTTGGTGCTAATACAAATGTACTCAAAAACATAAAATAGGCACTGGCCGGCATTGGAATTGTCTTCCTTGTGCTCTGGATTTTAGAGGTTTAGTGCTTCTATTACTAGATTAGTTCTAAGAGCCTTTTTCTAATTTAATTTTTTTTTTTTTTTTTTTCTGAGATGGAGTTTCACTCTTGTTGCCCAGGCTGGAGTGCAATGGCACAATCTTGGCTCACTGCAATTTCTGCCTCTGCGGTTCAGGCATTTCTGCCTCAGCCACCCAAGTAGCTGGGATTACAAGCATGCGCCACCACACCTGGCTAATTTTGTATTTTTAGTAGAGACAGGGTTTAACCAGGTTGGTCAGGCTGGTCTCAAACTCCTCAGCTCAAGCGATCCACCTGTCTCGGCCTCCCAAAGCGCTGGGATTACAGGAGTAAGGCACAGCGCCCAGCCCTTTGCATAATTTTTTGTGTACACTCAATGGCTTTAGTGAGCTTGCTGGGTGATAAAATCCTGGTGGCACTGTTTCTGGACTACGCAGAAAATACCCAGGACTTCTAAAACATGGTTAGCCAGCCCAGAGCTGCCTATGGAAGTTTTCCCTGTACCTCAGAAGTTTCTCTCAAGTGGTTTGATAATTGAAGATATTAACCATCCCCAATCTGCCCAAGATTTATTCCTGGGTGATCTTGCCAAACTACTGTCACTGATTTTTGTGGTTTGGCCCATTATCTGGCCCTGCTTTGACTTTCCCAGGGGAGAGATTCAAAAGCATTGTTGAAGACATTGTTAGGGTCAGGCTATTGTTTCCATGCCCACTTTCCTTTCTTCAGTAAACTTACCTTGAGGATGCTCATTTTCCAGAGCTGGGGAGCTATCTGAGGAAATGACCTGGAGAGACAAGAAAACAGATTCAGCTTAACCTGATTCCATCCATTTTAGCCTAGCAACATCAGGGGAAGGGCTGGTGAACAAATAATGACTTTCTTTAAAGCACTATAAAGCCACCACCTCCCCCAACCCTGTTTTTTTTCTGTTTCTGAGACAGGGTCCCGCTCTGTCACCCAGACTGGAGTGCAGTGGTGTGATCACAGCTCACTTCAGCCTTGACTTCCTCCGGGTCAGGTGATCCTCCCTCACTTCAGCCTCCTGAGTAGCTGGGACTACAGGCGCACGCCATTATACCCAGCTAATTTTTGTATTTTTAGTAGAGATAGAGTTTCACCATGTTGCCCAGGCTGGTCTTGAACTCCTGGGCTAAAGTGATTGCCCTCCTTGGCCTCTCAAAGCACTACGATTACAGGCACGAGTTACTGCACCCAGCCTTATTAGGCTCTTCAGAAATAATGATCTCATTTAATCTTCATAACAACCCTGAAGTAAATACTATTATTAGCCTTATTTTCACAGATTATGTCTCTGAGAGTCAAGAGACATTAAGCAAGCTGTCCAAGGTCACATGGCTGATAAGGAGTGGAGCTGGCATTCAAACACCTATCTTCTGGTTCCAGAGCTTGTGGTTTGCTTTTTTATAACATCAAAATTTTAATAAATAACATACATGAAAAAACAAAAAATTTTAAAACTACTTATACCTAAGAAAATAATTTATTATAACTGATGAAGAGTTTGGTTATCTTGGCAGTGTTCATTTTTGTAAATTTGCTTGCTTGTTTGTTTTGTTTTGAGGCAGAGTCACGCTCTGTTGCCCAGGCTGGAGTGCAGTGGCGTGATCTTGGCTCACTGCAACTGCCTCCTCCTGGGTTCAAGCGATTCTCATGCCTCAGCCTCCTGAGAGCTGGGATTACAGGCGTGTGCCACCACACCCACCTCATTTTCATATTTATAACAGAGACGGGGTTTTTACCATGTTGGCCAGGCTGGTCTCAAACTCCTGACCGCAACTGATCTGCCCGCTTCGGCCTCACAAAGTGCTGGGATTACAGGCATCAGCCACCACAACCAGCCATTTTTATAAAATTTTTGAATGTATTTATTCCATTCTGATGAAATTCTACCTCTCTGGAATCACAGAAGAGAAGAAACCAATACTGCTACAATATTGTGCCTTCCAGAAATACTTCTATCCACTTCTGAGTGGAATGAGCATTATCTGCAAAGCTCATGTTCTTGTACACTATACCGCCTAATGAAACATTAGGTCTTAAAAGCTAAGACTAAAGATCTGAGCTTAGGACTAACCCCTACAAGATTCTCACAGATCCACTTTATTAAAACATGGAAGCCAGAGAGAGAGCACTGTCTTCCCCCAAACACAGACACTCACTAGGCATATTTGTAGGCACTAGAACCACAGACATTGGTTCTACCATTGTCTACCTCCATGGTAGAGAGAGGGCCACAACTGGGGAGGATCCCTGTAGCTGACTGTTAGCCAGTCAAAGCCTGAATGACTGAGAGGTGGATAAGGAACATGAATGTTCTGAAACTAGGGACTCGAGTCCACTCAGCACCCTTGTCAGTCAAACAAAGGCTGCTACAGCCAGGGGATGCTGGTTTTCCAAGTTTCCCTTCCCAAGACAGTCTGAGATTAGAGTGCTTTGACTAGACAAAACTTAGAACCATTTCTGTGCTCCCTCAAGTGGGAACATTTGGAAATGCCATTGTTATTTAGGAACCCAGAAGGGATCACAACAATTTTCATCTGCTAGCATCAACAGTCTTGGCTCCACTTTCTCTGGGTGATATCTCCAAAATAACTTAAAACCATACTTCATCCCCATAGCTTCTGTAGTAACATGACATTAAAAAACTTCAACCTGGGAGGTTGGCTGACAAACTTCCTAAACCAGGGAAGTTTACGACAGCCCTAAACTTTTCTCCCTTAATGGGCTAGGGGAGAGTGCAGGGAGTAAGGGGGATAATCTCCTTCTCTTCCCTCTGGACTGCATAAGACCGTCAGCTTGGCCTGCCATTTTGGCAGGACTATCAGAACAACAGCCTCATCACTTGTAAGTAGGAGAGAGGGCTGTGATAGACACATGATATATCAGAGTCTCACAAAGATCTACACAAAGGCACAAAAACAGCTACTTCTGTAGAATTTACCCATCATATGATATATATTGTACTGTGCGATACTTATTTTGTCCGTTATCTATCCAAACAGATTATAAATTCCTGGAAACCTAGAACTGTCTTATACTTTGTATCCCCCATACCACCAAGCACAGGATTTTGCATATAATTCACAGTTGTTTTGTTTTTTAATTCTCAAAGAATGATGCACACTGATATGAACAGATATGCCTAAGACTAAGTTACAGAGGGAGGAAAGAAACATATAGCTAACTAGAGATACAGATACCAACATAACAGAGTCAAATACAACTGAATATGTGACTTTTTTTTTTTTTTTTTTTTTTTTGAGACAGAGTCTCGCTGTGTCACCCAGGCTGGAGTGCAGTGGCGTGATCTTGGCTCACTGTAATCTCCGCTGCCCGGGTTCAAGCGATTCTCCTGCCTCAGCCTCCCAAGTAGCTGGGACTACAGGTGCCTGCCACCATGCCCAGCTGAGTTTTTTTGTATTTTTAGTAGAG
>NW_012103288.1:453213-497966 GCF_000951045.1 Mandrillus leucophaeus | reverse complement strand
TGTTTCACCATATCAGAGGGGGAATTATGTAGTTACATCTACTTCTTTCTTTTTTTTTTTTTTTTTTTTGAGACAGGGTCTCACTCTTGTCATCCAGGCTGGAGTGCAGTGGCATGATCACAGATCACTGTATCTTCAACTTCCCCAGCTCAAGCAATCCTTTGACTTCTGCCTCCTGGGCTGCTGGGACTACAGGCACACACCACTAAGCCCAGCTACTTTTTGTGTTTTTTTGTAGAGATGGGGTCTCGCTATGTTGACCAGGCTGATCTTGAGCTCCTGGGCTCAAGCGATCCGCCCACCTTGGCCTCCCAAAGTTCTGGGATTACAGGCATAAGCCACTGTGCCTGGCCTCCTTTCTACTTTTAATAACATAGGGGACCTGAGAAAGTACAACTGTACCACGTAAGTACAAAATATTACAGAGACACAGTCTACATCTGACAAACAGACTCGCAATTTCTTCCAAACTTCTGATCTACGTTTCCAATTATTTGTTTGACAACCACAGATGTCACAGAGACTCCTCAAATGCTTCAATACGAAACAAAACATTTGTCCCTCCAATCCTATTATTCTTGCTGTAGTTCCCATCTTGTTTTTTTTGTTTTATACAGCTGTCTTCTTACCAGTTATCAGCTAAGCTGGTATGTTAGAAATGCCTCAGATCTATCTCTCTCATTGCCAATTTTACAGCCTTAATTTAGGCTTTTACCTCTCACTTCTGCAAGACTGTTTAAATTGGGGTCCTTGGCCCATATCTATCTGCTTTTCAATTTGTCTTTCGTGCTTTCACCAAAGCATCTCAGGTTTGGAAGGGGCTTTCATCTCCATTAACAAGAAACTTTACTTTCCGAAGTAGCTCAATCCATGTACAGAAAGCTGCTATGAACATTCCTAAAAGACATTCACTGACTTGCTCATAAATCTTCCATGGGTCCCCTATTACAAAACAAAGTTCAAATTTAGCATGGTGTGTAATACCTTCAACCTGATCTTAGCCTACTTTTCCGGTCTTTTCTCTCACTGTGACCAAAATCCAAAGCCAGCAACATCAAGCCGCTGGCTCACCCCCAATTCTCCACATCCCCCAGTTTCAGTGCCCTTGCTCATACTGTTCTCTCAATTTGCAGTGCCCTCTCCTAGGTCCAAAGTAATTTTTCTCTCAACTATTCTGTCACAGTCCTTTGTTTTCATATTAATGATAGCATTTATTATAGTCTACCTTTAAATAACAGCTGTTGCTGGCTTGCCCTCACCCTTACTCCAGTTAGGCTGAACATTTTCAAAGCAGGAGTTTTCTTTCTTTTCTTTTTTCTGGAGACAGGATCTCGTTGTGTCACTCAGAGTGGAGTGCAGTGGCATGATCTCAGCTAACTCCAGCCTCCACCTCCCTGGATCAAGCAATCCTCCCACCTGTATGCACCACCACCATCATGCCTGGGTAATTCTTGTGTTTTTGTTTTTGTCAAGACAGGGTTTCATCACGTTGCCCAGACTGGTGCGGAACTCCTGAGCTCAAGCAATCCACTTGCCTTAGCCTCCCAAAGTACTGGCATTACAGGCATGAGCCACCACACCTGGCTGTTTTCTTTTTCCTCTTTTTAACTTCTACCCCAGAGCCTAATCCAGTACATAAAGTGTGAAGGCTAAATTAGAAAATCTACATAAAAATGCTCTGTAAACCATACTACACTCACAAGTAAGTAGAATATGACATGTTATTTTAAATTTAATGGAATTAGACTCCTTATTTTTGTTCAAGATTATCTTGATTAGTCAGAACTGGCTCCCTTGCCTGGGAGACCAACTGCGAATCGTTTTAGTACTTTGGTCGGTTTTCTTTTCAAAAACCTGAAAGAAACAACCTCTCTGTGGGCAGAGAAAGGGTGTGGCAAAGAATTACTATGGGCATGTAATCCAAAGCAAAGTGAACCTGCAGTCCTTTCATAACTACAGTAGCAAATGATAAAAACCAAGATGGGAAGAGTTACTCTGCCTGAAAGAAGACACATGGTTAAAAACTGTGGAGAGGGAAGTGTATGGGAGGGGTTACAGAGCGCTAGAAAAAGACTCCTGAGAGTGAGGGTGGGTGCAAACATGCAGCAGGCAACCCGCGGCATCTGTGGGAGGGTGACAGGGCCCTGCCACAACTGGTCAATGCCTGCTCGCCAAGAATGAGCTGTGCCAAAACTCCTGCTTAGAGTCGCAGAGCGGGCCATGACCTAAACTTGTCCAGGGACACATCGGCCTCTAACACTGCAAGTTTTCCTCTTTCAAGCAAACCTCAATTCTCGGTCTTATTAAGGGAATGTGACTTCACTGGATGCAGTATAAAGATCTTCAGATGTCCTCCTGCCAGGGATTGCAGGGATCACAGAAAGACTACCGAGGTCCAGCAGCTACCTGCAAGCGGAGATCCCTCTGGACGCCCCCTGCCTCACCCAGCAAAGCCGGATCACAACCCTGCGCTCTCAAACCTCTAAAAGGGCTTGAGGTGCTAAGAGGAAAGGAAGCCCAAGATTGCCACGGCTTACGTGGGCTCCAAGGAGGGCCAGGAGTCACTGCCTGCTTGGGCTAAGGGTACCGCGTGCGGAAAGGCGGCGGGGGCGCGGCCCAGTCCTAGGAGATGCGCCCAACGAAGAAGCGGAGGGACACGGTCACGGGATAGGGCAGACACCCGGCTGCTTTTTGTTTGCTAGACACCAGCGCCAGCCCCTGCCCGGCCCTCCCGGTCTCCTAAGTGGGGTCTTAGGCTCTACAGCGCCCCCGACCGCCCTCCTGCGCTCCTCACCGTCTCCATTGCAAGAGGCGCCGGCTTGGTTTTCTCGCTTTAGGAAACTCTCTTGGGGAAGGCCACGCCCCACATCCGGTGCGGCGACGCCACTTCCGCCCACGTCATGGCAGTCGCCAGACTACGGCGGAAGGCGTGGAACCCACCCTTCCGGCGGTGGCAGGCCTCGGTAACCGCCCTCCCCCGGGTCCTCTCGGACCGCACGGATCCGGCTGACGGCGAGGGTCACGGGACGGAGCCGCTTGTATTTAAAATGTTCTTTTTTTATTTGTCGTTTAAAAACAAACTTGGAAGAAGCAAAATCCAAAACTTGCCCTTTGCCTCTCGCAACATAAATTATGTACAGTTCAGAATGATCGCTGATACAAAACATGCCAAGGACAGGGGCGCTGAGGGTGGAGGGAGAGAGGGCGCTTTAAAAAAGGGAACCATTTCATCCGTTGTTACGAAGGACCAACCTTGCTGTACAGGATACACACAACACAAAATAAAGTCTTCACGGGATTCACACTTGTCAGCGATTTATTTTTTAAAAAGGGGGAGGGTCCTGGAGGTGAGGGGAGAAGACTGTAAAGGGGAAAACTGAAAATTGAGTATGTGCGAGTGTAAACCAACCCAAAATACAAACACGGGGGGGTGGGGGATTCTGATGCAATTATACAGGCAGGGTACTTAAAAAAAAACCAACCAAAATTCCAACCTTGTAGCTTGGGTCTGAGTTATAGTTTATATAAAAATTAAAAACTGTATAAGGTTTCTTCACTAAATTCTACAGGACTATCGGATACCTAGCATATGCTTACAAAGTCTGCCCCATCCCCTTTTCCTAATCCCAGGGCCCAAGCCCCAAACACAGCCTGACTCACGGGAGCCAATCTCCCCCTCCCTGTAGCCTAGACCTATTGCTCTCCGAAAAGGAACATCAAGGGCTGTGGCTTTGAGGGCTGCAGCCCAGTCTTCCTGCTGTCTGATTTAATTACAGCGGTTCCTGTGGGAGTGGGGGGTGTTATTCTCTTAAACATTTGCAGCTTGAAACAGTTGAGGAAGCAGCTTTAAAAAAAAAAAAAAAAAAAAAAAATCTCCCTACCCCCAACAATCCACAACTCCCCAAATTCAAAACAAAACAAAAACAAACCTAAAATCACAACAGCCACCAAGCTCCCCCTCCAGCAGGCCCGCCCGTCCACCACCACCAAGCCCACCCCTACACTCCAGACATCTGATTCTTGAAAATATTAATTACAAAATGCCCTTTGCCCACAGCCCCTAGAAGAGAACTGCATATAAGCTTCATCTTCATCCCCACGGTTCCCTACCAGAGAGGGGTTTGGGGTGTCACCCACCCCTTACCTACCCCCACCCCCAGGAAGAGGTTAAACTGCAGCACAAGCTTGGGCAGAAAGGGGAAGGAAAGGGAGGCAAGGAACCCATCACCCTCTGGCTCCCCCTGGGGTCAGCTCTCTTTTGTGCGTTATAACATAGTCCAACTATACAACAGGGGGTGGGAATTGCCCAGCCTCTATACCCCCATCTTACAGCAGTCACAGCCAGGGGGTGGGGAGTGGGGTGGGGGGTGAGGAAAAGGGCGGTAGGTTGGGTAATGGAGGGGGCCCCCCCACAAGGGGAGCTCCATGTGTCCGCCCCACACCCCCCTACCATTTATAAACTGGTTTTGTAAAAAGAAAATAGATATATTTATATAGAATATATAAAGCACAAAAATTAGTAGTTTTACATTTGCTCTCCCCGGGGGTGGGGGGAGAGGGGAGGGTTCTCACCTCCAGCCGGCTCCCCCATGCCCCACAAGACTATGTACAATCCCATGTATAAATAGATAAATACCCCCCACCCTCCCCTCGCTGACACTAAGCTCCCCACCCCCACATCACCACCCCTTCCCACCAGACCAGCAGCAGTTTGGTGACTGAGGGAAAGTGGGAGCTCCGGGCCACACCCTGCCTCATTAGGTATGGGCATGCCACTCAGGGATAGCCCTCACCCTACCCCCCACCCAACCCGTCCAGGGGCTGGAGGGCAAACGGGCTCATGATGGGGTTGGGAAAACAGGAGAGAGATATCCTGGTCCTAGGTTTAGCCCCCTCCTGCCCCCATGTCCAGATGGAGAAGGAAGTCCTAGAGCAACTAGGGGCCAGTCATCCCCAATCTTCATCATCATTTGCCTCAACCACCATCCCATGCCCATAATTAAAAACAAAGATGGATTTTTTGTTGTTGTTTTTCTTCCTCCTCCTACCCCCTCTTCCACCCACTCAGAAGAGGGCAGTGAGGTGGGGGAGAGGGTTGGGGCAGCAGGGGGCTTGGAGAGGGTCTCACATTTCAAAACAGCAAAAAATCCAACACTTAAATGAGGTAGGTGTGGGTGCGGGGTCTCCTTGCCCGGCTTGCCCAGCTTGCCCTCCTAGGCAGCTGGGCGCCTCTTTCCCGTTCATGTTGCATTTGTCAGAGTGGAAAACAAGGAAACACAACCCATAGAGAGACAGAAACACAGAGGAAAAGAGGGAAACAGACAGATCAAGAGGGAGGGGGGATGGGGGTGAGGGTGGGGGCAGGACCCGGCAGGCAGGGCCAGGTGTGGGACCCGGCCTTTGGGATTGTCAAGCTTAGTCAAGTCTCTTTGCAGCCTTGAGTTGGGCCGGAGAGGTCAGTGGGAGCAGCAGGGCTGTGAGGCCCGGCCACACATCCTCTTCCCCCACCCTGCTGCCTCCCAGATGCTTCTGGGTAGTTCCCGGCCCATATCCCCCTCAAACCTGAGATGCCCAATGGCTGCTTCTGTCTGGCCCCTCCTGGAGCTGGGGGCAGAGATGCCAGCCTGAGGGCCGGTGGTGGGGAAGAGGGTTGTCCCTGGTGCCCAGGGTGGGCTTGGCCTAGGGCCCTCTGCCCCAGCCTCCTGCTCCAGGGGCTCCGGTCAGCCGGCAGCCCCAGCCCTGGGTCCTGGCTCTGACTGCTACCTCTCTTCCCCCTCAACCCTTTCAGGGAAGAGGTTGTGGGTAGGGGGACTCCCCTGCCTGGTAGCCTCAAAGCTTCTTAGTTCATCCATTTCCGACAATTCCAGGCTCCACAGTGGCAGGGGATCTTGTGCTGATCGTCCTCAAAATCAAACTGATAGTCATAGGTTAGCTGAAAAGAGAAGAGGGCAGAATCAATGCTAGCCCCCACAGGAAAAAGGGAGGGCAGAGAAGATATGATCTGAGGTGCCCAGCCTAGGAACCCACATTTAGGGAATGGCAGAGAAGGGGTGAAAGGAGTAGTAGCTGCTTTGTCACTCACTCAGGATACTTCCTCTCACCTCCTCTCCTTTGGGGATTCGCCGGCTGGAGATGATGATGATTTTGTCCTCTTTGTCAAATGTCACGACTTCGGCCACACAGTTAGGGGCACAGGAATGGTTAATGTACCTGGGTAGAAGGACAGAGTCAGGGATGTCAGGCAACTAACTTGGGAAAATTTTGATTCCTTGTTGTCTATCCCCCAGAGTGCTACTCAGGGACCATTAATTCCCTCCTTCCTCGTTGTCTCTCACCTGGCAGGGCCGCCGGTCAACGTAGCATCAATCACATGTTCATTGTTTATTCGGAACATGTAGATGCCTCGATTCTAGAAAGGCAGAGGTTGCAGAAGAAGGGACAAGAGTATCAGAGAGTGGGATCAGGTAGGAGACTCAGACAGTGGGCTTCTGTTGCATGTTCTTCATTTCTCCTGCCTTTCCCTTCCCCACCACAGCTTTCCTCCTGCCCTCCTGTGACCAATCCTGACCCTTGCTCCTTGGTTGAGTGAGGACTATGCACCACAATGGCCCCTCTGTCAGCTTATACCTGCTCTTCGTAGATTTTCTCCCGCCGGTTGGCCACCTCGTTCCGAATGATGGTGCCAATGTACTCGATAACCATTGTGTGCTTTTCTAGGTCCTTAGCTGCATACAGCCCCAGGCCCTGGATGCGGGAGCGAGCCAGGTACACGTTGTTCTTCCATTCGGTGCGCAGCCGCCGGTACTGAGATGACTTGGAGTGCACAAACTGCTTGCTGTACGGGGTGTTGGTCTCGCCTGTGAAGGTGCTCTGATATGCCTTAGACATGCTGGTGCTGTTCAGGGTATGGGGCCTGGGAGGTGATACAATCCATGACAAGACAGCTCGCCCTCAGACCAAGTACACACCACCCACCTCCTCCACCACCTCCTGGGATGTGCAACACATCAGTTAGGGGCGTGTGCTGCTGGCAAGCACTGGAAGTGCAGCCTTGGGAAAGGAGTAGAGGCAACTGGGTCTCAGCTCTGGTGAGGAAGCAACTAGCTATAGGGACCCTTCTGACACCCTGGGTGGTACAGAGAGCCCAGGGTGAGGGGTGAAGTGTGGAGGGAGATGGGGGGCACCAATTCCCCTACACTGAGCCTGCTCTCCCATCTCCCACTTCCTACCACTCTCCTGTCAAACCATTCTCAAGGCCATGCTCCTCTGGGAAGTTTTCCGCAAGTAGCCTAGGCCTAGAATTTAAGCTGATGGTTTGCTTGAATGTCTGAATCCTACCTCCTGCACATACCGGAAGCCCTGAAAATGGGGACTGTGCCTACCACGCTGGGCTAGATTTGAATTAAAACTGGCTGTGAACTCACAGCCTAAAGGTGGTATCCTTTCTTCACATTGTCCCCTTCTCTGACATAACATTGGGCTCTGTGCAGATGGCTCAGTGCAGGGGAATGACGGCTGCCTGGCAGGATACCTTTTACCACCCTAGGGTACCAGCCAAATTCTTGCCATCCCAAAGCAGTGGTTTTCAAATGTTTCTGGTTCTTTTTTATTTAGCAGAAATCTTTGCTTTTTTCTTTAACAAAATGTTGACTGGAACTCCAATACATAAACTAGATGACAATGGAGCTCTTCTGGTTTAATCCAATTTGGGGAAGGAAGAGATATGCATGGGAAGGCCAAGTTCAACCCATCAGTTTATGTGATTGAGGACTTTTTGGAACACATGCACTCACAGTTTGAAAACCACCATTGCAGGGCATCAAGGACAAGGTTGGCTAGGGATAGAGAGTCTCTGACACTCTACGACAGCCTAGGAGCCACCAAAGACCTTCAAGAAAGCCCTGCTACCACAGATTCTGCCTCCCTCTACCCAGGGACTAAGGTCCCTGGTACACAGAAAGAACAAGGACCCACAGAGGTAAGGATCTGGTCCCAGCTGTGTGACCTTTGCCTAGTCATTTAATCTTTCTGGGTCTCAGTTTTCTCAGCTGTAAAATGGGGGTTATACCACCTGCCCTACCTACCTCATAAGGTTGTTGTGAGGATCAAATGAGATAATGGATGTGAAAACGCTTTGAAAAAAAAAGTATAAAGTGCTATACAAATGTAAGGTTTTATTATTTTTCTATTATATCTCTAACTATTTGTTTTTGACATCAACACTCACGGGGAAGGGAAGGTGACCCTAGCACTCATGGGGTATCTGAGGTTTGGGAGAATCACAGGCCCTCCCGCTGGAAGTAAAACAGGAGAGGAAAAAGGTGACCAGGTCCCTTATATATTTCAGTTTACCCATTACCTCCCCAGGGTGCCCGAGATAATTCTGTCCTATATCCCAAGTGCATCTGAGCAGGTTGGGAGAAGAGGAAAAGGATAACCTACCAATATCTGTGTGCCCTCTAATTAGGAGGTCTAAGAGTGATTCCCCAGTTTCTCCACGAGAACTCTGATCTGTATCCTAAATCCTCATGATGGGACCAGAGGATCCCTATCAACACCCACACCCTCCCTTGGCTCCAGCATCACAAGCTCACCGTTTGTAGTGTGTGAGGATTTTAGGCTCTGATCGGGCACAGCCAGTGGGGTTGATCATGAGTGGCAGCTCCATAAGGGGGTGGCGCCCATAGCGGAATAAATAGTTTTGACAGTTCTCCACCCCGGGCAGCTGTGGGCACAGTTCATACTCACCTTAGCCTGAGTTTTTTTGGGGTGGCCAAAGTTCTCAGTGCCCGCCAAGCCCCCCAGCTCCCAGCCCCTTCCTTACTGATTCAGCTATGCGAAGCACAGCGTGCACCGTCAGCCCAAAGAGCTCCTCGCCCTTCAGATACTCAGGGAAGAGTCGCAGCATGTCAGCCTCTTTTCTCATGGCAGCCACAGGCTCAATGATGCGATTCCACACGGCTAAGAAGCAGGGAAGAGAGCAGCCCTTAGAGGCAACTTCTGCTAACTGACCTCCAGTCCCTAACCCCAATCCAGAACCGCAGTTGTTTTCTGTGGCCTTCAAGCCTCCCTATCATGAAGGTGTGTTGGTCTTCCGGATCCTCTCTTGGCCTCCTAGTCTCACTGTCTGTTAAGAAGCAGGAGGCTTCCAACCCCAGGGGGTCATCACAGAGCCTTGAGACAGAAACCCAGGGCCCAGTAGACCCAGCATAGGCCATGGAAGGTCCCTAGTGAAAGAACAGGCATGCTTTGGAGTTGGAAAGACTTGCATTCAGGTTCTAGTACTGGCCATGGGACCCTGAGCCAAAACAGTCATGTGCAGCTTAACAACATTTCATTCAACGAGGAATCATATATACAACAGTGGTCTAGTAAGATTATAATACTGTATTTTTACTGTATCTTTTCTATGTTTAGATGCACATACTTACCATATGTTACAACTGCCTACAGTATTCACTACAGTTACATGCTGTACAGATTTGTAGCCTAGGAGCAATGGGGTATACCACAGAGCCTAGGTGTGTAGTATGCTGCACCATTTAGGTTTGTGTAAGTACACTCTATGAAGTTCACACAATGACAAAATCACCTAACAATGCATTTCTCAGAATGTATCCCTGTCATTTAGCAATGCACAACTGTACTTAAATCTAAGACTCAGTTTCTTTATGTGTAAACTGGGCATAATTGTAGTACAATACTTACCTCATAGGGTTGTATGAACAAAATAAACTACACAAATCACTTAGCTTAGTTTGTGGCTCACAGTACACACTCAAAAAAAGGTACCTGCTCTTACTGTTATTTTATCATTAACACTAAAACTAAAATCAAAGTAATTCTTTTTTTTTTTTTTTTTTTTGAGACGGAGTCTTGCTCTGTCGCCCGGGCTGGAGTGCAGTGGCCGGATCTCGACTCACTGCAAGCTCCGCCTCCCGGGTTTACGCCATTCTTCTGCCTCAGCCTCCCGAGTAGCTGGGACTACAGGCGCCCGCCACCTCGCCCGGCTAGTTTTTTGTATTTTTTGTAGAGACGGGGTTTCACCAGGTTAGCCAGGATGGTCTCGATCTCCTGACCTCGTGATCCGCCCGTCTCGGCCTCCCAAAGTGCTGGGATTACAGGCTTGAGCCACCGCGCCCGGCCCAAATCAAAGTAATTCTGATTTCATCCAGGGAAAAACAACCACAAGGAACACGGTTAGGATTAGGTTAGGTGAAGCAGACAATAGTCTCAGAACTGTTTCCTTTCGTTCCACTGAGGATAGCAAAAGGAACTAGAATATGTGAGATTAGACAAGCAAAATATTTTCAACTACAAGGGAATTTAGGGTGACAGAGAGGCTCAAACACTTTCACTGGGAATTTTCAAGAGACCCCCTGCCTGCTTGAGGTGGGGGAAGGAGGATCACTCACATAGAGGCTACAGGTCCTCTTACAGACACTGTAACAGTGACCATGGGAGAAACTTTCCCCATACCATATTATCCATTTCAAGGGCCCACCGCTCACCCTGGGGAGAAGCGTCAGTGAAGACCAGGTCCTCCAGGCCCTGCTCGATGACTTTGATTACAAACTCCGGCCGCCCGTTGTTCTCACCAATAGAACAGCGATAGCAACAGCGACGATTGTTGGTGCGGAGGCTCCAATAGATGCGTGTGGCCTCGTAGCCCACGGGATAGAGGGCAGTGGCACTATGAAAGTCAGCCATCTGGTGAGGCAGCAGCTGTCCGATGGCGTGGAACACAAGGCCCCCCACACGGAACATGTGCAGCCGTTCTCCCCGCTGAATGATGCTGGCGATTTGCTTCACCTCGTCCCGCTCAATGTAGACCCGCCGGAAGACAGCAAAAGAGCTCAGCTCTTGCTCACAGGGCCCCTTGATCTTATGCATTGGACACAGCATGGTCTTGTCCTTGAAGAACATGCACTTGGCACGGATGGCACAAGCAAAATGGTAGACATTGGGGCAACGCATGCGATTGCAGCTGCTGGTGGCACCAGTTCGCTGGCACAGGGAGCACTTGGTTAGCAGTCCTCGGTGCAGGGCAACCTCCACATTCATTAGTGCCCCGCCCTGGGTCTCATACACCTCCGTGGACCAAAGGGCACAGTTGAGGTGCACCCACAGGTCCAGGTCCAGGTTCAGCAGGCGGGCCGGCCCATCAGTGGCCCCATCACCCTCCTCATGACAGAAACAGCAGCGACGCATGTCTCGAGGTACCTTGTCAGGTCGCAAGGCTGTGCCAAGCTGCTCCATAAACTCTGCCACTTCCCGCTCATCCTCCTGCCGCCCGCTGCCCTTCTGGATGGTCAGCAGCAGCCGCAGCCGCTTCCAGCGCACTCCTTTCCATTTCTTGAGGCGAGGAGGACGCGAATCTTCACCTTCTTCAGGGGGCCGGGCACGGGGCTTGGGTCGGGCTGATTCAGGGGACGAGGCCAGTGGCAGAGGTGAGGGGACAGGTGGCTCAGCCAAGGGTTCGGCGGGAAGTTCAACCAAGGGTTCAGTAGGGGGACTGGCAGGAGAAGGTGCCAAGGGGGAAGGGGGCGGGGAGGGTTCTTCAGGAGGTGGGGCCGAGAGCTGTCGCACATCCAGATTGGAGACATTGTAGGTATAGCTGTGCTGGGTGGGTGGCTCTGGGGCGGGGCTCTCCTGTAGGAGGGTGCCCTGTATCATTAGTGCCAGCTCCTCATCTAACTAGCTCCCTCCTTCCCCTCACCCATATCCCACCCTCCCAAAAGGCCTCCACATTCTTTGCCCTAGGCAGCCCCTTTTTTCTTTTCTTTTCTTTTTTTTTTGAGACAGAGTCTTGCTCTGTTGCCCAGGCTGGATCCAGAGGCACAATCTTGGCTCACTGCAACCTCCGCCTCCTGGGTTCAAGGGATTCTCATGCCTTAGCCTTTCGAGTAGCTGGAATTACAGGCATGCACCATCATGCCTGGCTACTTTTTTGTTTTTGTTTTTAGTAGAGATGGGGTTTCGCCATGTTGGCCAGGCTGGTCTCAAACTCCTGGCCTAAAGTGATTCACTCGCCTTGCCTCCCAAAGCACTGGGATTACAGACATGAGCTACCATGCCTAGCCAGCAGCCCCTTTTTTCTAACACCCACCCCTTTTTCTCCCCTAGACCTACCTGTTTCAGGAGGCTCAAGATGTCTAGTTGGCTCTTGAGGGTATAGCCAGGCAACACTGCATCAAACTGCTTCAGCCAATCAGGGCCAGTGTCTTGGCTCTTGCCTCCCAGACCCTTTTCCTTTCCACCTGCAGAAAGGAGTGGATCAGAGCGTCCCAACAGAATCACTCCCCTCAAGTCCCAAAAGGCTTCCCTGCCACACTCACCAGGACCCTCAGCTTCCCCCTTCTTAGGCTCAGTGCCTGCCCGGGCGGGGCCCTCTGGGAACAGCACCTCATAGGAGTTGGGGATCTTCATGCTTAGCAGCTCTGCCACTGCCACCATCACACCATTCAGGTTCTGCCAGGGCCGGGGAAGGGATGGGAGAAACATGTCAGCCAAGTGTCTGAGGTGAGTTCTACTATCAGCTGGGTGGGGACAAGGACACCTAGAACCCACTCCCCAGGGTAGGAGTTCTATCCTGTGTCACCCAGCTCTTTACACACACTTCCCTCACAGCAGCCTTTCCCAAGCTGCTGTGGGCAATGACGGGAGCTCCACGAAAAGGGGACTACGTCAACTACGTTTAGGAAGTGATGCATGCTCTATCCATGACTTGGAGGCTCATGATACACGTCAGCAAATTAAAAGGACCTGAGGACTCTACTTGTAGTAAAGAAACCCATACTGTCATTTTAACTGTGTTTTCCAACTTTCTTTGACCACAAAAGTCCGTTAATATTTTCAAAACAGCTGACAGAGTCCCACCAAACATGACTGGGGCAACGCTATCATGTAGTACCTGTGGCATTACACACAGAGGCGCTCCTTAGTTGTTGACTTGTCTGTCTTTACCATGGGACTATGAGCCCTGGGAGGGCAGGAATCATGCTTCATTAATCCAAATTCCACAGACTCTAGCCCAGGCTTTCACATACAATAGGTACTCAATACATGTTTTTAAACAACTACAATTTTTCTTATCCAGACAAATTCTAGGGACTGCCCTCTGATCAGGTTCCCCTCAGCCTCGAGGTACCCCTAGGACACACCTTGGCTGCAGCAGCAGAGACTGTGAGCATGACTGACACCTCACTTCCTTTGCCCTTTTCCCAAGTTGTAGCAGGCAGCTTTCCAGGGACCTCCAGGTCAAGGGCCCCATAAGGTTTGGTATCTGGGAAGACTGAATGAGAAAGAGGGATTTGTGTAACCCCTGGCCGCCTCTCCCCCAGCTTCGGACAACCCAGGTGAACTGGGCCTGGCCCACATCCAGAGTAGCACATACCTGGGATGCTGGCCCGAGGAATGAGGGGGATGACAGGGGAGAGGGCCCGGTCCTCTTGCTCCCACCGGCCTGAGCCCAGATGAGGGAAACGAGGGGCCTCCTCCCCTAAGATGCTCTCAGGGGATGAAGCTGGCACAATGCTGTCAGGAGAATCGCTATCCTCATCACTCTCCATCCTAGGGACCAAAAGTAGACATTTGTTGCTACAGCCCTGCAGACTCCTCCTCCTAAATCTAGAGATGAATAGATGTCTTACTTGAAATCTGCCATTGGTCAAAGGAAATATGAGGCAACCTATCCCCCACCCTTGTTCCTCATCCCCATTTCCAGCCCCACTCCTACCTGACATCCTCAGTCTGATTGTGAGGGGGTGTAGGCAAGGCGGCCAGCAGGTCTAGACTCTTCACCTCTGAAGTATCTGAGGGGTGGGTGAGGAGAAGAAAAGTCAGGTGAGGGTGGCCAGGGCTGATGGTACCTTCTCCCAATATTTTAGGCCTAATTAGCATGAGATCTCAGCTATCACGATTAACTGTCCTCCCACCTACCAGTTTGGGGCAGACAAGCTATATTTACTGAGTCTGTCCTGCATGCCAGGCACTGGCTTTATTTATTTATTTATTTTTTTCATAGACATGGGGTCCTGTTATATTGCCCAAGCTGGTTTTGAACTCCTGGCCTCAAGCAATCCTCCCATCTTGGCCTCCAAAAGTGTTGGGATTACAGGCATAAGCTACCATGCCTGGTGGCAGTTGGCTTTAGATACACTCTTTGGAGTTTGTTTAGTCATTTAACAACTCCATTAGGTGAGTACTACAATAGCCATTTTACAGTGAGGAAACTGAGGCTCACACAAGTCAATCAAGTTACGTGGATACAGTAACACAGTTGAATGAATGCAGGAACCAGAATTCAAATCCAGATCAGTCTAGCTCCACACTCACTAAAGCTGGACTGTTCCTTCTATACAAAGCTTCATAAAGATGCTCCCTGCCACCCATCTCCCCTATTGCGTTTGCTCTAGACTCCAAATGTCCATTCTGGTCCCCAAGAAATCAGTCCTGAAGGGGCCCTTCCTACCTCAAGTGCCCTGTTATGTAAACACACAGGACAGCAGGCAACCCACTCATTTCTAAACTGTACAGCACACTAACTGGCTTGGACTCCAGCTACCAAACCCCACCAGGGGTGGCATCTGCTCTTGACTTACCCCTCAGTGCCCCTTCAGTATCCCGGGCAGAGGCAGCATCTTTGGGGTGCTCCCCCAGCTCTTCAGATGGAGTGACACCATTCACCATCTTCTGCTGCACCGATGGGGGTGGGGTGGGGGGCAGCGACGAGGGTGGTGTCGGCGGGTTACTCAGGTTATTCTGGGGGGTGGGGGGTGGGGTGTTGTGTGCAAGATGGCATAGGGAGACTGGTATAATCTCCTGGCCCCACTCTACGTCAGCAATTCCCTCAAGTTTTCCATTCCCACCCTCACCTTCCCAAGAACTTCACTATTCCCAAAAAATATTGCCATTTTTCTGACCTTGGTAAGCAGCTGGGAATAGTAGTCAGGGCCAGTGGGCAGTGCCCCACTTCCAAAGGCCCCCCTCAGCTGGCTCTGCCCATTGACTGGGCAGCCACTGCCAAAGGGGGCGAAGAGGCTAAAATTGGCGGTGATAGCAGGCTCCGTTAGAGGCAGCAGGGACAGCTCCTACAAGGGGCAAGATGACAAAGTTGAAAACATGGAGCGTTTGCGTTGCTGTCTTGCACAGCTGGGGGACAGGGTGCCCCCTATCCTGGGATGGGACCAGGGGACTGGCTCCTGGGGGTCACCTGTTTCAGCTGTTTCAGCAAGGCCTCGCTGGCCCTGACCCCGTCCTCCTTCCGCAGCTTCTTTCGGGAGCTCACCAACCTGTCGCTTGCCTTCTGTACCCGCTTGGGCTTCGGTGTCAAAGGCTTCCTTGCTGCTGCATCCTAAGCCAAATAAGCCCAGTGAAGGCTGCTACCCTCCTCCTCAGAGCCCTCATCTCTTCTGTCTGACCCAGGTTCACTCATTCTGCCCCCCGCTGGCTCTAGGCCCCACTCTACCTGCTCTACCCTAGCCAGAGTACTCACCTCCTTATTGCTGGGGGTACCCTGTAGTTTCTGCTCCAGCCCAGCCAGCTTGCTGTCAATGTGCCCGTTGATCTCAGCTCGCAGCCCCTCGGACCCCCGCCCAGTGCTGAGTTGCACATTCTTTGCCCGGAGTAGCTTCTGCAAGAGCAGATGCCCAGCTTCTGAGCGAGGGCCTGCCAGCAGGAGGTGGTTGCTGGTTCCTGGTGCCCCTATTGGCTCCCCATTGGCCTCCCTCTTCACTGACTGGGCTCCCAGGGCACATGGCTCTTCCCGAGGTTCCTGCTTGATGCTGAGTTGGGGTGCCTCAGGCACCACCTGTCCATTCACCTGGTCCAGATGCCCAGGTACCAGGCTGCTCTGCTCTGGCTTCTGGGTTTCTGCTAGGTTGTCTGGGGGATCCCAAGGTCCCATACCCTTGCCAAACAAGGTATCTGCAAGCTGGGCAGCAGCAGGTGAGACCCTCCCAGGAGGCAGCTCCAAGCTTGGCCCCTGGGGCTTGGGGGTCCCTGGATGGGCAGGAGGGAGCTGGGCCTCAGTGGGAAGCTGGGAGCTGGGGGAAGGTAATTGTGAAGGTCTCTTTGGCTCTTGAGGGCTGGATGGTGGAGGTGTGGGATGGACAGGGCCAAGGACTGGTCCTGTAGATAAGGCTCCTGGTGGGGCAGGGAGCCGGGGTGGGCCCTGAGGTCGAGGCCCTGCCCCTAGCTCCTGGTGGGGGCCTGTCTGTGATCCAGGAAAGCCCCCAAGTTGAGGTTGGCAGCCCAGGAGGCCCTGGAGGGGAGAGGTCTGGGTCCCAGGCTCCTGGTAGGGTGGGGTCTGGCGTACTGCCTGACTCTGCTGCAGCTGCCGCTGCATGAGGAGTGCCTGTAGCTGCTGCTGCTGCTGAGGACTTAAGTGTCGCAGCTGTGGGTTTTTGGCCAGGACTCCTTGGAGCTGTGCTCGAAGCTGACCCACCGTAGGCATGATTCCAACCCCAGGCAGACCCTGCCCAGACTGGAGGACAGGTCCTGGTTTGGGAGGTTGTGGCCCTGTATTATTTTGCATGGGCCGCTCTAGCATGGGCTGTTGGGGGCCCAGAAGGTTCTGGGTCATGGGCCCAGGCTGCTCCCCTAACGAAACAGAGGGCTGAGCAAGCAGGTGGGGCATAGATGAAGCCTCAGAAGATGATCCACTGCCTAGCTGCCCATGGCTTCCTCCACCTGCTGTGTGGAGCAGGCTAACTTGCTGCTGCTGTTGTCCTGGAAGCCTCAGAGGTGGCTGCAGCTGCAGAGAGCTAGACTGAGGCTGGGGCTGGGGTTGGATAAGCAGAAGTTGTGAGTCCCCAGAGAGTGAGGGCTTTACCTCTCCTGGTTCAGTGGCCATTGACTCAGGGGTAGTTCCTATTGCTAACGACCCTCCCTGATGTGTAGAGGGCCCCTCAGTGACCTCTGAAGAAACAGCCGGGTCTACGGTGTTTTGTTCCTTGCCCGTCAGGAGGAGGGTTGGGCCCAGGGCTCCAGGGCTAGAAAAGTGTTGAAGAGGCTTTGCTGGCATGCCAGGGCCAAGTGCCACCTGCTGCTGCTGTTGTTGCTGAGGAGACAGTAAAGTTCGACTCTGGTTTAAAAGGCCCATCTGCTGCTGCTGCTGTTGTTGCTGTTGCAGCTGTTGCTGTTGCTGTTGTAGCTGCTGTTGCTGCTGTTGAAGCTGCTGCTGCTGTTGCTGTTGTAGCTGCTGTTGCTGCTGTTGAAGCTGCTGCTGCTGTTGCTGTTGTAGCTGCTGTTGTTGCTGTTGAAGCTGCTGCTGCTGTTGCTGCTGCTGTTGTTGAAGCTGCTGCTGCTGTTGCTGCTGCTGTTGTTGAAGCTGCTGTTGCTGTTGTTGAAGCTGTTGCTGCTGAAGTTGCTGTTGCTGTTGTAGCTGCTGCTGCTGCTGCTGCTGAAGTTGCTGTTGCTGTTGCAGCTGCTGCTGCTGCTGCTGCTGCTGCTGCTGCTGCTGCTGCTGCTGCTGAAGCTGCTGTAAAGAGCCCATGGGCTGAGTGCTCAGTTTAGGCTGCCCACTGTGTGACATCAGACTCTGCTGAAGATGGGACAGCCCTGCCATGGATCCTTGCTGTTGGTGCTGTTGTTGCTGCTGCTGCTGCTGCTGCTGGGCTGTGACCAGCCTGTGTCCCATAAGGCCCTGACCCTGCTGTGCCAGCTGGGGGGAACTGAGCACCCGGGACTGGGTCATAAGCACCTGTCTGTGAGGGCCCTGGGGGCCCAAAGCTCCAGGGTGCTGCTGCTGCAACACAGCCACCTGGGCAGGGCCCAGCATGCCCTGGGCCCCCTGGGGTGGTTGAGGGGACAGCTGCTGGACCAGGAGGCCTTGGTGGCTGCTGGGAGGCAGAAGTCCCTGGGGCTTGGGACCCAGAGCTTGGTTTGTCTGTACTCCAGGACCCTGCTGCTGTTGCTGCTGGATTGCTACCTGTCCTAGAAGGTGCTGCTGCTGTTGCTGCTGCTGCTGCTGCAATTTCTGGGCCAGCTGCATGCGTTGCTGCTGCAGCTGCAGCTGCCTTTCCTGTAAAAGTCTTGAATCAGGTCCAAGGCTTCGAAGAGCAAGGTTGCCAGGAAAGAAGCCCCCTGAGGGGCCAGCCAGGGATCCAGCCCCACCAGAATGTTGCTGTTGTTGCTGTTGGGCCAGAGCTGTGTTAAGGAAGGGGCCACCAGGCTGTCCAGGTAGTGCCATACCCCCAGGGGGCAGGCGAAGACCTCCAGCTTGCCCACCCGGAGGCCCCTGTGGTGGCTGCAACCCATGGCCAGGGAGCAGCTGACCAGGGAGCTTGGTGAGCAGCCGGGGACTCTGGGAAGGGCTAAGAGCCAGCACAGCTGAGTGTTGTTGCTGTTGCTGCTGCTGCTGCTGCTGTTGTTGCTGCTGCTGCTTGTTCCGATATTCCGCCATGAGATTAGTGTGCTCCTTCTGCTGTTTCCGGACCTAACGCGGGAGGTCGGAGAGGTCAGGCTGGGGCAGGCTCCCCCCATGCCATCCCTCTTCCCTGCCTTCTAGGTGCTAGGCTGAAGTTTGCTTTCCCCCACCTGATCCAGCTGTTTCTGGATCTTGCTCTGCTGCTCTGTAACCAGCTTGAGCTTCTCAGCATCAGCTTCTGGGAACTCACGGCCAGCTTTTTTGGCAGTGCGCTGCTTGGCACACAGAGCCTTCCGGGACTTGCGGTGTACACCAATCTGCTCCTCTAGCACCTTCAGCTGCATCTGTAGGAGCTGCTGGGTATGGAACAGCCACTCCTCATACTGCCGCTGGTCAGCTTCATCTGGGAAAAGAAGCTGGGTGTCAGGACCTGCAAAATGGTAATCCCAATCCCTTTTCCTCCATATGTCCCAAACCACTTCCCTGCACCTTCCTCCCATGCCCCATACTCACTGATCACTCCCTGAGCAAAAGTGGGCGGGTTGGGACGAGGTTGGGAGGGATCACCAGCACTCCGCTCCTGCAATGAGAGAGACTGCTAAAGGGTCATTGTTCCCTGATAGGCCCTAAGAAGGATGCCCCAATGTCATAAGACACAAGTTCCTACTCCCACCTGACCACTTACCTGGCCACTCCCAGGAGCCACATGGTTCTGCAGATCACTGCCGGGTCCCCCCGAGAGCCTCTGGGCTAGCAGAGACACCTGCTGTCTGGAGTCCACCAAAGCACAGAGGATAAGTGTTGGCAATAAGAAAGTTGGAAGGCAAAGAGACGTGGGACAAGTAGGGAGGGCGGCCAAGAAGGGGTGTGACTGGGAAAGAAAAGGGCCAAACCCATTCCGGCCCTGAGTCTTACCTGTTCATACCAGGTGCCACCCCAATGCTGCCCTGAGCCATCACTTTCTTGATGCCTTTCAAAGCCACCATCTTGGCCTTTGCAATAGGATCAATGATATCTTCTGCAGCAAATTTGTCCAGGTCTGGAAAGCGGAGAACCAAATGAGCTGGGCTATGAGGCCAATGCTTCACTGAATATCTGCGATTCCTTTCAACATCCTGACCTCAACCACACCAGGCAGAACAATGGCATGGCAAGGCAGAAAGACCACTGAATTAGGAGCCAGTCTGCCTGGGAGAATCAGCTCTATTATTCACAGGACATGTGGTCCTGTTTTAACTTGCACCGTGCTAGAAAAAGTGGCTCCGTAAATATTTGTTGAGTCAACCTGTGTTATTTCACCTCAGTTTACCCTTTTATTTGATACAGATGATGATCCCTACTCCGTCTACCTCAGAGGTGTTAAGAGGATCAAACGTGACAAGAATATAAGTACACTTTGTAACTTGGAAAGCATTCTTCAAATGCAATGTTCTTAGTGCAACTAGCACAGCCCAAGAACCCAAGATGCTGGCACTGTTGCAAAGCCCTAGATTCCAGAGCTGTTTTGGGTACCACATGCATCACCTGTAGTCCACTCTCCTGTCTGTCTAGAATGCTAGGCAAAAAAGAAGAAACAACCAACTACCAAAAAGTTAAATCTTCCTAAAATCCCACACTTTGTATATTTCTCCACTGCTCAGAAAACTTAACTGAGCGCCCACTTTTTCTCCTTCCTTTTTTTTTTAAAGACAGAGCCTTTGCTCTTGTCACCCAGGCTGGAGTGCAATGGTGCAGTTTCAGCTCACTGCAACCTCTGCCTCCTGGGTTCAAGCGATTCTCCTGCCTCAGCCTCCCGAGTAACTGTGATTATAGGCACCCACCACCAAGCCCAGCTAAGTTTTGTATTTTTAGTAGAAACGATGTTTCACCATGTTGGCCAGGCTGGTCTGGAACTCCTGACCTCAGGTGATCCACCCACCTCAGCCTCCCAAAGTGTTGGGATTAAAGGTGTGAGCCACAGCACCTGGCCAGAGTTCCCACTTTCTTAAGGACTAACCAAACTCCCTCTCCTGGAATTCTGAGGCAGTAAATAGTTAAGAGGAGTACCGACCAGACTTCAGATCTAGCTCTGCTAGCTGCTGTGTAATCTTGGACAAGTTACTTAACCTCCACTTCTGTTTCCTCTTCTGTAATCAAAGATAATAACAATATCTATTTAATGAGTCTGCTGTAATGATTAAATTGGACAAAAAGTGTGAAGTGCTCAGTAAACTGCTTGGCAAATAGTAATTACTCAATAAATGGTATTATAATTTGAGGTCTTTTTCAATCTGGCCCCCATATTACCTCACCAAAATTATGTCACTTACTTCACACTAAACAGTTTACTCCAGCCTAACTAATTCACTCACTGTTCTTGAAACACCCCATAGGTTTTCCCGCCATTACAGCCTCAATGAACTTTTTCACCTATCCCAATTTTTTTTTTTAAAAGACAGAGTCTCGCTCTGTTGCCCAGGCTGGGGTGCAATGGCGTGATCTCAGCTAACTGCAACCTCCACCTCCTGGGTTCAAGCAGTTCTCCTGTCTTAGCCTCTCGAGAAGCTGGAACTACAGGCATGCCCACCACACCCAGCTAATTTTTACTTATTTATTTATTTATTTTTGAGATGGAGTTTCGTTCTTGTTGCCCAAGCTGGAGTGCAATGAGGCGATCTTGGCTCACCAAAACCTCTGCCTCCTGGGGTCAAGCAATTCCCCTGCCTCAGCCTCCCAAGTAGTTGGGATTACAGGGATGCACCACCACGCCTGGCTCACACCCAGCTAATTTTTGTATTTTTAGTAGAGATAGGGTTTCATCATCTTGGCCAGGCTGGTCTTGAATTCCTGATCTTAAGTGATCCACCTGCCTCGGCCTCCCAAAGTGCTGGGATTACAGGCATGAGCCATCGTGCCCGACCTCAACTGCTTTTTTTTGCACCACTACTCTTCAAGTCCTAAGCTTTCAACTTCACTACAGCCACAAAGGCTCTGCTACTTAGGCTTCATTCATACATTCATTCCATTTATTCAAACATCTGCCATATGCCTAGTATATGCCAGAACCGTTCTCTCTTCTTAAAAGCTACAGTGTTTCTGCCTCTACCACTAGTATGATATTTAGCCAAAGTTCCTTGTGTCCCATCTTAAGTAGGGATTATTTGAGGTCTCTAGCCTCAGTGCCCATTTAGTGATAACAACGATCACCCTGAGTAACTTGGCTATGTTACTAGCCGAGGTTACCTGTATCTGGGAAGAAGCTGTTTGCCAGCTGCTGCTGCATTGCCAGTTGCTGTGGCTTCATGCACATGGAAGGTGGCATGGTGCCCATGGGCTTCTGTGATAGCACTGGCTGTGAACTCTGCTGGGGTACCAAGCCTGCCTGCCCTCCATGCTGCCCACTTAGCATATGCCCTTGATTGGACACCATAGCCATGGATGGAGCCAGGCGCTGTTGGAGGGCATGAGCTGGTGGCTGGGTAGGCATCAGTGGTTGGGGCAAGCCTGGCTGTCGGGCACCTCCAAGACCCAGGGAAAGCTGCTGCTGGGACCCAGCCAAACTGGGAGAAGAACCCTCATGTGACAAAGACATGGCCTGGGCAGGGCCTGGTGCAGACAGTAGGGAATGCTGCTGCTGCTGCTGTTGCTGCTGTTGTTGGGCAGGCTGCAACTGTGCTGAAAGTTGCTGCTTCTTCTGCAGCTCCTTCTTCTCATGCTCCAACAGGTCCTCAATGAGCAGGGGTAACTCGCTGGCTACCAGTGAGCTCTCCATCTTGTCTAGCTCATCCCCAGATGCTACAGGTCCACCAGGCAAGGTCAAAGCCCCACTCTCGAGCTCAAACTTTTCTAGCAGGGAGGATCCTCCTGGGCCACTCAGTGGGCTGGGGGTCAGCAGGTGAGCTGATGGTCCTCCTGTGGCCCCAAAGGAGCCCTTCTCAGCTGTGTGCCCACTGCTAGAAAATGGCCCTGTGCCCATCCGGGTATCCCGGCTGCCCATCACGCTCTGTCCTGGCTTTAGCCCCAGGCCAAGGGAATTGGCAGCAGGTGCGGGCTCTACCTTGGGGGTAGCAATGGTGAACTGGCAAGGGGAAGGGTGGCGTCCACCCTCCTCCACCTTAGGCTTCACCTCAGGGAGCACAGATGCCAGGCGGGGCTCAGAGGCATCAGCAGCAGGAGGAGGGCGCTCCTCAGGGCCCAAGGGTCCTGGCTCCACCCCACGCAGCAGGGCCTCCCGTTCAGCCTTCTCATTAGCTGATTCTACCAGCCTCAGGTGCTCATTGAAGATGTCCTTCTTGTCCCCAGTGTCCAGCTCAGGATCAGTATATGCCAGCAGGTCAAACTCATCTCCATTGAGCAGGTCATCCAAGTGGGGGTCATTCGTCTCCAGGTTTTCTAAGGTGCCCAGTTCATCATCACCCTTGGCCACATCCACACCCAGACCCAGGTGAGCAAGCTCTTCATCATCCTCTAGGGCCTTGTGGGCATCAAAATCATCATCCAGCTCGGGATCCTCACAGGGCAACTTCCCAGCTTCCAGGGCCAGAGGAGTGGGGCGGCCAAGCTCAGTGCTCGAGGCAGGTCGGCTGACCAGCTCCAAGCCAGTTGGCAGGGTAGGACCCTTGGTGTGGGGTGTCGGATGTAGACTGTTGTTCAATTCAGGGGCCGGTGGGGCTGAGGGTTTCTGTGGGGGAAGACCTGATACCGCCAGGCCCCGAAGCCCTTCAGGAGCCAGTCGGTGGGGGTCCTCACTTACAGGGTAAAAACGGGGTCTCTGAGGTGGGCCCTGACCAGGAAACGGAGTGCCCCCAGGTCCCAGTCCTTTCTGTACATTGTGCCGCAGCTCAATGAACTGGGCAGGACCAGCTGGACCAGGCACTGGTTCACCAGGGCCTGGCAGACGGGTGGGAATTCCCGCCAATGGGGAACCTAGAGCTTGGCGGCCAAGTTCAGGTACAGGAGTTGATGGAAAGCGAGCTGACATGGCAAATCGCATGGAGGTTGCTGCTGTTGCCTGTTGCTGCTGCCACAGTTGTTGCTGTTGCTGCTGTAAGGGCAGGGACCCAGGATAGGGTGCTCGCTGATAGAAAGCTTGGGAGCCTCCTACCAGTTGCCTGGAAGAATATACAGTAGTCAGTGAGATGAAATCAGATGAAAAGGAGCAAGAACATGGGCTTACGGCAGTGAGGAAGGATAAAATTAATGCAGTGAGGAAGAAACGGAATGAGGAAGAAGAGAAAGTGATACTGGAAAAGGATTAGTGCTACAGGAAAATCACAAGAGCGTGCGACAGTGATAAAATTCATACCCCTTGGTTTACCCCCAAGGAACCTCCTGGAGCCTCACCGGCTGTTCACATCCATAGAGGAAGGCGTGGCTGGTGGAGGTGGCCTGGAGAGTCGGTCATCGCCAGGGAAGGACCCTTGCCCCAGGATGGGGCCACTCAGCTTGCCTGGGGGCAGCCCCACAAGGTTGCTCTTGTCCTAGAAGAGACAAGGTAGATGAAGGTGGGGCAACCTTCAGTATCCTGGCCCCACTATCCCTTGTCACTCTACCTACCTGAGTCCCAGCAAAGGCGGTCTGGCCTCGACTCAGCTGCTCAAAGGCAGGGCTGCTGGGCTCAGCACCCCAGCTGCCTGGAGGTCCCACTGCTCCTGCAGCTGCTGCAGCTGTTTCCTTCTCCTGCCGCAGCGTGTTGCGCTGGATCTGCTGCCGAATCAGCAGCTCTCGTAGTCGCTGGCGCTGTGCAAAAAAAAAAAAAAGCAGAAGAGGAATAAGCCCATTCTACTCTAATCATGGGGCTGACCCAGAGACAGCAGTGATATGTGGGGCTTAGCTCCACAGTATCAACTTACTTGCCGTTGCTTCTCCAGCTCTGTTTGGCTAAGGCCGGACATGCCTGGGTCCTGGGTACCTGGGAGTTCAGGTGTCGCCAAAGAGCTACCCATTCCAGCCCCTGGGTCTTCTCGCTTTTCGACAGGAGAGGTGATGCCTGATCGCTGTGAGGCTCCATGGGACAGGTAGGGGAGGGATCCGTCGGGTGCAGGTGGTGGCAGAACTGACGGGGGGCGTAGCGGGGACAGCCCATAGCTCTCCCCTGTGGACCCGCTGCTGGGCCCCAGGGGGCTGCCCGATGGGTGGAAGTTCCCTGTGGCTACTGCGTAGTTTGTGCTTTGAGGCTTGCCCAAGGTGGGGCCGGGCCCAAAATGGCTGTTGATCCCATGGGGTGGCGGGAGACCAGGCTGAGGGACAGGGGGCTTTAGGGAAGGCTCCCCTACCGCCTGAGGGAAAGTGAAACGCATGGGAGAGGGGGTGCCCACAAATGCTCCCGTCCCAGGGGACCGGACAAAATTGGGGGGCTGCCCACTTGGGACCTTGGTATGGAGCTCACCTGCCGGCCCCGAGGGCAGGGCTGCTGGGAAACCCCCAGCCCCCAGCGAAGTGTGGGCTAGAGACCCAGCCTTAAAGGCAACTTCAGGGGGCTGGGGTCGGGGTGGCTTATGCAATGGGGCAAATGGGTCACGGGACTGAGGGCGTGAGGGTGGGCGAGAATAAGGGTCAGGGGACTGGAAGCGAGGGGTAACGGGGGATGGGCAAAAAGCTTCAGCAGACAGAGGACGGGGTGTCAGTGGAGACTGGGAGCTGGACTGGGACTGAGGACTGGCAGGCACTCGGGAGAAAGGGTCGGAAGGCAGTGAGCGAGGGGGCAGAGCACAGCAGCTCTCAGGTGGCGGAGGCTGGGGCCGAGGAGTCAATGGGGGCTGAGCATAGGGGTCAGGGTAGGAGCCAGTGCGAAAGATGTCCGGGTGACTTGGAGGAGAAGGGGCCAAAGCCTGGGCAGGGGGTGGCTCCTGGGGCCTTAGGCCCAAGCCCGGGCTCTGGGGCTCTACCTGAGATGCCCGAGGGGTCAGGGGGGCTTTGAAGACATCAGGTGTCTTTAACTCCAGGCCACCCAGGTGGGGGCCTGAGGAGGGTGAGTCAACAAAGCCCAGGTTTGGGGGCCCATAGCTAGGAGAGGATGCCCCAAGCTCTTCCTTCTTCACCTCTAGGGCCTTCCGGGACTCCCCAAAAGGTGGGGGCGAGAGCAGGGGCTCGGAAGCCTTGCCTCCCCCTACCCCAGGGCTCTCAGGCACAGCCAAGTTATCCAGCGAGGGGCAGCGGGGTTTGAGGAATGGGTCAGGTGTGGAGGGCTGGTGTCGGGGGGTGCCAGGTGGGGTAGTGTGGAATTCCCCTGGCTGGCCAGTCCCAGGACGAGATGAGGCGCCCAGCATCGGGGGCTGCGCAGGGGCCCCCGTCGGACTAGGATAGGGGGGATAGGTGGGTGGTGCCGTGGGGAAGCGGGGCTCCAGGGGATAGGCGGAGGTCAGTCCAAAGGGGTCCTGTGAAGGCACTTGGGCGGGCACCTGGGGTGGGAGCTTGAGAAAGAGCTCACCAGGCGAGTCAGGGCCGGGCACCGAGCCCGCCGGCGGCTTCAGGAACCCGTCCGCAGAGGTAGACAAGCCGGCGGGGGTAGCGGGGCTGCCAATGAAAATGGTGGGGGCAGCAGCCGGGGGCGGGCTGCCCAGTGCCCCTGGCTGAGGGGGAATGCGGAGATGTAGGGCCGGTCGGTCAGTCTTACGGGCTATGTCGCCCACCTTGGTCTGCTTGTTGATCTGGCTCTCAGCCTGCTACAGGAGGAGACCAGGCACAGGGCAGTCAGGCTGCTGCAGGCAGGCCCCACAGCCCTCCACCCTCAAGAGAGGCCACCCACTAGAGGACTGCTACACCCCAGTCCAGTCCCACTCACCTTCTGCACCTTGTTGATGCGGTGAGCTGCCCGATTATCTTTGGCCTTTTGCTGAGAGATACAGGACACAGCCTTAGGGCCTAGTGCTTGGTCTCATGCCCCGCCCCCATACTGTACAGTGTTTTCACACTCCCTACCCAGAAACTGATCCCTTCGGGCCCAGCTGCTTTAGGAGTGGGGAGTGGAAAGAACTGAGGTAAATTACCCAAAGATCCCTTCCTCCCTTTCAGTTCTCATGCTAACCCATGCTCCTTTCTGTCTCACCAGGTAGGGGGCTTTGTCAGCTGCTGGAACCTTTCTCCAGAGCTTCATAATTTGTTTGCAACGGCTTGACCAGTCTGGAGGGCAGAGGGAGTGAGTCAGAGGAGACTTGGCAGGCGACCCTTCCACCTGCCATGTTGCCAGGCTGTCTCCTTTGCCCTCGTCCCACAGGTACCTGGGTAATCTTGCTTGAGATTAGGAAAGTTAATGTTGGCATAGAGCACGGGTGAGATGGTGGACAGCTGGCCCAACTCCTCATCCTTCTCCCAGCGCTGAAGACTCCGCTGGTTATAGGAGAGTCCGTCGCCCTCACCCTCCGTGGTGGGGGTTGTGGGGGTGGAGGGCGTGGTGCCACCTGAGCCTGTCCAGGGGCTGTCGGGCTCACCGGGTTCCGGGCTAAAGAAGCCCCCGCGCTCCCTGGGGCGCAGGGGCAGAGAGTCACAGGGTGCAGGGATGCCAAGTCCCATCCCAGACCAACTGCCCAGAGCCCCTGCCCCAAAAGAGGAGGGTCACTAACAAGGGAATGGAGAGGAACAGGGGAAGTGCTGCAGGAGTCCGAAGGAGGCAAGGCATGAACTCAGATGGAGGGAAAGGACAACGGGGACTGCCCACGAAGTTTACACAGAGACACCAACCTAGAATCCAGGAACGGGGACTGGCAGAGGCCTGGGTAGGAGTCCATTGGGCTGCTGGAGGGCAGATTGCCCAAAGGGAGTCCACCTACAAGATGAACAGCATCAGAGAAAAGAGAGCGACTGGATCATCCTGGAGGCAAGCTTGGTTATGTCAGTCTTCAGACCACTCCCACCCGTATCACCTTGAAGAAAGGGTCTCTGCAGTGGCGTTCGGCTGCCTTCTAGGCCAGGGGTTCCGCAACCCAGATGCTGCTCTCGTTCAGAGCCCAGAACATCCTTGAAGAGCTGCTGCAGGTCCTTGGATTCCATCTTGGGCAGTTCTGTGGGGGAATGAAGGATACTGCTGAGGAAGACTGGGAAGTTCAGGTGACACAACAGGTCTACAAATGATCATGGCCAAGGAAGGTGCCCAGGACTCCCCACCAGAGAAGCTGTACAGATCATAGTCCCACAGATAGGACTTCCTCCTTCTCCCACAGAAAACCCTTATACACAAACAGGTGTGGGTCACAGCCTCACCTTCTGTGGAAATCCTGTCTAAGTCAGAGCTAAGCATCCCTTCACCCGGGGTGCCTGGCTTCTCAGGGTCACTGGGCACTGGAGATGCCTTCACGCCCCCATCCTCAGGTCCTGTAAATGCCAGGAGAAACCCATGGGTCAAGGCCAGTATGGGTCATGGCCACTCTGAACCACAGAGGGCCATGGGACAGTTTCCAGCCTCCAACCCCTGACAATGTTCAGGGGCATAGCAGAGGGACAGAGGCAAGGCCAAGACAGGACACAGTCCCCCTGGCAGCCCTCACCTGGTGTATCAGCTTTGCCCTCGAGGCCACGGGATTCTTCATCTGCAATATCTGGACCATCATCTCCTATGAGCAAGAGGCCCCACTCCAATCAGAGATGTCCTACATCTGATGCCCACAGCAGGTCTCCAGTCCCACAGCCCTACAGGCCAGGACCCTTGACCCCACACTTGACTCCTGGAGGCCAGTCCATTTCCCATCAAATAAGCTGCCAGCTCCTAAGCCAGAAGGAAGTCGGATTCTCTCAGACCACTTACTCCCACATAACTAACCTTTCTGCGATGTGGGGAGTTCCCTCCTTTCTGAGCCTCCATCTCCCTTGGCTTTTGGGGTTCCTAGTCCAAAGCTTGGCCGGCCCACCCCAACTGCAAAAAGGGCCTTACGGCTCAGGTCCAGCAGCTCCTTCCCAAAGAAGGCTTCCTGTGGGGCAGTCAAGGAGAAACAGGTTTCTTCATACCCTACAGGGCACAGACACCTCCCTCACTGCTTGGAGCCTGAGACCCACCTGCAGGTAAGCAGGGAACATGTCCTCCAGTTTGCTCTTCTTGCGCCCTCGCCGCTGTTGCTTCTTCTTCTCATCCCCTTCAGCTAAGCTCTGCTCCACGGTACCCTCTGCAGGCAGGTCAGCAGGTATCACTGTGGACAGAACAGAAGTGTCACACTTGGGTTGAGGGCATGCTGCTCCCAACTTGCAGGGTGACACTTTGTGCCTACACTCTCCCACAACACCAGCTGGGTCTACCACCCTCTTGGCCCTTTCAATGAGTCCACCCACTGGGTCTCTCTAGCATTGCCCCACCTTCTCCCAGGCCCCACTGGTGCCCTCACCCGTCTCACCCTCGTCGGGCTGCCCATCCCCACTCAACACCTCCGCCTGTGCAGCTGGCCCCTTTTTCGTGCGTGTGTGGGATTTCCGCTGTCGCACCATGAAACCACCAATGCCTATGAGGAGGCAGAGCTGCGGATGAGAAGCCGCTGGGGGACCTATTGAGCTGCACCAAGCCACCCCACCACCCCACACACCCATCCCAGGACCTCACCAGGCCGATAGGGTTTACGCTTGCGTTTTTTGCTTTCCTCGGTCTCCTCTTTGCCAGGCTCCACATCAGGGCTGACAGGGCCCTCCAGTTTAATTTCACACTCCATGTGCTCCACACCACCTGCATATGGTGACAGAAGAGATAGAGGCAGATCAGAACTACAGGCCCTTTTAACCTTGTCATCCTGCCATGAAGAGAGCTGAGGACCTTGCCTCAGAGCCACTTAGACAAGACCAGCAGTGCTTAAGGGTAACTGTGAGTGGCAATGTAGCCCCCACCCAACATCCCACTCCCAGAGGCATGCTCCCACTATTCTGCCGCTCCCTAAGATTCCCCAAGCTAACCTTCACCCTTGAGCAACTCATCGGTGTCCAGGTCCCCATCCTTCTTGTCATCAGGACCAAGGGCCTCTGATGGCTCAGAACCCTCCAATCCTGCCTCGCCTGGGAGGCCAAGCCGTCCTCGCCGCTGGCGCCGCTTGTGCAGTGGTGACATGGTCAGGTTACGCAGCAAGGCCATGCCAGTTTCTGTCAGCCACACACCTTCGAAGCGAAAGTACTGGGGCTCTGCATTAGAGGAGAGTGTGTGATCCCTGGATGGAAGACCCAGGGAAACCAGAACTGCAAGTTTCAACCTACGTCCTTAGCTGAGACAAAGACAGTGACAAAAGTCCAGCTTAGGGTCTAACTGCTGGGGAGAACAGACCACCTAAGGCACTGGCTGAGGCCTGAGTTCTCTGTCAGTGACCCAGGGAGATTCAGAGAGGAACTGTAACTCAGAAGCCTGCCTTTGCTCATGATTAACCCTAGCGTCACTAGGGTGATTATCTTGCTGTCTGGGGCTATGAGGGCCCCTACTTGCTGAATGCCAGCACACAGTATCCTAGATGCTAGGAGCAGTGCCATATCACGATAAAGGAGATGTCCCTGGCCCCTTTCACTGATAAAAAAGAGTTATGTTCTCGGCCGGGTGCGGTGGCTCACGCCTGTAATCCCAGCACTTTGGGAGGCCAAGGCAGGCAGATCACAAGGTCAGGAGATCGAGACTGTACTGGCTAACACAGTGAAACCCCATCTCTACTAAAAATACAAAAAATTAGCTGGACATGGTGGCGGGCGCCTGTAGTCTCAGCTACTCGGGAGGCTGAGGCAGGAGAATGGCGTGAACCCAGGAGGCGGAGCTTGCAGTGTGCCAAGATTGTGTCACTGCACTCTAGCCTGGGTGACAGAGTGAGACTCCATCTCAAAAAAAAAAAAAAAAAAAAAGAGTTCTGAAGATGAAATTCTGGCAGTAAAGAGGCCATGGTGCCTGATGAAAGGAACACTGCCCAGGAAGCTGGAGAACTTGGTTCTAGTCGTAACTTTGCCACTAACTCACTAGGTAACCTTGGGCAGGCCACTTAACTTCTCTGGGTCTGAGTTTCCTCCTCTTAAAATGAGGAGATGAAGCTGGGGGGTTGGAGTTAGACCAGATGATGTCTGACGTCTGGTCTGGCTTTGGCATTCAAAATTTCTGTGACTCACCAGGCTCTTTCACCTTCATGGGCACCAGCTCTGGAGGTGCAACAGGTGCTATGGAGAGAAGGACAAACGGAGGTGGCTGAGGTCCTGTCCCAAAGCAAGGTACCCCTGCCCGGACTCCTCCCCCTACCCAGCAGCTGGTACTCACCCACAGGCTTTACCACGTAGGGCTGGCAGGAGATACAGTCAAAGCCTTCATCGGCTGCCTGCTCCACATCGTCCTCTGTGAAGAGGCTCTCACAGCCAGCATGCATCCACCTGGAGAACAGAGACTGGAGGAAATGAGCTCAGGCAATGCGAGGTTAGCAACAGGGCCAACATGAAGAGAAAGGGATGTTCTCACCGTTCACAGTGACGGCACTGGATTAGTAGGTCCTCTTCTACATAAGGAGCATGACAGATAGGGCAGGTCACCAGGCTGGCACAGGGCCCACAGTGTGTGTAACTATTCTGCCATTCACAGTGGAAGCCAGGGGAGGCAGCCCCACACTGCATACAAGACACACACCTGGTAGGAGCAGGAAAACAGAGCCTGAGCACCCAACCTATCCAAAGTACCCAGAAGTCCCCTCACCAGGAACCCAAGCCACCAGCCTGGCCTCCTAAACCCAGCCTCTGTCACATACTCAACATCACATCCACTTTAACATCTCAAGGCCCCAGGGCTCCAATAAAGATCACAGTCTCCTTACCACTTGCACTTCCAGCCACCCTTGGGGACGGTGAGCAGTGGGGGGTCCAGGCAGTATGTGTGGTAGCTAATATCACAGTCATCACAGAGCAGCAGGCGTGAGGGGTCGGAGGCCTGGCCGCACACCTCACACACAATACACTCCACACAACGCCAGCCCTTAAGCAGCATCACCTTGGTGATCTGAGGCAGAAAATGGGAACTTCTCAGGGTGTGAAGTGGATAAGAGGTGGAACTTCTTTTTTTGTGGGGCGGGGGGGACGGAGTTTTGCTCTTGTTCCCCAGGCTGGAGTGCAATGGCGCGATCTTGGCTCACTGCAACCTCCAACTCCCAGGTACAAGCAATTCTCCTGTCTCAGCCTCCCAGGTAGCTGGGATTACAGGTACCTGCCACCATGCCCAGCTAATTTTCTTGTATTTAGTAGAGACAGGGTTTCACCATGTTAGTCAGGCTGGTCACAAACTCCTGACCTTGGGTGATCCACCTGCCTCAACCTCCTGAAGCGAAGTGCTGGGATTACAGGTATGTGCCACCATGCCCAGCCTAGGAGGTGGGACTTCTAAGGGTGAGGCTGGAGGAACCTCAATGCAGAGACTAGGCCTCCATTTGAGCACAGGGAGACTTAGACAGAGCACCCTTGTCCCCAAAACAGTGACTCTAAACTTAGATTCCCAATGATCTCTGCTGATCAGAGAAGAGCTGCACTAGCCACTGCCTCATTGTGAATGGAATGGCAGTCTTTCCACTAGCCAAGTCCCTAAGAAGAGACTGTAGACAGAATTAGGTCCCCCAATTTTTTTTTTTCTTGAGACAGAGCTCACTCTATTGCCCAGGCTGGAGTGCAGTGGCACAATCTCAGCTCACTGCAACATCTGCCTCCCAGGTTCAAGCAATTTTCCTGCCTCGGCCTCCCGAGTTCCTGGGATTACAGGCACATGCTACCACACTCAGCTAATTTTTGTATTTTTAGTAGAGTCAGGGTTTCACCATGTTGGCCACGATGGTCTTGAACTCCTAATCTCAGGTGATACGCCCGCCTAGGCCTCCCCAAGTGCTGGGATTACAGGTGGGAGCCACCATGCCTGGCCATGTTGTTATTTTTTTTTTTTTTTTTTGAGACGGAGTCTCGCTCTGTCGCCCAGGCTGGAGTGCAGTGGCCGGATCTCAGCTCACTGCAAGCTCCACCTCCTGGGTTTACGCCACTCTCCTGCCTCAGCCTCCCGAGTAGCTGGGACTACAGGCGCCCGCCACTTCGCCTGGCTAAGTTTTTGTATTTTTTAGTAGAGACGGGGTTTCACCGTGTCAGCCAGGATGGTCTCGATCTCCTGACCTCGTGATCCGCCTGTCTCGGCCTCCCAAAGTGCTGGGATTACAGGCTTGAGCCACCGCGCCCGGCCATGTTGTTATTTTTTACAATGGACTGAATTATACCAGCAGGTCAGGGTCTACCACAAAGAAACTATGAAGTCCACCATGAGTTCCAAAGTATTTTTCCCCAAGAAAAGTTTGATAACCACTGGTGACTAATGAACAACATCCATGACCAATGGCCACTTTAAGAGGTCGTATGGCCAGGACAAGGAACTAAGGTAAGAAATAACTGACCCTATTTCCCAGCCTACACCTCTTGGGCCCGAACTCACCTTGCTGTTGACACAGTAAGGGTGATAGCACTGAGAGCATTGTGAACAGGCAAGGAGGTGGCCCTCTGCTCCCCGGCCAAAGCTGCCACATACCACACACATGTCCTGGGGAAACACAGAGAAACCCGAATGTCCAACTAGATCTCCCCATCCCACTCAGATCCAGCCTACTATGATGCTACAACACTGATTTGCGACCAGAGAGTCAGGAACCCCATCCCACAGCATTAGGACGCTGTAAGCTACCAAGGGACCCTGCTCCTTCCTAGGATGCCTCACTCACCTAGTCAGGTCACTTGAATTTATAAAGCCTGACATGGGTAAAGGTAAGAAGAAATTAAAGGAAGATAAGATGGGGTAAAGACTGGTCAGGTGAGAATCACATATGTGACAAAATTCTATCAGCTTAAAGACTATTCATGTGAGGACACATGTAAGTTCCCTAAGCTATAAACTTCAATAGGGCAAAGACTTTTTCACTGCTATTTCTCTGGCTCCTAGCTTAGTGCCAAGCTCAGAGGAGACACTCAAGAGAAATGTGATGGATGGACAAACCAATGAACAACATGATTAGAATTCATGGTCTGTTTTCTCATTAGCTGGGTATCCCCAAAAGTAGGTCCAGTTTTCCCCATCAATTCTCTCATCAAAACACAAACATACACAATGTTCAGTGTGCCAGGTCTCACTGTATGGTACCTGCATTAGGACAAATTTGTCTGTGTTGGAGAAGAGAACCACGGTATTCTGCATGGTGTCGTCATCTTCTTCCTCCTCCTCCTTACTGGGAGAGCTATCAATGTCAGCAACCTGATGGGGAGAGAGTTGTAGAAAGTGAGGCAGATAAATCTGCCCCCACCAAGATACTTTCCTCTTTGGTGTTGGGGGAAGAAAGTGTTAACCCCTGGCTAAGATAAAGGCCAAAAGCCAGAAATAACGGACAGAACACCCCAGCTCCCAAACTGGGCCTCAGCCTGATAGCAGAGATTTCAAAAAAACCTGGGGGCCAAGTGGACAGGAATTCAGACATAGCCAGACAGGCCTTAGACAAGCAGGCAGGTAGGCAAGCATGCAAGGGACTGGAAGGACTCAGAGGGTGCTAAAGCATGGTCGGGGGATGGGAGGAATAGGAGGCATCTCCTTACTACCAGAGTCTCAATGGAAGAAGCAGTTGACTTTAGTCGGGCCCGTCCTCTACCACGTCCTCCATGGGCTCCTCCACGAGGCCGGCGTCTTCCTGGGAAACTGCTGCTGCGACCCTGAGTGAAAGAAGGGGACAATGACAGGAGCATGTCAAGGGTTAGTGTGTTGGGTTTACACACTTGAACAGAAGTGACAAATGGACACAGTAAGACAGGTAATAAGCCCAGGAGTCCCACTCAGGGCAGGGGAAAAGGCCAAACTCCCAGATATCAACAAGTGCATAGCTGTAGCCCAAACCCATTCTTCCCCTCCCAAGAGTGGCCAACATGGACATGGAGAAAAAACGGTGACTTGAAAGAACCAAGTTTCTGGTCCCAATTCTATTACTGAGTAATCATGAATCTGGGCAAGTTACTCGTCCCTTCTATGTATTAGTATTTTCTCCTTAATAATTGGAATAAAGGATCTCCAAGTATAGGATTCACAAAGCAAGGTGGGAAAGTATCAGTGACACAGGACTATACCTCTGACAGGGCTAACTCTGATCACATCCCGCAGCTAGATAGTCCCTCACCTGTTTTATGCGGGAACGGGCTGGGGAGCTGCGCCGCCGCCCCTTCTCCCCCTCAGTTTTGCCTCCGCTGATAGCTGTCCCAGCATCGCACAATAGTGAATCATCAGTCTCTGGCAGTGAGTCGGTACAGAGCCGTAGGGAGCCCTCATCTCGGGCTGGACTAACATCTGTAGAGACCCCCAGCTCCATGGACAGGGAGCCACCCCCCTCCGGGTCAGGAGAGCCCAGGAGGGGCTCTGAGCCAGGAAAACTGGCACTGGCATCACCCTGGCTCAGATTAGAGATCTCATTAACGATGTCGGATTTGATGAGAGTGGGTGGTGTGGGGGCCACTGGTGCACGTGGCTCTTCCTGTTCTTCACATGGTGAGCCCTGCCCTGCTGTTTGCTTGCATTCGGGGTAGACCTCCATAGGGGTCACGGGGGCCAGCTCCTCAGGGTCCAGGAGCACAGGGGAGCCTTTAAGTTCACTAGCCAAACTGCCAGGGGTCTGTCCAGCCTCTGGCTGTGAACCCGGAGCATCAATCCCATCCAGAGGGGCTGTGTCTTCCCCTAGGCCAGAGAAGTCATCCAGGGCTGGGGCAGGGCTGGGGGCAGGGCAGGAGAGGTCCCCCATCGGGGAAGGGAGAGGACTGGTGGCACTGGGTTCCAAGGCTGGGCATTCAGGTTCTGGAACTTTCTCAGTCTCCATCTCGTGCAGCTCAGGCTCATCTGAGACCCCCACTACCTTCCCTATGGGACTCAACGGGGAGGGAACGGACAGTGGCAGGGCAGGAGGGGAGCACTGGGAAGGAGGGGAGTTTTGGGGAGCCAAGGAATGCTGAAGGAGTGGCGAACACTGAGGGGCAAGGGGCTCCATCAGGATGGGAGAAGCCGGCCCCACTGGGGAGCCTGGAGATGGAGGAAGGATCATAGGGGGGACAGGCTCAGGGTCAGTGCAGTTAGCTTCTGGTGGAGGGCTGATGGGTGTCTCCAGGATGGGGGCAGCCAAGGGTGACTCAGGGTCACTGTCCCCTTTGGCACCAAAGGGGTACTCTAACTCCCCCAAAGGAGACAGAGCCGGTGGGGCCACAGCTGTGATAATGGGTGAGAGGGGAGGAGGAAGGGGATCTGGAAGGAAAGAGAAAAAAGAAGGGCTCTTAGATCAGACATGCCATGAAGAGTTACAGCTGTTCCAGAGTAAGAGGGTACTAACTTTCCCTTACCTGGTGGCATCAGCTGAGGCGACAAGGATGGCTCCCCAGACGGGGACAAGGGCAGCTCCTCAGGCAGAGGGGACAGAGGTGGTTCCCCAGGCTCAGACAGGGCTGGCTCTCCAAGCAAGGGAGATAAGGATGGTTCCCCGGCGGGAGGGAACAAGGGCAACTCCTCAGGTGCAGGGCATTGGCCTGGCTCCTCGGGGTGCTCTTCAGGCCGAGGGGACAGAGGTGGCTCCTCAAGCTGAGGGGACAGGTGCGATTCCTCAGGCCGGGGGGACAGGCATGGTTCCTCAGACTGGGGGGACAGGTGTGATTCCTCAGGCTGGGGGGACAAAAATGGCTCCTCAGGCACAGGAGACAGGTGTGGCTCCTCAGTCTGGGGGGACAGGTGCAATTCCTCAGGCTGAGGGGACAGATGTGGTCCCTCAGCCTGGGGGGACAAGTGTGGCTCCTCAGGCACAGCGCACAGGCATGGCTCCTCAGGCTGGGGGGACAGGTGTGGCTCCTCAGGCTGCGGAGATAGGTGCGGCTCCTCAGGCCGGGGGGACAGGTGCGGTTCCTCAGGCCGGGGTGACAGGTGCGGCTCCTCGGATGGGGGGCAGAGTTGTGGCTCCTCAGGTAGTGGTGACAGAGGTGACTCCTCCAGCGGCAGGGACATAAGCGAGTCCTCAGGTGGTGGGGATGTGGGTGAGTTCTCAGGTGGTGGGGATGTGGGGGAGTCCTCAGGTGGTGGGAATGTGGGGGAGTCCTCAGGTGGTGGGGAGAGGCGTGAAGCCTCAGGTGGAGGGGATGTGGGAGACTCCTCAGGCGGTGGGGACAAGGGAGATTCCTCAGGCGGTGGAGACAGGCGTGACACCGCAGGCAGCGGGGACAGGCGCGATACCTCAGGTGGTGGGGACATAGGTGATTCTTCAGGTGGTGGGGACATAGGCGAGTCCTCAGGTGGTGGGGACAGGCGTGATGCCTCAGGTGGTGGGGAGAGGGGAGACTCCTCAGGTGGAGGGGACAGAGGAGACTCTTCAAATGGTGGGAACAGACGAGATGCCTCTGGTGGTGGAGACATGGGTGACTCTTCAGGTGGAGGGGACATGGGTGACTCCTCAGGCGGTGGAGACAGGCGAGATGCTTCAGGTGGCGGGGAAGTGGGCAGTTCCTCAGGTGGCGGGGACAAGGGAGATTCCTCAAATGGTGCGGACAGGGGCGATGCTTCAGGTGGTGGGGATAGAGGCGTCTCAAGTGCAGGAGACGGGGGTGACTCTTCCAGTGGAGAGAAGGGCGACTCCTCCAGTGGAGAAAAAGGTGATGATTCAGGTGGGGGAGACAGAGGAGACTCCTCAGGCGGCGGAGAGAGGGGCGATTCCTCCGGCGGCCGGGACAGGTGCAATGCCTCAGGAAGCGGGGATGCGGGCGAGTCCTCAGGTGGTGGGGACAGGCGTGATGCCTCAGGCGGTGGGGATGTGGGTGATTCCTCAGGTGGTGGGGACAGGGGTGACTCCTCAGGTGGGGGCAGCAGTGGCATCTCCTCATTTAGGGGGGCCTCCAACTGGGGCTCAAGTTGGACCCCTGCTCTCCCTGCAGACACAACAACACGATGCTCCTATCTAGCTCAGATCTACCCCACAGGAAGTGCAGGGTCTGGGGCAATGCACAAACTGTCTCTTGTCACAGAATAAAAGGGGATGAATTTCAGGGACCCTCAAACCCTACTCACCTAGTGGTTTGGCTTCACATTGCAGGGGCCCCGGTTCCTTGGGTTGCATAGAGGTCACGTGCCCACCCTTTGGCTGCCCTTGGCATGCAACGTACAGAGCATCGGGCTCATCAGTGGGGGTATCGCCAGACTCTGGGGGTGAAAATCTGCAGAGGGTACAGGGGAGCAGGCACTGTGGCTCTCACCAGCTAACAAATCCTAGAGAGCGCACTGGGGCGAGGCACGAATGCTGTGGATGACACTGCCCACCTTAAGGCTCTCCTAAGTCCACTCAATTTAAGAAGAACCCTGCCAAACTCAGTCCTTCCAACCTGCCAGCCCAATCTCAGTCAGTCCACACCACTTACCTGCTACACACAGGGGTATGCTGCTCAGCAACAGAGCTGACAGGCTGACCTCCCTGGGCTCTGTGACAGCGGTGACAGAGAGAGTAGTTCTCAAACCACTCCGAGTTGGGATTCAGTTCTGCTGAGCCCGCCCCACAGGCCCGGCACACCCGGCATGCCTAAGGGAAAGGAGTGGGCAAAACAGGCATTGGTCAGACAGCAAAGACTAAAGAAAAGTACAGGACTTGTCAAGACAGAGAATGCTGTAGGAGGCAGAGTTAGGGACAATAGGGCAGAATCAGGGTACACTCACCTTGCACTTCCAAGAGTGAGCAGGCAGTTCCTCCATGGGTGGTTTTAGGCAGAAAGTATGGTATCCTTTGTCACACGTCTCACAAACCAACATCTTAGAGTCATTCCCAGGTTTCCTGCAGAGGCACAGGGAACATTACAGTGTCCTCTCTGCCCTCGTTTCTTTTTTGTTGTTTTCATGTTAACAGGTCTTCTCCGACTGCCCTCATTTTCAACCCTAACCTGTGTTGTGCCTAAGACTTCCCTCCTGCCCTTCCATTCCTACCTGCAGGCTTGGCACACTTTGCATTCAGGGCACTGCCAGCCAGCACGTTTGCGGGCAGTCAGAGCAGTGTCCAGGCAGGCCCCGTGATAGTGATGCCCACAGCTGGTACAGAAGAACAGGTCACACAACTCCCCTGGCCCCTCACACACTGCACAGCGAGCCTCCTCTGCAGGGGGTAGAGACACCACAGGTCAGCTATGGATTCCTTGTAAGCCTCAGCACAGTGCCGTACACAAAACAGGCACTCCATGGGCACAGAATGAACAAATAACAAAGTTACTGAGCGCCTGCCCAACGTCTGCCAGCTGTTCTAGGCACTGGAGACACAATGGTAAACGAGACAGGCAAACCCCTGGTGCTCATAAAGTTCACACCTATTTTAGTGGGGCAGACCAACAGTATATAATTCTATACTTTGATCAGTGCTCTGTAGAGTACAAAAATCCAAGGCACACTTGGTCTCTCATTTGCCCTATGACCAAAGATCAGGACTTCTCACCCAGATGTGCAGCCCCCTCACTGTGCTCTGGGCATAGCAGCTGCAGTGTTTTCATGGATAGGAAGGAACCGCTGGCAGTCGCGCAGGGGAAGTGGTAAAGCCGTGGACATCCAGGTGAGCGGCAAGGGATGGAGGCACCGAGCCTGGTGCAGTGGGAGCAGCGCTGCCAGGGTGAAGAAAGAGCCTCAGTGTCAGCCAGCTCTCCCCAAAGAAACAGTTCAGGCACTAGCTCTGCCCCAGTATACCCACACTCCTTCTCATTCCACCCTGACTCTCAGAAGCCCACCAGCCCTACCCTTCACCTATGCAATCCCTTGGCCCCAGCCCCACCTGTGAGATCCCTGAGAAGATGGCCTTGTCCACACCACATAGTTCTGGGCCCTCCTGCCCCCATACGCCTGCCGACCACGCAGCACACCAATGGTGAGCCCAGCAGGACCCTTTACAGGTGGGAAGAGGTAAACAGAAAGGAAAGAGTTAACAGAAAGAGGATCGCTGGCTCAGGACTACCCAGTCCTTCTCCCATTTGCTGCCCCATTCTCCTCACTCACCTCCAGGTTCTCCTAGGTGGGCAGGTGTAAGGCCCTCAGGGAAACCAATCTGTGACAGGTCCTCACTGGGCAGCACTGCCTCATTGGGCCCTGGGCTCCCCCCAGGGGATACCACTGGACACCGGGGCCAATCAAATGGCAACTCAAAGCGCCGTAGCTCCCGCTGCCCATGCAGACTGGGCTCCCCGCAGTTACAGAGAGCACAACGCCGCACCGGACCCCCACTGTGGACACACAAGCATCAGTACCACGCCAGGCCCCCAGCAACCCCATGATTTGGCATGCCCATGCTTCCCCGACACTCATTTTCCTAATTTCTCTTCCTTGAAAGCCCTAGACTCTCAAATCAAATCCTTATGTGCCCTCAAACAAGTTACCTGCAGTCCTGAGGAGTCTCCTGAAGACTGGGACTCCCAGAACTAGGGACAGAGACCTCTCCCACATGTGGGTTAGGCAGGTCTGACTCAGTGGCACTTGGGTCCTCAGAAGCTGCAGGTCCATCAGCTGAATAAACAGACAAACAGCATGTGTCAGTCATCATCCCTATTTAATACAAAGTCCACTCACCAGATACATGAGATTATCCAAAACCTGAGTGGATCAGAGTGATGATATTTCAACTGTTGTCCCAAAGAACAAAGTTGTTCCATTACTTATCTGCTGCATAGACTTAGCTCACGTCCTCGGGCCAGGACCAGAAATGTAAGGTTGCCTGTGAAATCTAAAAGCAAACAAAGAATTTGTCCTACTCACCTGCCGGTTCTGAATCTTTATCCTCACCAGGCAGCTTCTGGCTGTCCATCCCTCTCTCCGACTGGGCAGGGCCCTCTCGGGGAGACCTGTTGGTGCCAAGAAAGAGATCTATATGCCTAGTAAGTCTTCCCAAGAAGCACTTCTCCCAGAATCCTGGAAAGAAGGCATCCAGACCCTCCAGACATCAGAGCAAGCCATACTACAAACTCCTATACTGACAAGAAAGTCATTCTCCTTAACCTGTAGGGTCACTTCCTCCCCAGATAAACACATACCCTCTTCTCGCACTCTGGAGAGATTCTCAGGGGATCCATTTGACTTTCCCACTTCCTCTGTAAGAGTTCCTGGGGCCATAGCATCCAACTAGAAGCATATCCATTTATATCTAATACTGCCGTTTGCCTTGCCTCTGGGTTTTTGGCTTTTGGTGAGCCCTATTCCCACACCTTTTCTTCAAGTCTCAAGTAAGCTGCCATTCTAGAGGCCAGTCCGTGCCAACCCAGGGGTAGTCATGACCCAGGAAGCCTGAGTCCAGCAAAAATCCCTCTCCCAGAGGCAGAGTCTGAGGCACTGCAAGAGATGGAACACACTACTAGAACTATAGCCTAGCTATGGATGGATCTCCCCCACCGCCACTTGTTTCTACGAGGACATCACCATCACAAAAGAAGAAACTCCCTAATTTCCACCCACTTCCAACCTAAATCCAGCTCAGACGAACCCCTGGCCCGTGCCCTAACTGAGCTCAGGGTCTCATCCAGCCTGAAGGTCTCAGGTCATTGCCCTTAGCAACACCAACTGCCTTTCCTCTTCAGATATCCCTAGTAGTTAACAGAAGTGGACCTTGAGAGTTACTGAGCATGTGTAGCCAGGCCTGAGGCTAAGCATGCTGGGAATTGTAGTCTCAGGAAGCATACAGTCACTCAGAGGAGTTCTAAACAGGGCAGGACATAGCACAGCAGAGCCGAGTAGCTTCCTTCCTCTTCCCTCAAGCAGGGTTTCCACACACATACATGGGGGTGGGGAATAACGGTCCCTTGTCCCTTCTAAGAAATGCATGCCTGTATCAGAGCCTAATGAAACACACTAAAGTTATACCTAAAAAAGTTGAGACCTACACCTTTGGGTATTATTTTCCTAGACCTTAGAGGGAATTAAGCACAGCCGGGGGGGGGTGCGGGGGGAGAAGAACAATAATTACAGACATGAGGAATAGGAAAGAGACCCTATAGGAGGAGGAAGAAAGGGATAAGTGCCAGCAGCTTTGCAGTGGGAAGTATAAATCCTTTCTCTTAATCAGAGAAGAATACAGTGTTCCTAAAGAAAGTGGTGGTGAGGTGGGGGAAATCCCTAAAACAGAACTCTAAACAATAAAAGTTTGATAAATTAATCTCTCACCTTTTCCACTCTTCTTGGCTAACCAGAGTGACCACACCACCCTTAGCAAGGACAGTCTCTCCTCCCAAACTGGAAGGCAAATACCCCAGTCAGCCACTTAGGGTTGAATGACTGGGACAAACAAGACAAGGGGGAACCCTTAAAGGTGCCCCAAATCAGTAAATCAATTCCCTAAGAACTACAATATCACTCCTCCTGCTCTGAACTCACCCTTTATTTCCAGATACTGGCTATGCCCCTCTGGAGACATGTCACAGGAAAGAAAATTCCTTTTTCCCCTAACACTCTCAGAACCTACTGGATAAAGTAAAGCATCACCTGATACACATCATCTCCATTCCCAAGCCATCTCTCTTTCCCAAACCTGCCACACAACCACACCTGAAAGGAAAGCAGGGTGGTCATCTGGCCGGCTCATAGAAAAGCTGCTCCAGAACTTCAAGGAGTCCTTAGAAGCTACCATGGGAAGTGGGAGACGGAGATGAGGGCAGCAGCCAGGCCCCTCTTCCATTCAGTCATTCAAGGCCTGACCACACCCAGAACGTCCAAGGGGCTCTTAAAGTTTTCTAATTGTTTGCATCTTACTATATCTTACCACTACATACCCCCAAAGATCCTCTACCCGCTCTGCTCTCAAAGTTGAGGCCAAAAGAGTCACAAACATCAAGAAGTAAAAGGCAACAATGATAATACAGTGGGTAGGAGGAGAGCTGCCTCACACAAGGCCAGAGGGGCAAATTCCTCAGCTCTCCCCCAAGCTCAGCCCTCTCAGCTGGTAAGGCTGGTACTGCTCAAGAAGGTAAAGAAACCACCTTCATCTGGCCTTGAGAGACAGACTACGACCATCCTCCAAAGCCAGAGCCCATGGATGGGGCCATGGAAGATGAGAGATTAAGCAGCAAAGAGAAGAATGTCATACAAGTTGTACCAAAAATAATCTAGGGGGCACCTCCAAAAAGCCTGAGCCCTCAGTCCCTATTTCCCCAGCCCTGAAGTCCAGCACCGGGATCCCAATGCTGATTCCCAGTTAACAGGCCCCTGAACGCATCTAAACAAAGACCCCAGGTTACCCAGTCCCATCATTCACAGTCAGTAAACCCACACACATACACACCAAGGATTTTTTCCCTGGATCTAAACTGGACTACTGTCTCGCCAGGCTTCCTCCACAGAACTAGAGATCCCAGACAGTAGGTACAGATGTAGGGAGTAAAACTGTGCTGGCACCCCTCAGTCCTATACCTTAGAGGTCCAAAACAGCAAAGAAAAGGACAGGGATTTATCTCAACCCACTCTCCTTCCTGCCTCCCTCCCAGACCAACAGCTTTCACTCCATTTTCCCAGGCAAGGGGGAAATGGACACTTGGAGAGGTGTAAGGCTGCAGCAGGCCCTTGAGTGAACAGCTCTTCAGTAGGACTCAGGACTTCCTGGTTCCCAGCCTGAGACTCAAACCACACCTCTTCCCACCCCCATTTTGGGTCAGCCCTCCGAGATGGATCCAAAAGGAACACTGGCCCTGCAGACCCTCTGAACTGTGTCCCTGGCTCATCTTGAAGGCAGGCACAGCTAACAAGGTGCAGTCCTACGTAAGGAAGTTGTTTCAGGACAAACAGGAGGGACTCTCCATAGAATGCAGGAGTGGAGAGCAGGGTTGACAGCTCACCTCACTCCACTACCCCGTGCCACCTCTCACCTTTGAGAAATCTTTAAAAGGCAAAACCTCTATTTTCTCTTTTTCAAAACCAGACTCAAAGAAATCTAGCATATGTATGTTGGAGCAGATACAGGGAGCAAAATGCACCAGCCAAATCCCTGCTGGGCAGCATGACAGGTGTGAGAGGGGCAGTCCCAGCCCAAGCAAGGCCCACAGGATTGAGGCTCAAGCTGCAGGCACATACACACTCGTTCTCCCCAATACCTTCTGCCAGGGGTAGAATCACTGGTTTCCAGGAGAAAAGAGCTCTGATCAAGCCATTTCTCCTCCAGAGAGCTACAGGCCATCCCATTCTGCACAGTTGGTACAGGATCAGAAAACCAGTTAACAATCCCTGGTCAAAAAAGGGTTGGAGAGGTCTGGGAGGGGCTTGCAGGACTGGCCAGGGACTCACAGCAGCCAGCTCTCCATACCAGGCCGGGAGAAGGCAAAAGACAAAAGCCATTTTTTGCAGCCTACATTCGCAGGGAGCAAATCTCAACGGCCTCTTCTATAATCCTCTAGAGATTAGATCCATCCCAAGAGGAGGGGAGGCAAAGCAGGCTAAGACAGCAGTAGGCCTCACTGGGGTCACTTTGCCAGGCAGGGATAGTTTAAAGTTGAACAGCAGGGCCAGAGCTGCCCCCAGCCCCGCCTCCTTCTTGCCCCAGCCATCCCCTTCATCAAAACTAGTCAGTTTCCACACACTCTCCCTTTGCCCAGTGAAAGAAGGCCTGGTGAAGGATCTGGGGTTCCCTGAGTTTTCCAGGGACTGCTTTGGGTGCCCAACTCGGTAGGAACAACCTTAAGGTCCAACTGGCATAATAAGTCTGACCTGGCAGTGGCACCCTCCCCCACCATCCCAAGTTGCTCTGTCCCAAGGCCCACAAGGAACCCTGAGAAGAGCAGCAGCAGCCTGGGATTGGTGCTGGCATCAGGGCCTGGGTCCTACTTTAGTCGAGCTCCCCCAACACAAAAATAAACAGGCAGAGAGGCTATCTGGCCAGGTTCCCAAACTCCCGTGGTTCTCTGAACCCCCAGTCTTTAAAGAGGCACACCCCAAGATACCAGGCCTCAGTTCTGCCCTGGTGACTGGCTCAGGTTCCCTTGACAGACCCTGCCAAAGGAACGCTCCCCAGCTTTGGCACCCCCTTCTCCAACCTAAAGGCCAGCCCCGGCTAAGATAGTCCATCTGGCTGTGCCCCCAGTCCAACCCTTTCTGGGCCCTGGCCGGGCGGACTTCACTCACCTCTTCACAGGGCGATCCAGAAATCCTCATCCGAGAACATGGCCAGAGCCCGGGCCGCTCCCCGACCTCCAACCGCCAGAGCGATCACAGCCGCCCCCCGCACGGGGGGGCTTAGGGGGGCCAAGAACGGTAAATCCAGGTCGGAGTGGCCACCCTCCCCCCACAAAAAACAGCAAGAAGCCAAAGAGGGGTTCTCTGCCTCAGGTTCCAGCAGTTTAGGTTTCCATGGACAGCCCCAGGGCGGCGAATCCCGAGCGGACACAAAGAGAGCACCGGTGGCTTTGATCTTGGGCGAGCAGGCTCCGCATCCGCGTCGCCGGGCGGCCTCTTAGTCCTAGGGCCCGGCCAGCGCCC
>NW_012103288.1:444263-452718 GCF_000951045.1 Mandrillus leucophaeus | reverse complement strand
CCTGGCCGGCTTTGGTCGGTGGCACCCCCTCGACCCCCGGCTGACTGTGATCGCAGGGGGCCTAGAGGTGCATGGCCCAACCCCGGCTCCCGGCACCGGGGGGTCAGGAAACTGAGCGGAAAGTGGGGAACGAGGCAGCCATTTGCAACCGGAGAGGAAAGTAGTGCAGCGCGGCGCCGCTCCGCCTCCCCCCCTCCGCCTCCTGTTCGGCCGGTAGGGTGGTTCCTGCGAAGGGGCTATTTCCTGGCCCGAGAGCTGGGCAGCGGTCGTGAAGATTCGTGAAGCCTTCGGCGCGAGATCCGGGGGGGCCTTTTGCCCGGGGCACCCCACTCGAGAGGGGGAGAAAGGAGAAGAGGCGGCCCTATTTTGTGTTGGAGCGGAGCGGCGGAGGGATCCCGCCCTCTCGGAGGAAAGGCTGTGACTCTGCAGTTCTACGCACACGCTGCGGGATCCTTCCGCTCCTGGTTAACCCCAACCGCGCCGGGCCGGCAGCCGGGCAGACACGTGGGAACGAAGCCCACCTCCTGTCTGCCGCGGCCCTGGAGCCTCTTCATTTACCGCCCAGGCCGCGAAACTAGGACTCCGGCTGCTTTTTAATTCCATACCCTTGCAGTCATTGGTCCCTGAAACTCCAACTGCCCCCTCGCTTTGGCCAGGGGCAGTCTTTCCCGGGAGGGGGATGGAAGAAGAGCCAGGAGATTGGCCGCTGCTTAGCATCCTGGGAACTGGAGTCCGCAAATGGAGAAAGTGAGGTACGGCGCCTGGCGCTGCAGAGGGTGGGTTCTTGCCACGTTTAGGGACCCGAAGAAAACTGGACTAGTCCCTAGTCGTTCCTCCTGGCTCCCAGTCCCCCGTGTGAGGAAGGACTGTCGGTGCCCACACAGTCACTACACACACCTCCCCATCGAAACAAATGTAGAGCCTCCCTTCCTTTTCAGGGTGCTCCCATTCCCACCTCCAGTCCTTTCAGATATTCAATACCCCTGTCCCTTTTTTAGTAAACTGAAGTAGCCTCGCTGCTACCTGGCCGGAGTACTGTTCTAGACAAGATCGCAAAACATACTCTTTGCAGGCACCACCCCCCCACCATAAGTCTGGATGAGAAAGGATTGGAATGCCTCTTCTGCATCAACTGCACATATGGGGTGGACAAAAGGAGACAAATTAACTATGTCCAGATACTTTCTATATTCTTAGTTATTCCTCACCTTCATTATGAGTTACATGGAATTATCTCCATATGACAGATGAAGATTAAGGCTACAATAGGTAAGATTGCCCACAGAAATACATCTAGTCAGAAGTTGAGCCATTATTCAAACCAAAGGCCACGTTTTTCCTAGGATTACAAGTAATACTACAGTTTTTTAAAGGAAGATGTGGAGAAAGAGGCAGGCCGATTCGATCCAATGCCAGCTTTGTGGGGAAAGGGTTTACGGTGCTATCCAACAGAATTTTTTTTTTTCTTGAGACCGAGTCTTGCACTGTCGTCCGGGTTGGAGTGCAATGGTGCAATCTCGGCTCACTGCAACCTCTGCCTCCCGGGTTCAGGCGATTCTCCTGCCTCAGCCTCCCTAGTAGCTGAGATTACAGGCGCACACCACCAGACCCGGCTACTTTTTTGTATTTTTAGTAGAGACAGGGTTTCACTATGTTGGCCAGCCTGGTCTTGAACTCGTGATCCGCTCGCCCTGGTCTCCCAAAGTGCTGGGATTACAGGCATGAGCCACCGCGCCCGGCCCCAACAGAACTTTTCTACAGTGAGAGAAATGGATTAAATCTACACTATCTAATATGGTAGCCATTAACCACATGAGCTCTCGAGCACTTCGAAATGCAGGTGGTACAAGTAAGGAACTTTTTATTTTAATGAAATTAAATAGCCACATGTGACTTGATGCTTTTATATTCGACAGTGCAGGAGACCTTAATCCCTACTGGTCAGAGTCATAGGAGGGATCAGGACTAGATTTGTCCTACTCCAGCCACACATTGGCATCATGCTTTCTGCACTGACCATTCACACATATTTAAGCAAAAAAGCTCCAGCAGTGATCGCACACCTCTTTTGGTTACAATAGAATAAGTTAACCAAGAAACAAGTTGGAAAATGGAAGACCCCTCCCAGGTTTGCACCCAGAGGCAGGGAGAGGCAGACCCTCACCAGAAAAACCCAGTAATAACACAGATAGCCACCCACTATTTCGGGGTTTTTTTTTTTTTTTCTTTTTTTTGAGACAGAGTTTCGCTCTTGTCTCCCACGCTGGAGTGAAATGGCGTGATCTTAGCTCACTGCAACCTCCGCCTCCCAGGTTCAAGCGATTATCCTGCCTCAGCCTCCCTAGTAACTGGGATTACAGGAGCCCACCATCACACCCAGCTAATTTATTTTTAGTAGAGATGGGGTTTCACCACGTTGGCCAGGCTGGTCTCAAACTCCTGACTTCAGGTTATCCATCCACCTTGGTCTCCCAAAGTGCTGGGATTACAGGCGCGCCCGGCTGCCACCCACTATTTCTTAAGGACTTATTATGTGTGAAGAACTGTAGTAAGCTTTGCATTTATTACCTCATTTAATTTTCACCTCAACTCTATGAAGCACACTTAGCCACTCTTCATAAATGAGAAATGGAGGCGCTGAGAGGTTAAGTGACTGCCCAAGGCCACACAGCTAAGTGGAGGAGCTATTAACCGCTATCACTACTGTCCCCACGCCTTGAGATTATTGATAAACTAGAAAACTTCACATGTTTCTAAGTCTACCCCAGACCTCGTGAAAATGGCAGCAGGAAAGTAAGCCCCTGTAATGAGTATCCCAGGTCAGATGTGCAAAAGGACTTAATTTTAGTATAAGGAGAGAGGTTAGGGACCTCCCAGAACCTCCTAAGCCAGTGAGATTGTTGTTTGGAGTATGTTTCTTCTAGCAGCCCTTACTTCTTTTTAGATTCTGGATCAGAAAAGCAAAAGCAGCTGTCAGGACTTTTGAAAATCAGCATGACAAGCCATATCCCCACTGTAAGCCTGGAGCCAGGCACTGACAAAGTCACAGCTAAAAATCACATCTAGGTTCTGTCAATCCTTCCCAAGTAAGTACATTGACAGGTACCTCGGGCTCCCCCAGTTGTCAGAAGAGGTCTGTACCTTCCCTGTGAAGATCTACCATTAAAGTAACCCTTACACGTCCTTGGAGGAGGTATTAGACTAGTTAGGCAATCATGCTGGTGGCAGGGTGGGGATCAAGAAAAGCGGAGGCAAACAGGACCAAACTTTCCTAGCTGAAATATCAATCCTACTGAGGTGGTAGGTCCATAAAAGCAGAACCAATAGCCTTTGACACCTGAAAAAAGTAGACCACCAAAGGTGTGAAAAGTACAAAAAGATTAAAGGTATGAAACGAGCAAAGGACAGCCATTTTAATGAAAGACACTGGGGACATGGAGGGCCGGGGGGACTGATAGGCACCAGATGCATTATTTCTTACTTTACTCAACACTCTTGGGAAGTCAAAGTCTTCACAACACTTTAGTCTCTCTGCCTCTACACTTCTCTCAATTCTTACATCATTAGGAATGAGGGGCTTCCTTCTCCCGAAACCCTGTATGCTTTGAGTCCAAGCAAATGCTGAGGCCCCAGGAAGACAGCTAGGTCAGCATGTTGCATCTGGCCACTAGAGGGTGGTGTTTCTGTAATTAAGGGGATCTTGAAAGGCTACAAAACTTGGACGGGAGTGGCAGCCAACTGGACTCAGTATATGAGGAACCCAGCAGAATAGAAAGGTAGGAAAGGCAAGTTAGGATAATGGTCGTTAATAAGTGAGGAATAAGGAATAGGAACAAGGTAGGAGGAAAGATTTCCCACCAAAGACCACAGCCATGACTCCTTGGAAAAAGAGATACTGGCTCTGAGCTCTCCCTAGATACACAGATGTCAACAATAAGGCCGGGAGTAGTGGTTCACGCCTATAATCCCAGCACTTTGGGAGGCTGAGGCGGACGGATCACTTAAGGTCAGGAGTTCGAGACCATCCTGGCCAACATGGTGAAACCCCATCTCTACTAAAAATAGCCAGGCGTGGTGGCGGGTGCCTGTGGGAGACTGAGGCAGGAGAACTGCTTGAACCTGGCAGGCGGAGGTTGCAGCAAGCTGAGATCGCAGCACTGTACCGCTCCAGCCTGGGCAACAGAGTGAAACTCCGTCTCACACACACACAGGAAAAATAAGTCAACAACAAAAGATTTCTCAGTTTATTTGCATATATACATTGTCACCCCAGGGAGCCAGCTCTATTTCAGAAGTCCCTGGCTCCCCTTACCCAGCCAACACCCAAAACTCACCCAAGAGGATGGGTCCTGGATAAATAATGCCCAGGACTCATATCCTGACCCCACAGGTTATAACAGAATTCATCTAGCAAAAACAGAGGGCTAGAGGCCAGTGTCCATGAGAGGTCCTTGCCCCTTTGTAAACATTGACATCCAGGCCACTAGAGCCTGGGGAAAGTGTGCAAACATGAGGATGCCACACTGTGTGTCCAGGGGTCAGGAACACAGCTGGCAACCATACCCGTGAAGTCCTGAGGGTCTGACCCCCCACTGGAACATGGCAAGTGCCAGAGGCAGAAACAAGGCAGTTACACCACACCCAAGGGCTCACATGAGATGGCAGCGACGCTCTTGCCCATAGGAATTCTCCACACGGGCAATCTCCTGGATGACTTTGGTGAAGATGCCTTGAGTCAGCTATAAGGGGAGAGGATTCAGGGCAAAAGTCAGTTCAGTGCCAATACCACCCAGCTCTGGGGTGAAAGCTCCATTCCTGCAACATTCCCACCAAGCAGTACAATAAGGAAAACACGGCTACCACCACCACCCTTCTAGTCTTCGGGCTGAGCACCTGATTCTCTCGAGCAGATGACTCCATAAATGTCGCACCCCAGGACTCTGCCAGCTTCTTCCCTTCAACTGCCTGTACCTCTCTGGAAGCAAATTTGGGACATAAAGATGGAGGATAGAAATGTTGGTAAGTGCTCTGAAAAATCTTCAGAATCAAGGTTTCCTGGCCAGGCTTAGTGGCTCATGCCTGTAATGCAGCACTTTGGGAGGCCGAGGTGGTGGATCACTTGAGCTCAGGAGTTCAAGACCAGCCTTGGCAACACAGTGAAATACCATCTCTATTAAAAAGAAAATGGGCTGTGCGCGGTGGCTCATGCCTGTAATCCCAACACTTTGGGAGGCCTAGGCGGGTGGATCACAAGGTCAGGAGATCAAGACCATCCTGGCTAACATAGTGAAACCCCGTCTCTACTAAAAATACAAAAAATTAGCCGGGCGTGGTGGCATGCGCCTGTAGTCCCAGCTACTCGGGAAGCTGAGGCAGGAGAATCGCTTGAACCCAGGTGGCAGAGGTTGCAGTGAGCCGAGATCACGCCACTGCACTCTAGTCTGGGCAACAGAACAAGACTTCATCTCAAAAAAAAAGAAGGAAGAAAAAGACTTCCTCTGACCCACGCCATTTCCCCAAGTTTTGGGAGGAGGGCTGTGGAAGGAGAAAATATAGGTAAACAAAGGAACAATGGGTGAATCTAGGACTGAGGCTTGAAATATGAAATCGTGGCTTTTAAGATAGAAGTATTATCTTCCTTAAGCTTCAGGTTAGAGACAAAGAGAGGTGAAATGACTTGTTTGAGTCAGTGGCAGAGCCAGGATGAGAGCCTGACTGATTCCCAGTCCATTTCACTTCCTTTTCCTCTAAGTAGCAGAGATTTACATACCTCTCTGGAGAGAGATCTGCCTTGTTCCCAACTAGAACCACTGGCACCCTGTGAGGAAACAGCAGTTATTTCAGAATCCTCTCATTCCCCAACTCCTTATATCAAGGCTGGACGACTCCTTATCAGACCAGGCAGGATCTATATCCGAGCCTCTCTAACTTGACAATTCTCCCCTCTGCTCTCTCCTACTCCCTCATGCCCACACTATGTCCCTATCCCCCAAGGCCACTTACCGGGTTTTCCCATGGCCTTCGTGTAGCTTTTGGTACAGACTCTCAATGACTTGGAAGCTTTAAACACAAGAATTGGAGCTATAACTTTATGAGACAGTCCTCAGGTCTTCCCAAGTCCCACACTCACAACCTTGGTCACTTACCTATGTAGAGAGGTGACAGAATACACAAGCACATAACCATGGACTCCAATGATGAATGAATAGGGCAGAATGCTGTACTCATCCTGTCAAGAAATGGAAACATCAGTACCTAGATCCAAACCACTCAGATGGCAAAGGTTGGTGGGACAACATCCAGGTGACCCTCCCTGGGGCACGCCCTACTATAGTCACTTCAACAAGTATTTATGGAGCAGCTCCAATGAGCCCTGCATACTCTTAACAGGTAAAATGCTTTTAATACTACTTTACAGATGAGCCACAAAGACTACCAGACTTCATCTCTGAGGGCTGAACTGCCACTTTTGGATACCATACCCCAACTGGTACCTGCCCTGCTGTGTCCACCAGGTGTAGGTGAAACTCATCTTTGCCAAGAGTCACTATCTTGCTGTAAGCTGAAAAGAAAAGAAAACTTGACTGTGAGGTGCCTTATAGGGCCAGCAATGTATGTCCCCTGACTTTTTTTTTTTTTTTTGAGACAGAGTCTCACCTATTGCCCAAGCTGGAGTGCAGTGGCTCGATCTCGGCTCACTGCAACCTCTGCCACCTGGGTTCAAGCGATTCTCCTGCCTCAGCCTCCCGAGTAGCTGGGATTATAGGCGCCTGCCACTGCACCCGGATAATTATATATATATATTTTTTTTTTTGAGATGAAGTCTTGCTATGTTGCCCAGGCTGTAGAGCAGTGGCTATTCACAGGTGCACTCTTAGCACCCTATAGCCTGGAAGTCCTGGGCTCAAGCGATCCTCTCACCTCAACCTCCCAAGTAGCTGGAACTATAGGTATGCACCTCTGCACCTGGCTGTCTTACCTTCTTTTTTTTTTTTTTTTTTTTTGGCAGCTTTTTTAAAAAGTAGATTGTTGGTTGGGCTCAGTGGCTGACACCTGTAATCCCAGCACTTTGGGAGGCCAAGGTGGGCGGATCACTTAAGACCAAGAGTTCGAGACCAGCCTGGCCAACATGGTTAAACCCTGTCTCTACTAAAAATACAAAACATTAGCTGGGCATGGTGGTGCATGCCTGTAGTCCCAGCTACTCAGGAGGCTGAAGCATGAGAATTGCTTGAACCCAGGAGGTGGAGGTTGCAGTGAGCTGAGATTGCGGCACTGCACTCCAGCCTGGGTGACAGAGTGAGACCCTGTCTCAAAAATAAAAGAAAAATAATTACTTTTGTTTTATTGATGAATAATAGATGCACCAAGTTTCAGGGTACATGTGATAATACATTCATATAATTTGTAAGTATATCTGCAATATTCATCACCTTAAATATTTGTGTTTTCTTTATGCTAGAACCATTTGAATTCTTCTCTTATAGCTATTTTGAAATGTAAAATAGCTTATTGTAAGCTATAGTCACCCTACTGATCTACTAAGTCTTACTTCTTCTATCAAACTATATATCTGTACCTATTGATCAATTTATCTTCATCCCTCCCACTCCCTTCCCCCTGCTTACATTCTTTTTATTCTCTTTTTTTTTTTTTTTGAGACGTTGTTTCGCTCTTGTTGCCCAGGCTAGAGCACAGTGGCGCCATCTCAGCTCACTGCAACCTCCACCTCCTGGGTTCAAGCAATTCTCCTGCCTCAGCCACCCGAGTGGATGGGACTACAGATATCCATCACCATGTCCAGCTAATTGTTTGTATTTTTAGTAGATACAGGGTTTCACCAGTTGGCCAGGCTGGTTTCGAACTCTTGATCTCAGGTGATCCACCTGCCTTGGCCTCCAATGAGCTGGGATTACAGGCATGAGCCATGGTGCCTGGCCTTTTTTTTTTTTTTTTTTTTGAGACAGTCTCATCCTGACACTGAGGCTGGTGTGCAGTGTCACAATCTTTGCTCACTGCAACATTTGCCTGCTGCGTTCAAGCGATTCTCCTACCTCAGCCTCCTTAGTAGCTCGGATTACAGGTGTGTGCCACCATGCTCAGCTAATTTTGGTATTTTTAGTAGCGATGAGGTTTCACCATGTTGGCCAGGCTGGTCTCAAAATCCTGACCTCAATCGATCCGCCCGCCTCAGCTTCCCAAAGTGCTGGGATTACAGGCGTGAGCCACTGCGCCTGGCCTCCCCTTACATTCTTAACCTTGGGGTTGACACAGATAGATCAGCTCCAGGGAGTTATCCAGGTAACTGGAAAGACACACTAAGGTTCTTAATGTCTACATCTAAACTATCCCAGACTCAGTATCCTGCAAAATCCATACTCTAGCCATCCATCGAACAGGATTGCTGAAGAAGAAATTAGATGTAATGTGTAAATAAGTCAGCCCCTTGGCACCA
>NW_012103288.1:443505-444213 GCF_000951045.1 Mandrillus leucophaeus | reverse complement strand
GAAAGAAAGAAAACAGATGCCTTTTATACTGCTTGTACCGTCGAGATGAACTCTCCATTCTTTTCCACCCAGATTTGTGTCCAGGAGGCAGGCCTTGTCTCCTGGCTTTCAGTGAATCTCAACCAAAAGAAAGCACACACAGGAGATTCAATGAAGGGAGGAGAGTGTCTCTGTCCCTCATTGAAGGTCACAGCACCTCTCAAGGCAGCCGCCTCCTCCAACACACACACACAGCTGTCTCCTAGTTTTCAGTGACTCCCCTCAGCCTTCAGGCCTATAGCAGTATCAGCCTCTTTTCTGTTATTCACCTTGGGGCATTGCTCTATCCCTTGTGGTCTCCCTATACCCTGCCCACAGCTTTGTAAACAGTCTCCTTATTAAACCATCTTAATTCTCCTGTTTTGAATCAGAGAGAAAGCAAAAGAGCCAAGACAAAGGGCTTTCTCCTCTTGAGACTTTTTCTTTTTACCTGGCAAGGGAAGATCTCACAGCAGATATTCACCTACATCTCATTGAACAAGATTGTTTTATATAGTCATCTCTAGCTGTAAGGGAACCTGGAAATTTTAGCATTTTCTTTTCCAACATCTATAGTAAAGAAAGGCAAAAGACTGCCGGGCGCGGTGGCTCAAGCCTGTAATCCCAGCACTTTGGGAGGCCGAGACGGGCGGATCACGAGGTCAGGAAATCGAGACCATCCTGGCTAAC
>NW_012103288.1:439494-442600 GCF_000951045.1 Mandrillus leucophaeus | reverse complement strand
CCTCCTGGGTTCAAGCAATTCTCCTGCCTCAGCCACCCGAGTGGATGGGACTACAGATATCCATCACCATGTCCAGCTAATTGTTTGTATTTTTAGTAGATACAGGGTTTCACCAGTTGGCCAGGCTGGTTTCGAACTCTTGATCTCAGGTGATCCACCTGCCTTGGCCTCCAATGAGCTGGGATTACAGGCATGAGCCATGGTGCCTGGCCTTTTTTTTTTTTTTTTTTTTGAGACAGTCTCATCCTGACACTGAGGCTGGTGTGCAGTGTCACAATCTTTGCTCACTGCAACATTTGCCTGCTGCGTTCAAGCGATTCTCCTACCTCAGCCTCCTTAGTAGCTCGGATTACAGGTGTGTGCCACCATGCTCAGCTAATTTTGGTATTTTTAGTAGCGATGAGGTTTCACCATGTTGGCCAGGCTGGTCTCAAAATCCTGACCTCAATCGATCCGCCCGCCTCAGCTTCCCAAAGTGCTGGGATTACAGGCGTGAGCCACTGCGCCTGGCCTCCCCTTACATTCTTAACCTTGGGGTTGACACAGATAGATCAGCTCCAGGGAGTTATCCAGGTAACTGGAAAGACACACTAAGGTTCTTAATGTCTACATCTAAACTATCCCAGACTCAGTATCCTGCAAAATCCATACTCTAGCCATCCATCGAACAGGATTGCTGAAGAAGAAATTAGATGTAATGTGTAAATAAGTCAGCCCCTTGGCACCAGAGAAATACATTATGGAGTTGGGTGGGCTATCCAATCCCTCCGGGTCGCGTCACCAGCACACTAGGGGAGAAGTCTACTCACTATTCTCCACTGTAGGATCGTAGCCTTCCGAGAACTCGCCTTCCACAAATTGATGTGCCAAAGATGTCTTCCCTGTGGGGAGCAGTGTGGCAGCTGTATCCAAATCATCCACATTCACATCCTCTGTCCTTTCGGACTGTGGCCCAGGACCAAAGGGTACCCCAAATTAACACCACAGTCTGTGAGTGCCTCAAGCAATCCTATCCCTTGTGTCTACCCTCATCGTCTTTTCGCCCGGGGTCTCCGCACTTTGGCTACCGGATGCATTCAGAAGCGCAGCAGGAAGCCTTTCCCGCCGCCTTCCCCACCCCATCCTACCCGCAGGAATATCCAAGATTCCCCAGGATCGAGTCCGCCCCGCCCCAGGACACCTGCGACTATCTGTCCCCACGGAGACCGCATCCCGGTTTTCAAATTGTGACCCCACCCCTATCCCCAAAGTAACGCTGGGACCACTCTGAGATTACCGCAGCCAGGTCCTCATTGAGCCTTAAGTGCTTGCGCTTCCTGCAGCCTCCACACACCACCAACCTTTATTCCTCCACTCTTCCAATCCTCGCTCTACAACCCCATTCTTACGATGTCACCATTCCTCCCTGGGTCGCGTTCCCACGGCAGCGCGCCTCTTCTGGCTACAAAGCTGCTGCGCGTCCGAGTTCTGCAGGGCGGAGACTCACCTACAGAGCGGTATCCGAGGATGACCACCTTCCTGTAACGGACCAGCGGCATGGCAGGAGCCCGCCCCAGGGGCTTGCGGAACTGCGGGCTGAGAGAGCCCGAAGACGAGGTCAGGGTGTGGGCAGGTGCAGGAAAGTCGCTCACCCAGAAGCTGCCGTGGGCAACTTAGAGGGAAACCAAAACAAGCGCCGCGCCCGGAGCTGCCCACGTGATCACAACACAGCACGTCTAACGCGAGGAAGCCCGGCGCCGGGGGAACTACTGTGCCGCGCCGCGCCGGGCTCCGCCCCTCAGGCCGCTCGCCATTGGTCCATTAGAATGGGTAAGGGCGGTGCCGCCAGCAGGAGGGAAGGGTGGGCCTCACGTGGAGCGGGAGTACTGGGAGCTGCGCGTGCGCAGACTGGAGCCGGTTCATTCATAAAGAAACAGAAAGGAACCCGGGGTCCTAAAGGCGTTTGCGCATTTGCAGCCTAGCTGAAGTGGCTGCGAAGAATTACGGATGGAAAATACCCGTTGTGTGGTTTCTGGCCATAAGATTCTAGCCCTTTGCATGGTCTCTGGGGTCCTTAGATACGAAGAAAAGGGCCGAAGTTCCAATATATTCCCTCTGCTTCCCCCAGCCTTCAGCCCCAGACCTATCAAGGTTTCCAGTCCTCCGGCATCTGATTTCAAACTGCAATTCTTGTTCTTGCGGAAATTGCTAGAATTTATGATCAAGTAGTCTGAGGTTTCTTCTTCATCCTCATGATCCTCAAACATTCATTTTTCAACAAATACTGAACATATACTACGTGTTTCAGGCATTGCTCCAGCTTTGGGGTCAGAACATGGACATGAAAGACAATGTGTCTGCTCTTATGAAGGGAGAAACAAACATACAACAAGGAGATATCAGATAGCGTTAAGTGCTATAGAAGATGGTGTGATAAAAGATGACCACTTTATTTTTTAAAGACAATACAGCATTTTTAATTTTTATTTATTTATTTATTTTGAGACAGGGTTATGAGACTGGCTAATTTTGTGTTTTGAGGAGAGACGGGGTTTTGCTATGTTGCCCAGGCTAGTCTCGAACGCCTGGCCTCAAGTGATCCACCCGGCCTGGCCTCCCAAAGTGCTGGGATTATAGGCGTGAGCCACCGAGCCTGGCTGAGATGACCACTTTAGATTAGTAATACTTTCTCCCATAGGAAACCCCATTTAAACTAAGATCTGAAGGAACCAGTTAGCAGATTTCAAAAGAAGAATCCACCAATGCTAAGGCGTTAAGATGGAAATAAATTCAGTAAATTCCAGGAAGAGGGGAAGAAAAAAAGAAAGTCAGTTAGCCTAAAGCAGATGAAGTCTAAGAGAATGGCAGAGGCCAGGCCACATAAAGAAGTCTGGGCTAATTCTAAGTACTTGAAGGTATTTAAGCTGGGGCATGACATGATCTACATTGTCTTTCTAAAAAATCTCCCTGGTTGGCCGGGCGTGGTGGCTCACGCCTGTAATCCCAGCACTTTGGGAGGCCAAGGCGGGCGGATCACGAGGTCAGGACATCAAGACCATCCTGGCTAACACAGTGAAACCCCGTCTCTACTAAAGAATACAAAAAATTAGCCGGGCGTAGTGGCGAG
>NW_012103288.1:429962-435229 GCF_000951045.1 Mandrillus leucophaeus | reverse complement strand
TTAGCCAGGATGGTCTCGATCTCCTGACCTCGTGATCCACCCGCCTCGGCCTCCCAAAGTGCTGGGATTACAGGCTTGAGCCACCGCGCCCGGCCTGCAATAACATTTCTAAGACAGCATAATATATTGCTATGTCTCAAACAACTGAGACAAAATAAAGATAAGATGTTCCCAGAAAACTGTTTTAAGTATCTCTGGAAAAAGTGAAAAATGTCTCTACTCTGTTTGCATCCAAATTATATGGCATGTCTTTTCTAATGGACTCCATTGCACAGGTATTCAAGGCTTCTTTGTTTTCCACAGTCATGGGTTTACCTCCCTGCTGATGTATCAATTACCTATTGTTGCATAACAAACCACAACAAACTTTGGTGCCTTAAAACAACAATGTATTTTTCTCAGGATTCTGTGGGTTGAATTGATGGTTCTTATGTTGCCTCCTCTGGACTCACTCTTGTGACTAGTCAGTGGAAGCTCCACTGGGAATGGAAGGTCTAAAATGACCTCACTCATGTCCGGAGCCTTGGTGCTGGCTCTTGGCTAGGCCTCTGTCTCTCCACATGTCTCTCATCATTTATTGGGGCAGCCCGAGCTGCTTCTTCTTGGGTAGCAGAAGCACCCAAGAGGGCAAAGTTAGGACAGTGCATGGTCTCTTGAGGCCTTAGGCTTTGAAACTCATTTAACACAAGTTCTGCCACATGTTAGTAGCCTAAGCAAATCACAATGCCATCCCAGATTCAAGGCATGGGGAAATAGACTCCATTTCTCCATGAGAGAAACTGCAAAATATTGTAGCTCTGTTTTTCAATCTGCTACAGAGTAGATTGATTATGGCAAGAAGTCCAAGCTGGAGTTCTTCATGTACCAAGCCCCCAGGTTTCCACAGCTGTAGTTGAGACTTACAACTCCATCCTCACTACAAACATCACCCTGGAGCACTCAGATTGCACCTGCATGGGAGACAATGAGGCCATCTGTGACATCTGTCGTAGAAACCTTGATTTTGGGTACCTGACCTACAGTAACCTGAACTATCTGATATTGAATCTGTTGTTGTAGTCAGTTGAATATTAAGAACACATTTGGCTTTAGTAACAGAAAAACCAAGTTGCAATAGCTTAAACAAATAAGGATTTATTTTTCTGAAGTAATAAAGCTGGAGGTAAGCAGCATCAGTCCAGTTGCTCCATAATGCCAGGGCTGGTACCTGCAGTCCTCTTAACTCTTCCCTTATGCTTGTCACCTCATGACCACAAGATGAGTTCACCTTTAGGTATCATATCTAAGTTCCAAAAGAGGATCTAGTAATCATAAAGGCACTTATATTGAAAATGAGTATTTTAGCCAGGTGCGGAGGCTCACGTCTCTAATCCGAGCACTTTGGGAGGCCAAGGCGGGCGGATCATCTGAGGTCAGGAGTTCGAGACCAATCTGACCAACATGGTAAAACCCTGTCTCTACTAAAAAATTAGCCGGGCATGGTGGCGCACATCTGTAATCCCAGCTACTCGGGAGGCTGAGGCAGGAGAATCGCTTGAACCTAGGAGGCAGAGGTTGCAGTGAGCCGAGATCACGCCACTGGACTCCAGCCTGGGCAACAAGAGCAAAACTCCATCTCAAAAAAAAAAAAAAAAGAGAAGAGAAAAGAAAAGAAAAGAAAATGGATATTTTCATATCAATATACAAGTTTGGGGCCAGAAGCAGTGGCTCACACCTGTAATCCCAGCACTTTGAGAGGCCAAAGTGAGCAGATCACTTCAGATCAGGAGTTCTAGACCAGTCCAGGCAAAACCCTGTCTCTACAAAAGATACAAAAATTAGCTGGGCGCGGTGGCTCACAACTGTAATCCCAGCACTTTGGGAGGCCGAGGCAGGCGGTTCACAAGGTCAGGAGATCGAGACCATCCTGGCCAACATGGCGAAACCCCGTCTCTACTAAAAATACAAAAAACTAGCTGGGTGTGGTGGCGCATGCCTGAGAATCGCTTGAACCCAGGAGGCGGAGCTTGCAGTAAGCAGAGATCGCTCCACTGCACTCCAGCCTGGTGACAGAGTGAGATTCCATCTATAAATAAAATAAAATCCAAATTTGATTAGACGACTCCTCCAAGCTGAAACCTAATTAAATTAATTTATTCGACTAAAATGACTGCCTATGTCTCTAGAAAAATATCAAAATCCTTAACATAGTACAATGCCTAATAGTATTTGCAGAGGCTTAATAAATATTTGTGGAAGGGAGAGAGTCAGGTTTGGATCTGGGAGGAACTGCCTTGTGCCTTCCTGTGTTGATTTGCCTTGTTTAAATCTCAGAGCATGTCTTCATTTCCAACTTCATGGAAGTACCTAATGGTAGCCTTTGTTAACTCAAGACCACACAGCTGGTGAATAGGAACCAAGTAGAATATATAGCCCTATTGTTTTTAACTGTAGAATCACAGTTAAGTGAGAAACAATCAGTTTAAAAGTGATAACCACTGGCATGATGTTTGATCCTCCCCAGACACCCCGCCAATAGTTTCTAGGCCTTGGTACAGTCTTTCAGAGATAAAGGAAATTCTCCTTCCATCTCAACAAAGAAGTCCCTTCATCTTTGGACAATTCTGAGTTATTGAAAATCAGGCAATTTAAAGACTACTCTATCCTAGTCAATTTATTGAAATATATAGAGAGTCAAAGAGGGCTGAGAGAGAACGAGAAACCTATATTCTCCTTTCTGTAGTGGTCCCAAGCTGCTTCCAAGAGGAGAAGGTGGGTGACCTTGTCTTCAGCCTATTTAAGGAAGAGATCTGCAATATCTGTTCTCAAAGATTCTGCAAGATACTATAGACTAGCCAGGGACTAGAACAAGGATGGGATGTGTGTGGAGGAAATGGGATTAATCTCAGATCAAATGTTGGGTGGAATCCCAGCTGCTGCAGCTGCTGGGGGCTTAACCAGCTGTTCCCTGGGCAGCTGTAATGTTCACCCCAGGCCTGGTTCTTAGGATGACAGCTCTATCTCAGCTTGTGGCGGTCAGCTCCAAGCTAAGCCAAGGCTCTGCTAGATGGATGGCTGGAAAGCAAAAGAGAATAACAGAGAAGAAGTACCCAGTTCAAAGGACTTCTGTTTGGACATCATATGGTTTGAAATCAGACAACTGTGTTCTTAGGTTTTGCAGTCCCAAAGAGAGAAGTTAAGACACAGTTCAAGTTTCTGAGAGAAGCAAAGCCAGGGCTGGTGGTATCACCTTCAATTCTGTTCCATTGCTATCCTATCCTATCCTATCCTATCCTGCTCCAATTTCTCTACATGGCTCCCACCATCTGCTCCCACAACACACTCCGTGTGGGAGTGGGAGCATTTCCTTCTTGTAATTGAAACTAGAGCAAGGACATTCAAATGCTCAACCGAGGACCAATCTACATAGGGATAAGGGCTATCTAAAAAGTCCTATCCGACCAGGTGTGGTGGCTCACGCCTGTAATCCCAACACTTTGGGAGGCTGAGGTGGGTGGATCACCTGAGGTCAGGAGTTCGAGACCAGTCTGACTAACATGGTGAAACTCTGTCTCTACTAAAAATACATATTAGCCGGGCGTGATGATGCGTGCCTGTAATCCCAGCTACTTGGGAAGCTGAGGCAGGAGAATCGCTTGAACCCAGGAGGTAGAGGTTGCAGTGAGCCGAGACCACGCCATTGCACTCCAGCCTGGGCAACAAGGGCAAAAAAACTCCATTGAAAATAATAATAATAAATAAATAAATAAATAAATAAGTCCTATCCAATTGCTAGTTTCCCCTAATAGCCTAATAGCTGGGATTATAGGCACACGCCACCACGTTCAGCTAATTTTTGTATTTTTTCAGTAGAGACAGGGTTTCACTATGTTGGCCAGGCTGGTCTCAAACTCCTGACCTCGTGACTCGTCTGCCTCAGCTTCCCAAAGTGTTGGGATTACAGGAGTGAGCCATGGCACCCAGTCGTGTTTTTTTGTCTTTGTTTTTGTTGTTGTTGTTGTTGTTGTTGTTGTTTTGTTTGTTTGTTTTGATACAGAGTTTCACTCTTATTGCTCAGGCTGGAGTGCAATGGCATGATCTCGGCTCACTGCCAACTTTGCCTCTGAGTTCAAGCAATTCTCTGCCTCAGCCTCCCGAATAGCTGGGATTACAGGCATGTGCCACCACGCCTGGCGAATTTTATACTTTTAGTACAGACGGGGTTTCTCCATGTTGGTCAGGCTGGTCTTGTGCTCCCTACCTCAGGTGATCCGCCCACCTCGGTCTCACAAAGTGCTGGGATTACAGGCGTGAGCCACCATGCCCAGCCTCAGTTTCCCTTTTAAAATGCAAGTTTGATTATTCCTCTCAGCAGGATTTTTCCCTTGCTTCAAATATTACCATTACTTTTCATCTTTAGGACAATATTCAAAATCCTTAAAGCAAGCTGGGTGCACTAGATCACACCTGTAATCCCAGTGCTTTGGGAGGCCAAGGTGGGAGGATTGCTTGAGACCAATAATTCAAGACCAGCCTAGGCAACATAGTGAGACCCCATCTCTACAAAAAGAAAACAAAGTTAGTTCATGCCTGTAGTCCTAGCTACAAGTTACTCAGCAGGCTGAGGCAGGAGGATGGCTTGAGCTCAGGCATTCCAGGCTTCAGTGACCTATGGTGGCACCACTGCACTCCAGCCTGGGAAATACAAGACCCAGATCACATCACCCTCTAGCTATACTGAACTTGCTGATGCTCCTTTGATCTCCTCAGATTCATCTTACTCTTGCTCCCCAAATCCAACCTTTTGCACATGCCGTTCCCTCTTGGACAACTCACACTCATCTTTCAGGTCTCAGTCTAAGTGTCACTTGTTACCACATTCAACAACCTCTAACCATTTATGCCTGTCTTGCCAGATGAACTATAAGAGCCATGGGGAGAAGGGATTGTGTCCCTGTCTGCCTCTATTGTCCTATCTCCATCACACAGCACAATACTTGACACATAGTAGGTACTCATGAAATTTTAATGAACTGAAAATAACCTCCTCTCAGGGAGATGCTTATTTGTATACATCCACCAAGTCATATATAGAGACAACAACAATGACAATATGCTGATTGGCCACAAAATTCCTTGCAGGGAAATAGACCCTGACCACCTTCTTTCCCATGATAGCTGCCTCAGTCTTCCAACCAAAGAGGAAAGCTCCCTCCAATATTACAGAGACCACAAAAGCACAGTCAAAAATAAACATGTAGGCAAAGCCTGGTGGCTCACGCCTATAA
>NW_012103288.1:426646-428657 GCF_000951045.1 Mandrillus leucophaeus | reverse complement strand
GTCAGGAGTTCAAGACCAGCCTGGCCAACATGGTGAAATGCAGTCTCTACTAAAAATACAAAAAAAAATTAGCCAGGTGTGATGGCAGGAGCCTGTAATCCCATCTACTTAAGAGGTTGAGGTAGGAGAATCACTTGAACCCAGAAGGCTGAGGTTGCAGTGAGCCTAGACCTTGCCACTGCACTCCAGCCTGGGTGACAGAGTGAGACTCCATCTCAAAAATAAATTAATAAATAATTAATTAAATTAAATAACCATGTGGAGTTTCTAGGTCAGAAATGCTCACTTTTCAGCCGGGTGCACGCCTGTAATCCCAGCACTTTGGGAGGCTGAGGCGGGCAGATGACGTGAGGTCAAGAGTTAGAGACCAGCCTGGCCAACATGGTGAAACCCTATCTCTACTAAAAGTACACAAATTAGCTGGACATGGTGGCAGATGCCTGTAGTCCCAGCTACTTGGGAGGCTGAGGTAGGAGAATCGCTTGAACCTGGGAGGCGGAGGTTGCCGTGAGCTGAGATCGTGCCATTGCACTCCAGCCTGGGTAACAAGAACGAAACTCCGTCCCAAAGGAAAAAAAAAGAAAGAAAGAAAGTAATGCTCATTTTCAAGGACAGCTGATTACTTCCACTAAGTAGAGACCCTGTCTCAGCACTAGCCTCTTTCTACCTCAAATATTTCTGGAAGCTTGAACTAGTTTGCTAGAGCTACCATAACAAAATACCACAGACTGGGTGGCTTAAATAACAGAAATTTATTTTCTCACAGTTCCAGAGGCTGGAAGTCCAAGATCAAGGTTCTAGCTGATGTGCCTTCTGGAGAGGGCTCTCTTCCTGTCTTGTAGACAGCCACCTTCTCTCTATGTCCTCACATAGTCTTTCCTCAGTGCATGTGGTAGAGCTAGTACCTGAGCACTCTGGTGTCTCTTCTTATAAGGGCACTGATCCTGTAGGATCAAGACCCTACCCTTATGACCTCATTTAACCTTAATTACTTCCTTAGAGTCCCCTTCTCCAAATACAGACACAGTAGGGGTTAAGGCTTCAATATATGAATTTGAGCTGGGGGGAGGATACACAAACATTCAGTCATAACAAAGTTCAGTCTTCCCTCTCCTTCTCTAGTTCAAAAAGAGCTAAGGGTCTTCTTATGCTTTCTGTGTTGGCGTACCAGCCTGCCATAGATTCCTGCCAGAAACCTGTATCAGTATATGTATTTCCTTAACTGGATGGCTAGATAGCTTTAGGGAGCTATCTAGCTATTTAGTTAGGGAGCCAATGAAAATGAGAGAGAAATAACTGTCAGAAAGCTGGGAGGACTTTATAGTGACTCAGTGAAGGGAAGGAGAAAAGGTGAAAAACAGCTAAGGTCCAACAAGATGCGGCCCCATTCATCAAGGTGGTCTTATTTCTTTTTTAAAAAAAAAATTATTTATTTGTTTATTTATTTTGAGCTCTTGCTCTGACACCCAGGCTGTAGTGCAGTGGTGTGATCATAGCTCACTGCAACCTTGAACTCCTGGGCTCATGCGATCCTCCCATCTCAGCCCCCCAAATAGCTGGGACTACAGGCATGCACCACCACACCTGGCTAATTTTAAAAATTATTTTTTGTAGAGACAGGGTCTCACTATGCTGTCCAGCCTGATTTTTTTATTTTTATTTTTATTTATTATTTTTTGTTTAGATGGAATCTCACTCTGTCACCCAGGCTGGAGTATAGTGGTGCAATCTCAGCTCACTGCAACCTCTGCCTCCCAGGTTCAAGCAATTCTCCTGCCTCAGCCTCCCGTGTAGCTGGGATTACAGGCTCCCGCCACCATGCCTAGCTAATTTTGTACTTTTAGTAGAGACAGGGTTTTGCCATGTTGGCCAGGCTTGTCTCCAACTTCTGACCTCAAGTGATCCGCCCACTTTGGCCTCCCAAAGTGCTGGGATTACAGGCATGAGCCACCTGCACCTGGCCCAAGTCTTATTTCTTGTTACTCCCGCTTCATTTTGCCACTTACTGGCT
>NW_012103288.1:409627-426596 GCF_000951045.1 Mandrillus leucophaeus | reverse complement strand
AAGACCCTACCCTTATGACCTCATTTAACCTTAATTACTTCCTTAGAGTCCCCTTCTCCAAATACAGACACAGTAGGGGTTAAGGCTTCAATATATGAATTTGAGCTGGGGGGAGGATACACAAACATTCAGTCATAACAAAGTTCAATCTTCCCTCTCCTTCTCTAGTTCAAAAAGAGCTAAGGGTCTTCTTATGCTTTCTGTGTTGGCGTACCAGCCTGCCATAGATTCCTGCCAGAAACCTGTATCAGTATATGTATTTCCTTAACTGGATGGATAGATAGCTTTAGGGAGCTATCTAGCTATTTAGTTAGGGAGCCAATGAAAATGAGAGAGAAATAACTGTCAGAAAGCTGGGAGGACTTTATAGTGACTCAGTGAAGGGAAGGAGAAAAGGTGAAAAACAGCTAAGGTCCAACAAGATGCGGCCCCATTCATCAAGGTGGTCTTATTTCTTTTTTAAAAAAAAAATTATTTATTTGTTTATTTATTTTGAGCTCTTGCTCTGACACCCAGGCTGTAGTGCAGTGGTGTGATCATAGCTCACTGCAACCTTGAACTCCTGGGCTCATGCGATCCTCCCATCTCAGCCCCCCAAATAGCTGGGACTACAGGCATGCACCACCACACCTGGCTAATTTTAAAAATTATTTTTTGTAGAGACAGGGTCTCACTATGCTGTCCAGCCTGATTTTTTTATTTTTATTTTTATTTATTATTTTTTGTTTAGATGGAATCTCACTCTGTCACCCAGGCTGGAGTATAGTGGTGCAATCTCAGCTCACTGCAACCTCTGCCTCCCAGGTTCAAGCAATTCTCCTGCCTCAGCCTCCCGTGTAGCTGGGATTACAGGCTCCCGCCACCATGCCTAGCTAATTTTGTACTTTTAGTAGAGACAGGGTTTTGCCATGTTGGCCAGGCTTGTCTCCAACTTCTGACCTCAAGTGATCCGCCCACTTTGGCCTCCCAAAGTGCTGGGATTACAGGCATGAGCCACCTGCACCTGGCCCAAGTCTTATTTCTTGTTACTCCCGCTTCATTTTGCCACTTACTGGCTGTGGTAACTTAGCCACATGACTTAAGCCTCTCTTTGTCTCAGTTTCCTCTTCTGCAACACCATCTCAGATTGTGATTGTGAGGATTAAATGAAAATGCAGGTAAAGTCCGGGTGTGGTGGCTCACGCCTTAATCCCAGTACTTTGGGAGGCCAGGCGGGTGGATCACCTGAGATCAGGAGTTTGAGACCAGCCTGGCCAACACAGCGAAATCCCGTCTCTACTAAAAATACAAAAAATTAGCCGGACATGGTGGCGGGCATCTGTAATCCCAGCTACTCAGGAGGCTGAGGCAGGAAAATCACTTGAACCCCGGAGGCAGAGGCTGCAGTGAGCCGAGATCATGCCACTGCACTCCAGCCTGGGCAATAAGAATGAAACTAGAAAGAAGGGAAGGGGAGGGGAGGGGAGGGGGAAAAGAAAATGCAGGTAAAATATCAGGGCAGGGCCTGGCATATCTTAAATTCTCAGTAACCATTAGCTACATATTGTTACACTTCCAGTCTTCTGCTCTAAATAAGTTGCACAGCTTCATCTCAGATTCTGAGTCCTTGCTCATGATGTTCCTTCTGCCTGGAATGCCCTTTCCAGTCTCCTCCGCCTACACATGCTTCAACATCTTAGTCAGGCCCTCCTTTCTCCTCAAGGCCTTCTCTGTACTAATATGGCATTTACCACCGGTTCAACTCATCCAAATTAAGTAACAATGTTAAATATTTTCTGTGTTTATGTCTACTTCCCCAGGGAAGAAGCTGTTTGTTAACCTTTTGTGTTTTTCAGTGGGGAATACAGGGCTACACTGCAGATGTTCAGTAAATCCTGCTTGAAGGAAGGAAAGAAGGAATAAAAGACTGGATTCTGGGCAGATAAACAAGTCACCTGAAACCTTTAGGCAGTGGTTCTCAACTCTGATTTCTCAATACGCAGACAGGTATTGCCAGGGTGATCACAAAATGCTTCATAAATTCTTAAAACAATATTACTTTTAATTATACTTCTTCAGAAAAGTAGTCTCAGGCACTACCTGGGACCCCATTATGTTTTCACCTCCTTGACTACTGAGCTCAAGGGTCACAAAGGTGAGGGACATGAAGAGTCAACTTCAATATGTAAAGAAATCTGGACTACTACAGAAATGCTGCTAGTATACCTCCAGCTTCTGAAAGTGCTGTGACACAACTCCAGAAAGTTTGCATGACTGATGCTTTTAGTGGAATGGTGAGGAAAGAAGCAATCGGAAGGCAGCAAAGTCAGTAAGAAGTGGCCAAAGAATAGAAAATATTTACTGAGTGCCTATTCCACATCCAGCACAATCCTTGTCAACCATCCTGTCACAGAGGTATCATTATCCCCAGATCTGGCTGACTTATAAGCTGAATCATCATTGACTATTTTGTTGATGGTAAAATGTGCTGCAATTGGGAGGTATCGCATGGCCAAGTGAATATGCCCACCTGCTACACCGAGATGCTGCTTGAAGGCAAGTCATGCATTTTTTTTTTTTTTGAGAGCTAGGAGGGGACTCAAAGGAATAAAGATAATGAAGGGAGGAAGTGCGGGTTGAGAGGTAAACCTCAAGCCTAGAAAATTACTTACAGAATGTAGTTTAAGGGAAACCAATGAGTTCTCCTTGTCCTGAAACATCTCCCTAGCTAACTTATTACAGTGCTAGGAATCATCACCATTATGATTTTATGGTTAAAGGTTAAAACTGTAAGATATATGTATTACTGCTGGGCACAGGGGCTCACACCAGTAATTCCAGCACTTTGTGGGGCGAAGGCAGGAGCCTAGGAGTTCAAGACCAGCCTGGTCAACGTAACAAGACTCTGTCTCTACAAAAAATACAAACGTTAGCCAAGCATAGCAGCATGCACCTGTAGTCCCAGCTATTTGAGAGGCTGAGATGGGAGGATTGCTTGAGCCCAGGAGGTTGAAGCTGCAGGGAGCCAAGGTCGCACCACTGCACTCCAGCATGGGCGACAGAGCGAGATCCTGTCTGTTTAAAAATACATGTATATATATGCATTACCTGATTACCTGGGAAGGGCAGTAAAACCAAGGAGCCCATCAACATAGGAAAACTAATTCGTTTATCAGATTTGTCATCACCTGTGGTGACATGACAGGAAGGCACCAGATCTGATAAAAAGAGACAAGGGTAGGTTTAGAAAGTAGGAAAGGTCCACAGCTTGGGATGTGTTTCTGAGACACGGAAAAACAAAGGTGCAACAGACCCCCAGTGTGGGTTGAGGGCAGCGGTAGGTGGAAGGACACCAAAGGTAAACTTGGCCGGCTTCCAAATATTGCCTTTATCAAGCACTACCTGGAACACTATTATGCTTTCACTTCCTTGACAACTGAACTCAAGGGTCATGAGGGTGAGGGACATGAGGCAGCAACTTTGATATGTAAGGAAGTCTGGGCTACTACAGGTATACTAGTAGGGCATCTGCAGCTTCCAGGAACCACAGAGCTAAACTAGGCAGGAGGGATATAAAAGTGCCATGGTTTGGAAGGACTTTCCCAAGGAGAAGCAGGTGGACTCCTTGATAGCTCCTGATATGCGTGGCTCAGCACTGGCAGCTTAACAAGGCCCACCCATCATCCCTCCCCTCCTGGGAGCAGGCTCCTTTGCGCAGGTCCAGTACACCCTTCCATGTCTGAGGCCTCTTTCCTTCCGTTTCAGAGAACCACATGCATAGGCCTAGAATTATCTTGAAGGCCACCAGAGGGCGGTGTATAGCAGGGACCCTGTGCGGTGGGAGCGCACTTCTGCTACTGACAAGGGCGAGCTCCGGGTGGTACCAACAATCCCCTATTGAGGTGAGGCAGGGAGGAGGACTATTTCCTCCTCCCTGCCTCACCTCCACCCAAGACACTTCCCTTCTGGAGCAGCCCAGCTTCCTCCTGAGCTTCCATTCCTAACTCAGGGACACCCGCCTGCCTGGATTCCAGGTGTCTACTGCGTTGGAACCTAAAGGTTCCAAAAACACCCAGGCTAGGGAAGCACAGCTGGTGATAATGGGAGAGGGAAGAGGAGGCACAGAAGACCAAGCCAGTAGAAACAACAATCAGGGCCAGCGATCAGGAGGGGAGCTCGGGTTGTAATGCTGATATGCCTTTGTTTAGGGAATCTACTTCCCCCACATACACCCAGGCCTAACCCATTCTCTCTCTCTGAGCAGCCCTTCCTAAGGAAATATTCCATCCCCTTACCGTACTCCTCTTCCTTTTACAGGCCACGAGTATGTGAGGATTGCCAAGTTATTAGCCAGGTTTCCCATGGATCATCAGTTGGCCCAGTGGCATATCAGAAAAAACATCACCCCATCCAGGCCCTGCCACCAGGGTAGGATGGGGACCAGGACTACTGGCTAATAATAGGGGACTAGATGTTTTGAGTATCAGTACTCACAAGGGCCTGGGCCCCTGCTGGAGCCCCTATAAACAGAGAAGGGGTGTGCACAGTCTTTCCCACCCCAGACAACCCTGGCCCCTTCAGCCGCAGAAGCAAAATGCTGATCCTCTCTGGGTGGGAGATGGAAACAGCAGCCTGGAAAAGGGTACGACTCTTGTGGGCTCTGTTGCTTATGGGTTGGGATGCCCCTTCTGAAGGGAGGAAAGGGGTCCCAAAGACCCTGCTGAGGAAGGAGGGGAAGCCGGAAGTAAGGTGTTAACTCAGGTTGGCCACCTTTCTCCCCCTCTCTGGAGGTGAATCACCCTCTGAATGGAGGTGTTTTCCAGTAAGCTCCTGAAAGCCTTCCCTTTATTAGCCCGCCTTGTAGGAAAATGTCAGATGTCAGACTGGCTGGCGGTGTCAGACAGTGTTAATGCCATGCCCCAGCCCCTCACCTTGGCAAGCTGGGCAAGGGAATCATTATATTACAATTTATAAATAAGAAATAAAATAAAATTATTGGGTGGGGCTGAGGCACTGGGGGAGAGGCTAAATAGTCCTCTTTTTTTTTTTGGAGACAGAGTCTTGCTCTGTCACCCAGGCTGTAGTGCAGTGGCAGGATCTCGGGATCTCGGCTCACTGCAAGCTCCGCCTCCCGGGTTCACGCCATTCTCCTGCCTCAGTCTCCCGAGTAGCTGGGACTACAGGCGCCCGCCACCACGCCTGGCTAATATTTTTTTCTTTTTTTTTTTTTTTTTGTATTTTTAGTAGAGACGGGGTTTCATCGTGTTAGCCAGGATGGTCTGGATCTCCTGACCTTGTGATCTACCCGCCTCGGCCTCCCAAAGTGCTAGAATTACAGGCGTGAGCCACCGCGCCCAGCCTAAATAGTCCTCTTTAAGGAGTGCGCACCATCAGCCCCACCTACCTAGGACCCGGGATCACCTCCTCTGAGTTCAAGGTTGCCCCTAAGCCAGGCATAGCCCCATTTTCTCCCTCCCCCTCCCTCTCCCTCCCTTCCAGTCGGCATCGTCTGCTGCCCACACCCCCACATCTCAGCCAGCAGGCCCTCGTTTGCTCGGGCGCTTCGAGGTTTCTATGCCTGGGACGCTCAGCCCAGCAGCTCCTCTGCCAAGCGGTAGAGGAGCCGAGAGTACCAATGCATGCCAGTCGGCTGGACGGCCCCGCCAGGGAGCAGCGCCCCTAGGGCGTGCAGCAGTCGCAAGGGGGCAAAAGCGCGGTGCGCCCACTGGTGACTCTCCAGAACCGCGTAGCACGAGGCCAGGACATCGTTCACCAGCAGCGTCCCGTGCGCTGTGAGCGGCGCGAACACCCCCACGGCTTCCTCCCGCGCCACACGGGCCACGCGCGTTGGCCGAAGCGCATCCCCGCCGGGCGCCAGCACCGAATCCCCAGCGCGTAGCCGGCGCGCGAACACCGGTGCAAAGTCGCCTGGCGAGGGCGCCGGCCCTCGAGCCGCAAACACCAGGTGCCAGGGTGTGAGCAACAGTTTGCGTGAGGGCCGCTCGGTCTCCACAGCCACAAATGAAGCCCGGCGCTGCAAGTCCCGGTCCAGGAAGAGCAGCACCGGCGTGGGCACCACCCGGCCTGACGCATCGGCAGCCAAAACCCAGTCTCCGCGGTGCAGTTCCCGTAGCCCCTTCCGCTCGCCGCTCCACAGGCGCACAGTTGCATTTCCCGGAAAGCAGCCGCCCGCCCGGACCGCCAGTGAGTTATCTGCAGGGAACAACCACAGGGAGGATTGAATTAAGACCAGTGGTTCCAGAATGATGGCACCGAGTCTCAAGGCCAGCGCAGACATCGCCAGTCCTGGACAACACAATTTCCCATTAACCTGACTGGCCCCAACCTGGGCAGAAAAGGAAGGGTGGTTTTCTTTCTTTTCTTTTCCTTTTTCTTCTCTAATTTATTTAATTAATTAATTTATTTATTTTGAGATAGGGTCTCCCTCTGTCGCCCAGTAGATAGAGTGCAGTGGCAGCATCTCGGCTCACCGCAACTTCTACCTCCTGGGTTCAAGCGATTCTCCTGCCTCAGTCTCACGAGTAGCTGGGATTACAGGCATGCGCCACCACGCCCGACTGATTTTTGTATTTATAATACAGATGGGATTTCACCATGTTGGCCAGGCTGATCTCGAACTCCTGACCTCAAGTGATCCTCCTGCCTTGGCCTCCCAAAGTGCTGGGATTAGAGGCGTGAGGCACCGCCTCAGCCCCTGGACGGGTATTTTTCAACACTAAAGCCCGCTTGGTCTCCCCTAGGGTGGCAACAGGACTACTGCAGACTCAGTTTAACGGAGGGAGCCCCCTTTGGGCGGATTTTACCACCCTCCTCCTACTGTACCAGCTTTGACCGACACGTGGACGTGGTTGCGGGACTCGTAGTAGACCCAGTCGAAGCCGGCTTCCACTGCGAGGCGCGCCAACAACCCATACTTGTTGCGGTCGCGGTCAGACGTGGTGATGTCCAAAGCACGGCCTTCGTAGTGGAGTGAATCCTGAGCGTGGTGGCCGTCCTCGTCCCAGCCCTCAGTCACTCTTAGGCGCACTCCGGGCCACATGTTCATCACCGCAATGGCCAACGCGTTCACCCGTTCCTTACAACGCTGGCGGGGAATAAAGGAGTCAGTCTCCCACCACCACCCTGGGGGCAAAAGGGACCTGGATAGGAGGGTTGATTCTTTGTTATTCCGGCCCCACTCCTCCCCCTCCCAGCTTTTGAGTGTCCTGGAGAAATGAGAATCTGAATAGATGGTAGTCGCCAATCTGCACTCCGTTCCCTGGGCGTCGTTGGAGAACTGTGGGGTCACCTCTGAGGTTGAGAGTGGATGCCCATACTTACCTCCTTCCCCATTTTTAATGCCCATCCCTCACCCCTATTGGTTCTGGGACAGCGGCTTAACCTGGGAGAAGGCCAGAGTTGGGAGGGCGAATGGAAGCGTGGTCAGGGAGGGCCTGGTTGCTCCCGGGGAGCCCCTGTTTGAGCCTGGCCCCCGCCCCAGGCACCGGCTCTCCTCCCTCCGCCTGATTCATCTTTTGTTTCATTGCCTTCCCTGGCACCGGGCATCGCTTCCTTCCTTCCTTCCTCCTCCTCCTTTCGGCCCCTAGCATTAACCCCTTCGTGCTCCGGATGACCCCCACAGAGGTGCCCAAGAGGAGCTGTGCGGGATCAAGGCTGTTGGAAAAAGGATTGGGGTGGCGGGGGTTGCGCGAAGTACAATGGCCATTCTCCGGGATGACTTAACCGAGCGAGAATCCTGAGCCCAGGCCGGGGACGCGCAGGGAGAAGCGGACTCAGCAGCTCCGGCCACAAAGGCGCTTTTCAGCCGCCCCGGCTCAGGGAGAGGAAAGGGCAGAAAGCCGCGCCCCCCATCCCTGCTCCGTCCGGCTAGGTCCCCTCCCCCCGCGTGGCCAGTCTTCCCAGTTCCAGCTAAGACTCTGCCAGTCCGGAGAGCCCCCATCTCTCCCATCTCTGCTCTAAATGCAGCCCAGAAGGGCGTGAGAATAGCACCTGAGAATAACGGGATCCTTGCGCGGATCTGGGGAGCCCCCTGCAGGGTGAGAGTGGAGAAGAGGAAAAGAAGCTGCGGCTGTAAGCCTGCACCTGGGGGAGTGAGACCACAGTTATCTTGGCCGCTCCAGCCTGGGAGCGGGAGACCTTGGCGCGCACCATAGCAGGGACACCGCGGGAGGAGGCGCAGAGGGACAGCTTCCTTTTTTTCTTTCCCCTCCGACTTCTCACCTCGGACTTGGTTTCCTCCTAACAGAAGGACACTTTTCCCCCTCTCCTTCTCTAGTCGCCTCCACCTCCGCAGAGTTGGGGGGTGGGGGAAAAACAGGAAAAGTGGTAGCTCCTTCCAACTTTGTCGTTTCGTCCCCTAAGGAGGCCCCGAGGCCCTGACCTGCGGGGGCAGCAGCCCAGTGCAGAGCCAACTCAATGGAGGCCTTTTGCAGCCAGGGTGTGGGAGATAAGTAAGGCTGAGGGGGCTCCCAAGCCTGTCGGAGCCCCTCCTGAGCCTGTCCCTTGTTCTGCCCACTCTGCTGCAGGTGGCAACCAGAGAAAAGGGTCACAATGTTCCATGGCCAAGGAGGAAAGAAGAAATGCCCCTTTTCCAATCTCTGGGTAGGAGGAAGGCTTCAGGGCAGAAGCAAAAGGAATTATTTCTCCCCTGGACAGGTTTTCCTAACAAAGTAACCTGGAAAACTATGGCAATTAATCAGAGGAAATCCGTACCCCTCCCTCTCCCCTCACCTCCCCACTCCATACACAATTAGGTGGTGTAATGGAAAGTATATAGGGCTCAGAATCAGGAGTCCTGAATTCTAGTCCCAGCCATGCCACTTTAAATTGTGAGAGTTTAAATTGCTTTTCCTCCTGGGGGAAGTCCAGCTCTCAGATGTAAAATGAGGGTGGCAGTTAGGGTGGGGAGGGTTGGAGGAATGTGATCTCCCAAGTTTTCTTTCAGTTCTAACATTCAAGATCACTGGCCAGGCTGGATGAAGTGGCTCACACCTGTAATCTCAGCACTTTGGGAGGCCGAGGATCCCTTGAGCTCAGGAGTTCAAGACTAGCCTAGGCAACATGGCAAGACCTCATCTCTACAAAAAATAAAAAATAAATCACTGGCCAGAGGTGGTCCTTCTCTTCCAAGGCATTGCCCACCTCACTCTAGGCTGATTCAGTTCCAGTGCTCAAAAATGGTAGTTGAATTTATCTTAATTGTGTAATTCCAAGGAAAGTCCCTGAGATAGGCAGAGCTTGGAAGACTTAGGAGCCCTCTAATTCTCAGGTGGGCCCATCTGTTATTCTCACTGAGGATGACTTTTTACCCCAAAATTGTCATTTAGACCCTAGGATAGCCCTAGAATAGACCCTAGAATAGATGTGTCCTGGTTCTAGGACATGTTTCCCATGCCAAAAGCAATTTCTGCCCAGCCCATCCTCAGGTACATCGTCTGGTGACCTGACCCTTGGCCACCCCTGTCCCAGCCCTTTTCAGTCTCTTCTTTTCGGCCCACAGAGCTTTTCTACAATCAGGTCAGGAGCCAGGCTTCTGTCTGCTGCCTAGCCAGCTCCTGGCCCCCAGCTCACCCCAGCCCTTCCTGCCTGGCTGGGTGGCTGACCCCCGGTCCACGCCTCAGCCATTTCCCGTCTCGCCTGCCGCCATCCTCCTTTCCCCGCCCTCGCTGCCTCTCCTAGCTTCACTCTCACTAGTCAGTGCCTCCTCCCCTCCCCATCCCAGACTCTTCTAGTCAGGATCCCTCCTAACCACTCTGTCCAGCCAGTAAGGATTCCCCCCCCCCGCCCCGGGGCTGGTGACAAGGAAGATCTTTAAGGCTAAAGTCTCTGTAGGTGAAGCTGGACTCACCCTCCTGGGCTGCCACAGGAAAACGGAGGAGCTGGCAGTGCCCTGGCTCAGGTAGGGAGAGGCCCTCCTTACCTCGGTCATCAGACGGTCCGCACCACTGTTCTCCTCATCCTTGAAGATGATGTCGGGGTTGTAGTTGGGCACGAGGTCCCGGAAGCGCTCGGAGCCCCTTGCCACCTTCCCCTCGGCAGGCCCACTGGCGCCCAGGGTCCGCTCGGGCACGCCGGGCACAAATTGCTTGTAGAGTAGCGGCACGAGCTGCTTGCGCGCATAGCGGCGCCGGCCAACCGGCCCCCGGCCCGGCCCGCAGCTCTGGGCTGGCAGCGCCAGAAGTGCCAAGCAGCACAGGGGCAGCAGATTGGTCAGGAGAGCCATGGATACAGCGGACCTGGGCCAAGAGCGAGCGTTCCTGTCCTCACTAACTCTCCTGTCAGTTAGGCATCTCCACAGGCACCAGAGAGGGCAGCAGGCAGAGCTGCTCCCAGAGTGCCCTAGAGCTCTTGTGGCTCAGTGCACCTGGCTGCTGCTAGCTCTGCCCACGTGCCCCCCGGGGGGGGGGTCGTCTAGGACCTGCTACTGACGAACCATCATAGCAGGGAAGGGGGGTCGTGGGTGAGTGCCAGCCCAGCCCGTCTCTGCTGCAGGACTCTGGTGCTGCCAGAACGCCCGGACTCCGGACTCCGCCTTAAGTGGCCCCTGGCCCCGCCCTCCGCCCTTCTCCCAAGATCGTCCCACCCCCTCTCACCCGGGCGGGGGATCTAGCCGGTCACTGCTGGTCCATTTTGCGACTGAAGTGTGTCCCATCCTGGAAACCAGGCAAACACCTGCCTAGGAAATCCTTGTAGCTTTACAGTCCTTGGCTGCCTAAACATCCTTCTACCTCCAAGCCTAAACTTGGAACCACACCACCGTCCTCTGATACTCGAATTGGAATTTTTGCTCTCTCAAAGCCTACCCTGGCAGGCCATGCCCTCCGCTGTCATCCAGGAAGTATGGGTTCCAATTTCTACCCAAGACCAGCCAAGCCCTTTGGGCAGACAACCAGAGCCTCCCTTCTCTGTGGTCCGCCCCAGATCTCCCCAACTTCCATCTCTCCTCACACTCAGCATTAAGCAGGACTGGGAGGTGAGGATACCAGGGGCCCATTTCTCTACTAACTTTACAATCTCCTTTGGAACTTCCCCAGAACCAGGGACAGAGCTTGGTACTTATTGTCTGGTTTAGGACTTCCAACTTTTTTCCCCTTCTCTTCTTTGCCAGGCATCTAATAGCTGCTGCTTTTCAAATGAATAACTTGTCGGTTGGAAGCTGCTGAAGGGCAGTGGGCATTCAAGAGTCTTTGTAAGAGGTGAGGATCGCTTCCCTTAACCGTCCATCTAGGCACTTCTCCAGCTTTCTCCCTCTCTGGACTCCCCGGGCTCCATTTTCAGCCACTCAGATCTCATCTCAAAGGCACCACATCCAATTTCTTTTGTTCAGAAGTCATTTCTTCAAGAAGCCTTCCTTGATGTCCCAACACTGCCCACCTGTGTTCCCTCAAGAACCAGTACTTACTGCAGTGGTAGAACAGTATTAGAATTATTTGGCACCTTACTAGACAAAGCAATCTTAAGCACACACATATTTATCATGTATCTCCAAGGTTAAGTGCCTACTCTACAGAAGGGTGCTCTGCAAGTATTTGTGGAATCTACACTTTGTGTTTCATACTCTCTCCCCTCACCCCACTCTATGGCTAGTACTCATAGCAACTTAGCATACATTAGGAAAAAACCAGGCCAGGCACAGTGGCTCACTCCTGTAATCCCAACACTTTGGGAGGCTGAGGCAAAGACTGCTTGAGGCCATGAGTTGAAGACCAACCTGGTCAACATAGTGAGACCCCATTTCAAAAAAAAAAATTAATTAGTGGAGGATGGTGGTACATGCCTGTAGTCTTAGGTACTCAGGAGGCTGAGGAAGGAGGATCACTTGGGTCCAAGAGTTCAAGGTTGTAGTGATCTAAGATCATGCCACTGCACACTAATCTGGGTGACACAGTGAGACCCCCCCAAAAAAAGATGGCTGGGTGTCGTGGCTCACCCCTGTAATCTCATCATTTTGGGAGGCCAAGGCAGGTGGATCGCTTGAGCTCAGGAGTTCAAGACCAGCCTAGGCAACATGGCAAAACCCCATCTCTACTAAAAATACAAAAATTAACCAGGCATGGTAGCATGTGTTTGTTGTCCTAGCTATTCTGGAGGCCGAGCTGGAAGAATGGCTTGAGCCCAGAATGCGGAGGTTGCAGTGAGCTGAGACTATACCACTGCACTCCAGCCTGGGTGATAGAGCCAGATCTTGTCTCGCAAGAGAAAAAAGAAAAGAAAAAAAGCACCCCTTCCTCAAGATGCCTGACTTTTATGAGAAAACTATCATAGTAACTATCCATACAATGACTATGAGGTGAATGGTGTCCCTGGAACTTGTGCAATACACAATCTGTATAACTCTTAAGTTTTGTGCTCTTACCACCAGCATAGCACATGGGCTCTTCAAGAAACTGATGGCCTCTAGTAAAAAGCTAGGTTCTTCTCTCAGGTAGGAAATGAAAATCCTTGTCAGCCAGCCACTTATTTTACTCTACATCCAATAGTTAAGCCAGGGAGGATAGGGCTGAAGGTGTGAGTGTACCGGGGGAGGTTATCCTACTCCTATGCCCATGTCCTAAGGCCATGGATATAAGGAGTCAGGGGACAAGCCAGCTTTAAGCAAGACTGAGGATGGAGGAGTTTTCCACTGCCCAACTGCATGGCCTAACACCAGATCCAAGTCCCCAAAGGATGCTAGTAATATAGATGAAGGGGAAGGAAAAGGATGGTGGGCAGGACCCCTCTGCTTCTCTTACTGGGCAGACTCAGGACTGGTGGGAGCAAGGCTGTTCAAATACACACAGAGACAGGCGCTTTAAAAAAACAAAGCAAATCCTGGGATCAACTTTATTGCTGATGGGTGAAGCCTCCTCCTATCCCCTTAGTCTTTCAGGTGGTCCAAAGCCCCTCCAGGATAGCACAGTGCTTAGGCTCTGCTGGGCCAGAAGCAAGGGAGACAATCTATCTCCCAAGCCTGGCCTGGCCCAGTCCTTTCCCTGCCCCCACCCCACCCTATTGCACATCAAATCATGTAAACATGGCTATGGGCATGGCCCAGAACAGCAGTGAGGCAGATTGATGTGTAAACAGATTTGGGACCAGGGGCTAGACCCAGTCACCCAGCTCTACCCCATGCTGAGGCCACAGTTAAGTATGGAAAAGCAGGAGGTCCTGGTCCCAAACTCTGGCTCAGATTATGCTACAGTGCAGATGGCTCTGCTCCCCTCTGCCACCCACCCTCTCAGATTCCAGGTCCTGAGGTCCAGCTAGCCTTGGGCTTCCCTCCAGGCCTAGGCAGCAGATGGCAGTGTCCAGTTTTTTCCCTCCCACCCCCAGCTGGAGGTCACTGGTGCTGGGTCTTCCTAGATGCCCGGGGGAAACCAGAGACGGGCAGTGGCAGTCTGTCCAACCCTGGAGAAGAGGAGGAGATGGGCAGTCAAAAGCAGGTCAAAGGTCCAGTCCGTTAGGGACCAGACAGCCAAGCCACAGAATGTGTGGATGAGGTATGTTACCCACAAAGCAGGAAGCACACCCTCTCCCCTGCTGGGGTGACGGGGTGACCCGTGATCCAGAGTGTCCTAGATAACTACCACCAGTGCCTACTCTACAGAAGGGTGCTCTGCAAGTATTTGTGGAATCTACACTTTGTGTTTCATACTCTCTCCCCTCACCCCACTCTATGGCTAGTACTCATAGCAACTTAGCATACATTAGGAAAAAACCAGGCCAGGCACAGTGGCTCACTCCTGTAATCCCAACACTTTGGGAGGCTGAGGCAAAGACTGCTTGAGGCCATGAGTTGAAGACCAACCTGGTCAACATAGTGAGACCCCATTTCAAAAAAAAAAATTAATTAGTGGAGGATGGTGGTACATGCCTGTAGTCTTAGGTACTCAGGAGGCTGAGGAAGGAGGATCACTTGGGTCCAAGAGTTCAAGGTTGTAGTGATCTAAGATCATGCCACTGCACACTAATCTGGGTGACACAGTGAGACCCCCCCAAAAAAAGATGGCTGGGTGTCGTGGCTCACCCCTGTAATCTCATCATTTTGGGAGGCCAAGGCAGGTGGATCGCTTGAGCTCAGGAGTTCAAGACCAGCCTAGGCAACATGGCAAAACCCCATCTCTACTAAAAATACAAAAATTAACCAGGCATGGTAGCATGTGTTTGTTGTCCTAGCTATTCTGGAGGCCGAGCTGGAAGAATGGCTTGAGCCCAGAATGCGGAGGTTGCAGTGAGCTGAGACTATACCACTGCACTCCAGCCTGGGTGATAGAGCCAGATCTTGTCTCGCAAGAGAAAAAAGAAAAGAAAAAAAGCACCCCTTCCTCAAGATGCCTGACTTTTATGAGAAAACTATCATAGTAACTATCCATACAATGACTATGAGGTGAATGGTGTCCCTGGAACTTGTGCAATACACAATCTGTATAACTCTTAAGTTTTGTGCTCTTACCACCAGCATAGCACATGGGCTCTTCAAGAAACTGATGGCCTCTAGTAAAAAGCTAGGTTCTTCTCTCAGGTAGGAAATGAAAATCCTTGTCAGCCAGCCACTTATTTTACTCTACATCCAATAGTTAAGCCAGGGAGGATAGGGCTGAAGGTGTGAGTGTACCGGGGGAGGTTATCCTACTCCTATGCCCATGTCCTAAGGCCATGGATATAAGGAGTCAGGGGACAAGCCAGCTTTAAGCAAGACTGAGGATGGAGGAGTTTTCCACTGCCCAACTGCATGGCCTAACACCAGATCCAAGTCCCCAAAGGATGCTAGTAATATAGATGAAGGGGAAGGAAAAGGATGGTGGGCAGGACCCCTCTGCTTCTCTTACTGGGCAGACTCAGGACTGGTGGGAGCAAGGCTGTTCAAATACACACAGAGACAGGCGCTTTAAAAAAACAAAGCAAATCCTGGGATCAACTTTATTGCTGATGGGTGAAGCCTCCTCCTATCCCCTTAGTCTTTCAGGTGGTCCAAAGCCCCTCCAGGATAGCACAGTGCTTAGGCTCTGCTGGGCCAGAAGCAAGGGAGACAATCTATCTCCCAAGCCTGGCCTGGCCCAGTCCTTTCCCTGCCCCCACCCCACCCTATTGCACATCAAATCATGTAAACATGGCTATGGGCATGGCCCAGAACAGCAGTGAGGCAGATTGATGTGTAAACAGATTTGGGACCAGGGGCTAGACCCAGTCACCCAGCTCTACCCCATGCTGAGGCCACAGTTAAGTATGGAAAAGCAGGAGGTCCTGGTCCCAAACTCTGGCTCAGATTATGCTACAGTGCAGATGGCTCTGCTCCCCTCTGCCACCCACCCTCTCAGATTCCAGGTCCTGAGGTCCAGCTAGCCTTGGGCTTCCCTCCAGGCCTAGGCAGCAGATGGCAGTGTCCAGTTTTTTCCCTCCCACCCCCAGCTGGAGGTCACTGGTGCTGGGTCTTCCTAGATGCCCGGGGGAAACCAGAGACGGGCAGTGGCAGTCTGTCCAACCCTGGAGAAGAGGAGGAGATGGGCAGTCAAAAGCAGGTCAAAGGTCCAGTCCGTTAGGGACCAGACAGCCAAGCCACAGAATGTGTGGATGAGGTATGTTACCCACAAAGCAGGAAGCACACCCTCTCCCCTGCTGGGGTGACGGGGTGACCCGTGATCCAGGGTGTCCTAGATAACTACCACCCCCCAACAGCCTGCACCCTCACTCCCTCTCACCGAAGGCCCGGATCAGCTCTGCCCGCACAGCTGCAGTGAAGGTCTTCACCAGACAGAGTGTAGTGAGGCCTGCAAAGGCTGCGTTGTAGAGGAACACAATGTAGAAATTGCCCAGCCAGTTGAAGCGTCCAAAGTCACCCAGCAGGTCAAAGCGAGTGAGCCCTGAAGTACAAAGGCCAGGATGAGAGGTGGGCTCTCCAGGCCCTTTTCTGCTACCAGTCCAACTTTGTGCTGCCTCCTGGTGGCCACATTTCAACACTGCAACTGATAGGTTGGCCTCTCCCAATTCTACTCGGCAAGCTGACTAGCAGTTCGGGACTGTTCAAAGTGTCAGCAGCTAGGCTTGCTTCAGCTTCGCTTCCAGAGTCTGGTATCTTCTCCTCCAGTGAGGGCCTCCTCTGGCTACTGGTGTTCCCAGGAACTCCCAGGGCCTACTACTTGTTCCTGGGCCTGGAACAAGCAGTTCACCAAGTTTTTTTTAGTAGACAGAACAGTGTGGTTGCTGAGCGCTCAGACTGATCAGGTTGCTTTGGTTCATATCCCAACTCCACCCCTAACTAGCTGTGTGATCTGGGGCAATTTCCTTAAATTTTCTGTGCCTCAGTTTCCTAAGAATTAAATGAGACAACACACATAAAGCACTGTCTGTGCCAGGCACTATTCTAACATTTACTGGGCCCCTCATAATACTATCATAAATCAAAAAACTCTGCTCCCCACCTGTAAATATTCTTACCTGCATCCAACCTAAAGGAACTAACTGGAAGACCCACAAGCCTACTGTCTTACAAATTCTCCTGGCATAAATACAAATGGTAGAGTGGAAATAATATAACGTTAAGAATTAAACAGAGCTGTTTTTTGTTTCATTTAACTTGGTTTTGTCTTAAGACAGGGTCTTGCTCTGTTGCCCAGGTTGGAGTGCAGTTGCACAATCTTAGTTCACTGCAGCTTCAAACTCCTGGGCCCAAGCAATCCTCCTGCCTCCCTCTCACACATAGCTAGGACTATAGGTGTGCTAATTAAAAAAAAAAACAAAAAACTTTTTTTTTTTTGGGTAGAGATGGGGTCTCACTATTTTGCTCAAGCTGGTCTAGGACTCCTGGCCTCAAGTGCTCCTCCCACCTTGGCCTCCCAAAGTGCTGGGATTACAGGCGTGAACCACTGTGCCTGGATCACAGCTGATTTTTTTTTTTTTTTTTTTGTTCTGAGACAGACTCTTGCTCTGTCACCCAGGCTGGAGTGCAGTGGTACCATCCTGGCTCGCTGCAACCTCCACCTCCCAAGCTCAA
>NW_012103288.1:394306-408667 GCF_000951045.1 Mandrillus leucophaeus | reverse complement strand
AGAAGTAAATGAGAGAGGCAGTAGCAAATGTAAAAAGTATGTACTTTGCAGCAACAGTACCCTGAAGCTCAGTGTAGGCACTTTACAGAGCCTCGCTTTCCTCATCTGTATAATGCGGATAATACCTACTCATGGGTTTGTTGTGGGAATTAGAGAAAGCATGTATATAAAATGCCTGCTTTACATCAGTAAGTACTCAAAAAAAATCCAATTCCTTTATTTCCTCCTTTCAATACTTACCTAGGGTTCGAGAGAAGACAGGAAGTGCTGAGCTTAGGACCAGGAGACAGACACAGTTCCCAATTATCTGGGTAGAAACAGGGAAAGGAGTGGTGAGGGTGGAAGAGCTGCAGGCACCTACCTAGTGCCCATCCACACCCCACAGGAGGCTTCCCTTACTCCCTCCCAGCTACCTGCGTCATGGCGGTGTCATGCCATCTGGGCCGCAGGCTCCGGAAGAGTGGAGAGCTATAGAAGCCCACAACTGAGGACACCATTAGGTAACTGCCACTGCATTAAGGAAGAACTGGCTGGCTCCTAAGAATTAATAACTCATCTCAAAGGGAACAGAGCTCTCTCTCAGCCCACTTCTTATTTATTTATTTTTGAGACAGGATCTCACTTTGTCACCCAGGCTGGAGTGCAGTGGTGCGATTTCAGCTCACTGCAGCCTTGACCTTCTGGGCTCAAGCGATCTTCCCACATCAGCCTCCCACATAACTGGGAATGCAAGCACGCACCACCACGCCCGGCTAAGTTTTTGTATTTTTTGTAGAGACCGGGTTTCACCATGTTGCTCAGGCTGGTCTTGAAATCCTAAGCTCAAGAAATCCACCCGCCTCAGCCTCCCAAAGTGCTAGGATTAGCACTGTGTGAGCCACTGCATCCGGCCTCTTTTTTATTTTCTTCTGATCAGATTCTACTGAACCACCAGCTCTCCTTTCAAAATTAAGTATTTTCCTTCTTTCTGAACCCGAGGTTGATGAAAACTTGCCCCATTTCCCATCAGTGTTGCTCAGAGTCCCAAAGGAGACAAAGTCCAAGAAGTGCTGTCTAGAGTCCCAGGAGACAGGTTTTTGTATTCCAGAAGGATACAAGATGAGTACAACCTGAACGACGGCACCAAAGGAGCCCAGCTTGGAGAAGGAGACCTGGCCTAAGGAGGCACCCTGAGGAGTAGGGCAGTGTCACTGTGAGCATTCCCCACCATCAGCACTACCCGGCACCCAGCCTTCCCACTGTCCTCAGCTTCTGCCTCCTCTCCCCAGCTGTTCTTAGGCCCTCCCCAAAGGATATGGTGGGAGGGCAGCCTGGTACCTGCATGCCTCGGGGCATGGCAGCCTCATCGATGAGCAGCTCCAGGATGTGGATGGCCACAATGAGCACAGACAGGCCCTGTGTGAGGCAAGGTCAGACTCCCATCCCACCCCAGACCACAGCTCGACCCAGAGCTAAAGGAATGGGCAGAGACTCTGGTCCAACATTTCCAGTTTCCAAGACTAGCTCCGCTTCCAATGAGCTGTATGGGACCTCATCAAAGCTGTTATTAGCAACAGAGTGTCTTTGAGGACATTATAAGATACATCTCCCCTAGGTGGATGGATTGCGAAAAGGATTAATAGGAAAAGGCATCTCTCTTCCTCCAACTGATAAGATATATTCTTGAGTCCATAGGGGAATCGACTGCTTATTCTCATGCCAGGGCAAACCTGCACAACTACTCACTGACCCTGTGTGACCCTGGGCAAGTCACTCAACTCTGTCTCTTCATCTACAAAATGAGGATTGATGTGCTCAACATTTGTGCTCAGCACAGGCAGGACATAAAAGCAGGCACTCAGTGAGAAGCAACCACTATTACTGATGATAACTAGGTCCCCTCATCGCCTCCCCTCTCCCTGAGAAGGCCTCGAGTACTGAGGGTCCACTCCCCACCTCTAGGGCTGGTATACCCACCGTCAGCACCAGCAAGCACAGCATAGCCAGGGGGTAGCCCAGGTTCCGTTGCCAGGCTGAAGCCTTCCGCCGCTTCTCTGTGCAGGGATGGGAGGCTGTCAGCAAGCACCTGGAACCAGGGGCTACTCTCCTTGGGGAAACCGAGGTATCCCAAGCCCTACCAACCCACATACCCAGCAGGACCCTCTGTGTCTGCAGAGCCAGGAGCTGTCTGTGTAGCAGCTCCATGTCTAAAGGCAGCCAGCAGGAAGTAGGATCTGAGGGCAGAGAAGATGGTGTTGCTCCCAAGTTGGGCAGTCTCTGCCCAGGCCAAGCCCACCACCCCATCAGGGAAGAACTGCAACTCACTACAGATCCTGCGGGTCAGGGCTGCCTCCTCAAAGGCTGAGCAGTACAGCTGCTCCTCCAGGTCTTCCAGCAACTAGGGGCAGGGGAAAGGAAGAGACTGACTTTCAGAGGCTCCCTGACCCAAAGGCCCCAGGAGAACCCTGTTCTTCCCAGGGCTCCATAGTCTCAGGCCTCCCCCAAACCCTCATTCACCACCCTGTGGCCCGCAGCTTTGCTCAGTCCCTCCCAGTTGCCCTGTATTCTGCCCTGCATGTCTGGTGTCCAGCTCTGCATGATAGGGGTACAGGATACAGGAACCAACAAAGGCTGCAGCCCTCTGCAAGTTGTGCACTACACAACCATAGGGTTGTTTCATGTTTGGTTCCAGCTCTGCAGGAAGCTCACCCTGCAGGATCAAAGAGCAAGGAATACCACATACCCGGGGCTTGACCAGCAGCTTCCCAGTGACGGAGAACATGCGGGCGAGACCCAGTGGAGTACACACTGTGAGAACAAGAGCCAGTCACCTGCCAGACCCTGCTCTCCACCCCTTGCCTAACATGCCCCTCCATTCCCCCTCCTTCCAGCCTGGTTACTCTGGTCCAAGGACCCTACCCATTCCCTCCCAGACCCTGTACACTCACCCAGGAGCAGCAGAACCCCAAGGAAGGAGATGCATGAGTAGAGGTAGGGGAGATAGTACTCCCAGAAGTCTAAGGATAAAAAAAAAAGAGGATGTCAGCTCATCTCTTCTTGCTTACTGGGGACTGACAGGCCTCAGAGTCTAGACAAGGGCACAGTCCCCACAGCTGTTAGGCAAGTAATACAAATGAAGAAAGCTGGCCAGCATCAGCAGAAGAGGGAATGGCAGGGCCTATAACCAACGGGAGATCCTAACCCCTAACTAAAGGGTATAACTGCTATTTGGCCCCCATCACCAGGGACTAATGTAGCCAGATCTTCTCCTTGTCAAGCAAAGTTAGATATCTAGATGTTAATATGAAACCTCCCAATTTAAAATGTTAGCAACTGAATAATACATATTTTAAAAACCATTGCATAGGCCAATGAAACATTTCTGCAGATTGGATTTGGCCAGATGTCTATCAGTTTGAAACTTCAGTCAAAGGGAGAAGGTGCCAACCTTTTCCACTTTAGTAGGTTATAGTCTTTCCAGGCAGGTGGACATGGGCCAACTGAAAAGCCACACAGCCTGGAGGAAGCTGGGCCACTCACCATAGAGTGACTCTCTGCTGGCCTTGTTGTTATCCACAATGGCTGACGCCACCCACACCATACCTAGCACCAGCAGAGTGAGGAGCATCAACATCACCACTGTCTCATAGACCCGGCCCAGGACACCCTACGGAAGGAGGCAACAGGTGAAGGAGGTTAACATCAGGGCAGTGTGGGGATAGAAAGACATCAGAGATGGTGGCCAGCCTGCGGGAACCAGAGAGGTCTGGATTCAGGAGATAAGAGAGAGGGTTTTCCTCTTATTCTGCTAAGTTGCTCTGTCCTTCCCACTCCCCAGTCTAAGGTCACCCCACATACCAGGTGTTCTTCATTTGCATCTCCTTTTCCCAGACCCATTCCTTGTCGTTGTCTGCTCTGGGAGGCTGACCTCTGAGGTCTGCATCCCACAAGCTCTTTGCCCTCTAGTTTCGCATCCAACAGGAGAATGGAAGGTAGAAAAGAGGTGAGGGTATGTTTCCTGTGAGTCCTCCCACGTCTGCCACCATGGTTTTGGCAGTAATTATGACACAAAGACAACAGCTCCTCTCTGGGCAGCTTCACATCCCTGGCTTCAGCTATTAGTGGGTTCTAGAAACTATTTCCTCCCTTTGTCTCTACAGGCCTAACGGTGGTAATGACTTCCTACTGTCACTAGAGCCTCAAACTTCCTTTAACTAAACCTCTGCAAATAGCCTCTTTATTAAAATCTCTTCAGTTGAACCATGTGTGTGGAATTCCGTTTCCTGCCTGGATACATATCCCCTACTTACCTTTCTGGAGCCAGCAAAGCCCTCGGACTCAGTGAAGAAATATGCAAAGGGCATGAGGAAGATGAGGGACAGGTTGGAGAAGAGAAAAACAAGGTTCCAGAGGCCTAGAGCAAAAAAGGAAAAGCAGAGATGGTCAGTAAAGGGAGGGGCAACCGACAGGAGACTGACCATTTGCAGGAGAAGCGGAGAGGGAAGGTGCGACACATGACTGATTGGCCCACGGCTGCCTGAGTCTGCCCGACTCTATCTGCTCTCTGCTCCCTATCCCCACCCCAAGCCGCCTCTAGGAGCCACAAACCATGGATGAGGGAGCCGTTGAGCCACTGGATGTAGTAGTTCCGAGGCAAGGAGAGTAGCACCTCATTGCTGATGATGGAGAAGGGCAGGAGCAGGACAGCACCCAGGGCAATTGCCAGGGTAAAGGTGCACAGCTCGAGCCTGGGCAGAGAAGGGGAGAGTGTCCTTGCTTAGCTCAGCACTCACTACACTGTGCTGGAGAAGTTCCATTTGTCCTGAGGGCACCTGTGGCTTCCAGAACCAGCTGTAGCAATGACAGAGCTAAGGAAGGAGCCGTCCAGCTGGGGTTCTACCCACTGCCGGCTCGCCCTAGCCCTTTACCTCCAGGGAAGCCCCAGCTCATGGGATGGGCACAGCTTCGGGCATTCATGGGAAGCCCGTCACCTGCCATGTCACATACCCAGGCTGTCCCCAGGAATGTGGTCCTCCCATACATGCCTATAAGTTATGCCAGGTATGATGCCAAAGCTAGGGGGCCTGGCTTCTCTTCTTTGCTCAGGGATATGGATTTCTGAGCTTACCTCTTTTTGCCCAGATAAGCACAGGGTCATCCTATGTGGCTATGCCCTGCACAAAGGCATGAGGGCAAAGGAGGACAAGGGGAAACTGAAACCTAGCTTCATAGCCAAGGTCTATGCCCTGGGCTGCATACACTGAAGAGGGGCACTTCTATCTCGTTGGTCCATCAAGGGTGGAGGGCTACCTTCTGATCTACTAACTCAGAGGAGTCATCTCTCTCTCTTTCTCTGTATGTGCTAGTGAACATTGGCAGCCTGGAATATGGGCCTTCCTCTCAGAACCAAGCATGCCCCTTCCTCAGGGGTTCCCATCTTCCCCACACCCTGCTCTTTTTCTATCAATCTGCATCCCCACTCTGGTCGCTGGGAGGTGAAGCCAAGCTGGAGCCATTTCCGGTGACTCAGGCCCCAGCGGATGTTCCTGGCCATGAGGCTCCCACAAGCTCCTGGCCTAACCAGGAAGACAGGAACAGCAGCTTTTCTGAGCGTCCCCAGGGTGAGGTAAAGCCGGAAGCCAGAAATGGGGTGGAAACAGAAACTCTCTCTTCACCATGTGAGACTTCCCCCTTCTCCCTCCAGCTCTAGGCCTCCCTAGATCCCAGTTCCTAAAGACCACTGGTGTTAGGTGCTGAGGCAGGGACACTTACGCAATCTTGTTGACTGTGGCATCTGCATCATCCACTGTAAGAGACAGAGGCACGGGGAAGAGGCAGGACATCAGGGGGCAGCTCTGAGGCCGTAAGTATTACAATGTGCTCCCCGCCCCATCCCTGCCCCCTCAAAGAAGGCAGAGCTGAACAGAAGGCTCCAGGAGACCACACATTATGAACTCCATAGCCTATTCTCCAGCCATGGTGGCAGCTTAAAAATCAGTGGTCCCAGGTGAAGAGAATACAGGCCAGACTTTCCTATACTTCTTTCCTCCTCCCTAGATCTCTCCCATCGCAGGTTCCTCTTTATATGCTCAAAATATTAATATAATAAACAACTAGTCTGTGAGGTTGGTTACATCAGTGGCTGGGTCTAGGAAAGGGAAAAGAGAGGAGGGGGAAGGGAGATTCACAGAGAAGGTCCCCAAGGGAATTACTCTAGGGTAGCTGCCTTGTTGGGTGGGGACTCATCCTGAGCCATCCTGAGAGGAGGAAAGGCTGGGGCTAGAAACTGGGGCAAGTGTGCCCCCACCTCCAATTACACAATGTCTAGGGAAGGAAAGTTGCAATCTGAGCATACTCAGGCTCCCCATAAAGAGAAAGGCCACCATCACCAGGTGCCCCAGTCATCAGGGAGGTCTCTGGTCCTGGCTGTGGGAGCACTAGGAGAGGAGATGACACAGAGACTGTGCCCGTAATGACATTCACCCGGCATTTGCTCACTTCAGGTTCACAAAGGACTTTCACATTAACCATCTCCTTTGGTCCACACAATGGAGTAGGTAGACATTGCTATGCCCATTTTGTAGGATGAAACTGAAGATCAGAAATGTTATATGACTTGCCCAGAATACACTTCCATCTAGCTGCCCTTGCCCCTGTCTGTGCAGAAAGGGAGGCTGAAGAGGCAAAGGCTCCAGAACAGCCCCACACAGCCACTGCTCCTTTCCCAGTGGGCGGCATAGGCCCATTCCCCTGAGGCTGGTCCATGGCAACTGGAACTCTGGCAGGAGGGAGGGAAATCACAGTACCTGTGGTGAACTCAGCAGGCTTCTTAAAGCGGGTCAGGAAGATGTGGCAGAGGATGTACAGTGTTGCAAACAGAAGTGTTGAGATCTGTAGCAGAATGTGAGCTGGGATGAGAAGCTCTAACCTTTAGCACATTCCACAGCCAAGGGCCTCTCTGTTAATTCCATGGCCATTACTTCCTTAAGATAAGGCTCCATACTTCCAGGGGTTCCATCTGGAAGTATGTTCTGTTCTGATCCCCCAGGTACTTCCTTCTAGTCAGAGCCCCAGGGACCTCGAAGAAGGGCCAGACAGGGGCTGCCCCATGCACCTGGGGAAACAGCACCATGCCCAGCCCTACAAGGACTTCACTGGGAGAAAATAGCTTCAGCCCAACTCTGGTTGGTAAATGGGCAAAGAAAACTCCTAGAAATGCACAAGCACACACATTTCAAACCAGTTACAGAACCAGAGGGAATTTACTCGGAGCACATTATTGGGAAGCAGGTTTGAGGGGAGGAAGACGTCTGCATTGTCCTGACACCCCATCACTACCCTACCCTCCTACCTCCACCCACACTGGTGCCTTGACCCAAAGTAGGTGTCATGTTTCTAGACGAAGTCACAACTTCTATTCCATGCTTATTCAGGGGCCTGAAAGATCAGGTCTGCTGGGCCAAACCGCGCCTCATTTAATCCTCTACCCCTAACAGTGGGCTTTAGCTAGGGCCCAATATCTAGTGTTTCTAGAGCTGGCTAGACTGTCAAGTGACAGTGATGGCGGAACTCAGCCACGTTAATCTGCATATTCATTCCTACTCTACTCCAAGTAAGCTTCTACTGCCCAGAGGAGGAGCCATTGGCCAGCTTGGCTCTATAATCAAGAACAGAGAGTCTCGGCCAGGCACAGTGGCTCACGCCTGTAATCCCAGCACTTTGGGAGGCCAAGGCAGGTGAATCAATTGACGTCAGGAGTTCGAGACCAGCCTGGCCAACATGGTGAAACCCTGTCTTTACTAAAAATACAAAAATTGGGCTGAGCGCAGTGGCTCACGCCTGTAATCCCAGTACTTTGGCAGGCCGAGGTGGGAGGATCATGAGGTCAGGAGTTCGAGACCAGCCTGACCAACACGGTGGAACCCCCCCCGCCGTCTCTACTAAAAATACAAAAATTAGCTGGGTGTGGCGGTACATGCCTATAATCCCAGCTACTTAGGAGGCTGAGGCAGGAGAATCACTTGAATTCGGTGGAGGTTGCAGTGAGCCGTGATCGCACCACTGCACTCTAGCCTGGGTGACAGAGCAAGACTCCGTCTCAAAAACAAACAAACAAAAAAATTACAAAAATTGGCTGGGCGCAGTGGCTCATGCCTATAATCCCAGGACTTTTGGAGGCCAATGCGGGAGGATCACGTGGTCAAGAGATCGAGGCCATCCGGGCCAACATGGTGAAACCCCATCTCTACTAAAAATACAAAAATTAGCCAGGCGTGGTGGTATGCACCTGTAGTCTCAGCTACTCGAGAGGCTGAGGCAGGAGAATTGCTTGAACCCAGGAGGCAGAGGTTGCAGTGAGCCGAAATTGTGCCACTTTACTCCAGCCTAGCGACAGAGAGAGACTCAGTCTCAAAAAAAAAAAAAGCTGTGTGTGGTGGCAGGTGCCTGTAATCCCACCTACTCGGGAGGCTGAGGCACAAGAATCACTAGAACCTGGGAGGCGGAGGTTGCAGTGAGCAAAGATCACGCCACTGCCCTCCAGCCTGGGCAACAGAGTGAGACTAGGTCTCAAAAAAAAAAAAAAGGCCAGAGAGTATCAAGAAAAGAAGTTATTGTGTTTGAGATATGCCAAGAAGACAGGATCAGTCTCATGGGTCTTCCAGTCTCCAGAAAGGGCTGACCCCACAGGGAATACACATACAGCTACCTATACAAGGAGGGAAGAATCCACAGAGACGCAGGAGAGCCATCGATCCAGAACAAAGTCATAGCTTTTGACATTAGGGAAGCAGAATAGAAGGAGCCACTCAGATTGTAGCTGCAAGATTTTTATAGCCTGTGTTCTGCCCTGGGCTTGCGTAATAGCCAGGAAGGTGGGAGGGCTCAAAAGGTCAGGCTGGAGTTCCACGCAGTTCCAAGAGGCTAGGTTGCGCTCCAGCCCCTGGATGAGAGCCAGGTGGGGGAGGCACCATAAATCTTCAGGCTACCCTTAGCCAGCACTGATGTTCTCAGCTCATGGGACTAAAGGATGGGGGAGACATCCAGGAGGCTGCTTCTGTCCAAGGTCTCATCCCTCCCTGTTCTCTAGGAATGTGAGCCTCCTGCCTGACACTGTCTCAAGACCTGGCTGTGCCTCTGCAATATGCCCAACCCACCATGTGGACTGTCCACCAAGAAACACACAAGGAAAGCTTGCCGAAAGCAAACTTCTACTGGAGTTGCACACTCAGACTAATATACTTTCCTGTCCTCACAGATAAGAGCAGACCTAATTATGTCCTGGCTCAATTTACCCTACCTCCAATAGGCTGCCCAGGGCTGGCTAGAGCCCAGCCTGAGAAAAATGAAGGGAATGACCCCAACACTGGGTTCCCCCACTTACTAACATTTCTTTCTGTTTTCCCAAACCATTCCCTTTCCATTTACTATTTGGAGATGAGGGTTGCCCTGGGGAGCTCTGGGGAAGGAAACAGAGGAGAAAGGAGAGAGGTGAGAATTCAAAGCAAGGCTGAAGAAGATATGACTCCCTAAGCTCCACTGGGTACCCCTACCCCAGAATTGAGGAGTCCACTTCTCTGCGGCAGGTTCAGCTGTCGCTCTAAGTGGCAGGGATGGCCTAAGGAACAGCAGCCAGGTACCCTCTGAAGCCCTGGGAGGACGACTTACTGGGGAAACCCCGGAATGGCTGAGAGGCTGGGAACCCAGCCTTGCAGGGTTTCAAACAAACACTAATGAGAAAGAAGAAAGACGGGGGAATACCTGGATACTTGGTTGTTCCTCATCTCTACATATTAGGATCCACCCTAGTAAGACTCCTTTCTTCCAAAGCAGGAGATGACCCACCAAGTCCCAGGTTCCTCCCGTCTGCCATCCCTACACCTCCCCTCTTTTCTGGAATCAAGCTCAGAGTGACGATTTCTCCCCTTCATCCAACGTCAACTGGGTTTGCCCTCAACCCAGTTTGAGAAGCAAACCCATCCTTCCCCGATTATCAGACTAAGGCGGACTCCGCAGGCTCTCAGACGCGCTGGGTGAGGGGTGGGAGGGAGGGGCAGGGAGGGGCGTGTTGGGGAGGAACGGAAACGACGGCCTTTGTTTACCGCTCAGGGACCCAGCTGATCCCATCTAGGGGATCGCTAGCAGGGCACCCGCCCTTCTGCTAGGACGGAGGCCTCCGTCGCCCGCCGCTGGCCCAGGCATGGTTTGACGGCGCTCTGAGACCAGGTGGGCTCGGACCCCAACCTACCCCTCTCCCGCAACCCCCGCTTCTCCCCGCCGGGGCCCCGCACTCACAATGCACTCGCGGATCCTCTCGTGGAATAGCTGTTCTCGCACGGATAGCACTTCGTAGTCAGGTGCTTCCATACTCTGCTCAGCATGACTGGAGCTGGGGTGCCTCCGGGCCCGGGGAGGACAAGCGGGGAGGAAGCCGCCGCCGCCGAGCACCCGGACCCAGTCTAGGAGCCTTTCCTCGCAGCCTGCAACAGAAACTCGGGGCAGTCTAGGGCTCAGATACAGTCGTCCGGACGCCCCACCCTTAAAGGGGCAGGCACCACCCGCCTCGTTTTAAAGGGCTCTGTCCTTCCTTTGCTCCCTCCCCTTTAAGGTCGGGTCGCGCTCACGTTTCAACGCAAACACCCGCCACTAGGCTCGCTACGAGGAAGGGCCGCTGAGGTTCCATCTTTTTAAGAGATCTGGTGACGACACAAGGGGTGGGCGGGTTCCTTCCATGGGGAGGAACTCATTGGCTCCTAGAGAGCTGCCGCTCATCGCTGGAGGAGCGGTGATAGGTTCGCCCTGTGGAGGAGGCGGGATCTTTTGGGCCTACCGCTGCTGATTCTAATTGAGCAACTGTCTCTCTCATCTGGGAAAAGTGACGGTTCCTGGATTTTAGTAGCAGCCAAGATTTTAGTTTGACCTTGGTTAAATGAACCATTTGAATCAGGCCAGCCAGGCAGGATGTGAGGGCACCCTAGGGGTTCTGAAAGGTACCTCTGCCCAGTAACCGATGTTCTGCAGTAGCATTTTCTGTGTGTTTGTGTTGGGGTGCCCCTCCCCACACCCCCACCCCGGTTTCCCGCCGCCAGGGGTTTTCACTCAATCATTTTTGTGGAAGGCCTAGTGTGTGCTGGAACAAATACTGAAAAATACTGGAGAGAGGACTACAGAAATACCCTGCAACTTTGTGAAGAAATGCCCACAAGGATCATTGAAGAGTGGGGCTGAGTTAAACATTAGCTAACCACTTACTATGTGCCATTCACTGTATAGTCGTTATCTCAGCCATGTTACTCAGGCTGATCTCCAACTCCTACCCTCAAAGTGCTGGGACTCCCAAAGTGCTGGGATTACAAGGCGTGACCCACCCAGCCTATTATCTCATTTTAAACATCACTACAACCTTTCAGAGGAAGATGTTGTGATTCAACTTTTATTTATTTATTTATTTTTGAGACGGAGTTTCCCTCTTATTGCCCAGGCTGCAGTGCAATGGTGTGATTTCGGCTCACCGCAACCTCTGCCTCCCGGGTTCAAGCGATTCTCCTTCCTCAACCTCCCGAATAACTGGATTACAGGCATGCGCTACCACGCCGGCTAATTTTGTATTTTTAGTAGAGACGTGGTTTCTCCATGTTGGTCAGGCTGGTCTTGAACTCCCAACCTCAGTTGATGCGCCCGCCTCGGCATCCCAAAGTGTTGGGATTACAGGCGTGAGCCATCGCCTCCGGCCAAGATTTTGTGTGTGTGTGTGTGTATGTGTGTGTAGTTGAGTCCTGGAAGTAGACAGGATTTAGATGAAGGGAGTTTTTTTTTTTAAGTTATTTATTTTTGACACAGGGTCTCACTCTGTCGCCCAGACTGGTGTGCAGTGGTGCGATTACGGCTCACTGCAGTCTCCAACTCTCAGGCTCAAGTGATCTTCCCATCTCAGCCTCTTGAGCAGCTGGGATCACAGGCGGGCACCAGCACACTTAGCTGATTCTGCCATGTTGCTCAGACTGGTCTTGAACTCTGGACTCAAGCTGTCGGCCTGCCTTGACCTCCCAACGTACAGGGATTACAGGCGTGAGCCAACAGCCCTGACCTCCTCTAAATTCTTAAAGCAACATCCAGCTGCATAGTTCAGTGGGCAGTTAAAAATTGGCCATGAGGCTGGGCGCGGTGGCTCACGCCTGTAAGCCCAGCACTTTGGGAGGCCGAGACAGGTGGATTACCTGAACTCAGGTGGCAAGACCAGCTCGATCAGGGAGACCCTAATCCAGCGGCACTACAGGAAATAAAGACACACACACAGAGAAACATAGAGGTGTGAAGTGGGAAATCAGGGGTCTCACAGCCTGGAGAGCTGAGAGCCCCCAAAAGAGATTTACCCATGTATTTATTAACAGCAAATCAGTCATTAGCATTGTTTCTATAGATATTAGATTAACTAGAAGTATCCCTTATGGGAAACAGGGATGGGCCAAAATAAAGGGATGAGTTGGGCTAGTTATCTGCAGCAGGAGCATGTTCTTAAGGCACAGATCACTCATGCTATTGTTTGTAATTTAAGAACGCCTTTAAGCGGTTTTCTGCCCTGGGTGGGCCAGATGTTCCTTGCCCTCATTCCACTTAACCCATAACCTTCCAGGGTGGGCGTTATGGCCATCGTGAACGTGTCACAGTGCTGCAGAGATTTTGTTTATGGCCAGTTTTGGGGCCAGTTTATGGCCAGATTTTGGGGGGCCTGTTCCCAACAGTCAGGAGTTCAGGGCCACCCTGGCCAACATGTGTGAAACCCCCTCTCTACTAAAAAATACAAAAATTAGCTGGGCATGGTGGTGGGCACCTGTAATCCCAGCTACTCAGGAGGCTGAGACAGGAGAATTGTTTGAACACGGGAGGAGGCTGCAGCGAGCTGAGATCTGCCATTGCACTCCCGCCTGGGCGACAAGATCGAAACTCCGTCTCAAAAAACAAAAAAAGACTGGGTGTGGTGGCTCACGCCTGTGATCAAAGCACTTTGGGAGGCCGAGACTGGCGAATCACCTGAGGTCGGGAGTTCGAGACTAGCCTACCAACATGGAGAAACTCGTCTCTACTAAAAATACAAAATTAGCTAGGCATGGTGGTGCATGACTGTAATCCCAGCTACTTGGGAGGCTGAAGCAGGAGAATCACTGGAACCCACGAATTGGAGGTTGCGGTGAGCTGAGATCATACCATTGCACTATAGCCTGGGCAACAAGAATGAAACTCTGTCTCTAAAAAACAAAAAATTGTCCATATATGCACAGTTTCATAATATTTGTCCTCTTGAGTTGTTGTTATTTAAATATTTTGTATTGTTTAACTTTACCTTCATTTATGTCTTTCCTCTTTTCCTCCTGTCTTCTCCTCTTCAAGAATTAGAAACACATATTTGGCCTTTTTTTTTTTTGAGATGGAGTTTCGCTCTTGTTGCCCAGGCAGGAGTGCAATGGCGCGATCTTGGCTCACGGCAACCTCCGCCTCCCGGGTTCAAGCGATTCTCTTGCCTCAGCCTCCCAGAGTAGCTAGGATTACAGGCGAGCCACCACGACTGGCTAATTTTGTATTTTTAGTAGAGATGGGGTTTCTCCATGTTGGTCTGGCTGGTCTCCAACTCCTGACCTCAGGTGATCTGCCCGTCTCCGCCTCCCAAAGTGCTGTGATTACAGGCATGAGCCACCGCGCCAGGCCCATATTTGCCTTTTTTTTTTTTTTGAGACACGGACTCTCACTCTGTCACCCAGGCTGGAGTGCAGTGGCCCGATCTCGGTTCACTGCAAACTCCGCCTCCTGGGTTTACGCCATTCTCCTGCCTCAGACTCCCGAGTAGCTGGGACTACAGGTGCCCGCCACCACGCCTGGCTAATTTTTTGTGTTTTTAGTAGAGACGGGGTTTCACGGTGTTAGCCAGGATGGTCTCAATCTCCTGACCTTGTGATCTGCGTGCCTCGGCCTCCCAAAGTGTTGGGATTACAGGCGTGAGCAACCACGCCCGGCCATATTTGGCTTCTGATTGACCCCATTCTTTTCTTCCCCAAAACTTAACCCAGTGCAGTTCTTGTAGTAAACACTTAAACAGGGCCGGGCGCGGTGGTTCACATAGGTAATCCCAGTACTTTGGGAGGCTGAGGCAAGTGGATCACCTGAGGTCGGCAGTTTGAGATCAGCCTGACCAACGTGGAGGAACCCCGTCTCTACTAAAAATACGTTATTAGACAGTCGTAGTGGTGCATGCCTGTAATCCCAGCTACTCGGGAGGCTGAGGCAGGAGAATCGCTTCAACCCAGGAGGCAAAGCTTGCCGTGAGCCAAGATCGTGCCATTGCACTCCAACCTGGGAGCTAAACTCCGTCTCAAAAAAAAAAAAAAAAAA
>NW_012103288.1:392383-393566 GCF_000951045.1 Mandrillus leucophaeus | reverse complement strand
TTTTTTTGAGACGGAGTCTTGCTCTCTCTCCCAGGCTGGAGTGCAGTGGCGCGATCTCAGCTCACTGCAAGCTCCACCCCGCAGGTTCATGCCATTCTCCTGCCTCAGCCTCCCAAATAGCTGGGACTACAGGCGCCCACCACCACGCCCAGCTAATTTTTTGTATTTTCAGTAGAGACGGGGTTTCACTGTGTTAGCCAGGATGGCCTCGATCTCCTGACCTTGTGATCCACCCACCTCGACCTCCCAAAGTGCTGGGATTATAGGCGTGAGCCACCGCGCCCAGCCATGCCCAGCTAATTTTTGTATTTTTGGTAGAGTCGGGGTTTCACCATGTTGGTCAGGCTGGTCTCCAACTCCTGACCTCAGGTGATCCACCTGCCTCAGCCTCCCAAGGTGCTGGGATTACAGGCATGAGCCACCGCACCCTGCCAGAGCTCATCTGACTCTGAGCCATAACTTTTTTCTTTTCTCTGGTCAAAATAGGACAAATTTCTAGAAATTTTGGAATTTCCCTCTTGTCTAGAGTGCCAGGAAACCAGAAAACCAGGAATTTCCTAAGCAAGTCCTTCTTGCATCTGAGAACTTTTTGATGTTGTCGTTGGGAGTTAGGAGGAGAAGAATTTTAGAAACATGCTGGCCGGGTGCGGTGGCTCACACCTGTAATCCCAGCGCTTTGGAAGGCCCAGGTGGGTGGATCACCTGAGGTCGGGAGTTCAAGACCAGCCTCACCAAAATGGAGAAACCCTGTCTCCACTAAAAATACAAAATTCACCAGGTGTGGTGGCACATGCCTGTAATCCCAGTTACTTAGGAGGCTGAGGCAGGAGAATCACTTTAACCCAGGAGGCGGAGGTTGCGGTGAGCCGAGATCATGCCATCGCACTCCTGCCTGGGCAACAAGAGTGAAACTCCATCTCAAAGAAAGAAAGAAAAGAAAAGAAACATGCTTTGAGGGATTCAGTTCTAATTCTTCCTCCCTACCTATCTGACCTCTCCAAAAATATTTGAGAGAAGAATTATAATGAAAGATTGGCTTGAGACAGCAGGAAAAAAATTGTGAAATTATAGACTCTGGGAATGGAGAGTTATATTAGAAGTTATCTGGCCGGGTGCGGTGGCTCACGCCTGTAATCCTAGCACTTTGGGAGGCCGAGGCAGGTGGATCACAAGGTCAGGAGAT
>NW_012103288.1:388258-389198 GCF_000951045.1 Mandrillus leucophaeus | reverse complement strand
AGCTACTTGGAAGGCTGAGGCAGGAGAATTGCTTGAACCCGGGAGGCGGAGGTTGTGGTGAGCCAAGATCACGCCATTGTATTCTAGTCTGGGCAACAAGAGCAAAATTCTGTCTCAAAAAAGAAAACAAAAAAAAGAGTCCAAAGCAGAAAAGGATTGCTTGAGCTCAGAATTTTGAGACCAGCTTGGACAACATGGTGAGACTCAATCTCTACAAAAAAATTTAAAAATTAGCCGGGGGTGATGGTGGGTGCCTGTAGTCCCAGTTACCCAAGAAGCTGAGCTGGGAGGATCCCTTGAGTCCAGGAGGTCAAGGCAACAGCGAGCCGAGATCGAATCACTGCACTCCAGTCTGGACACAAGAGCTAGGCCCTGTCTCCAAAAAAACAAAAAACAAAAAAAAAACTCTGGTAGGGAAGAAATATATGAATTAATCACACAAATATATATTTATAAAATATTACAAATGTGAGAAAAGTAGAGGTTCTATGAAAATATATACTAGAAAATATGGCCTATTCTGACCTAGTCTCCAAGTCCTTGAAGAAATGACTTCATTGAAAGGAGAATATGCATTAACTGGACAAAAGTGTTGGGGGCTCTCATGGCAATAGAAGGTACCACAGGCAGAGGAAAGTGTATGTTTAAAGGCTCAGGCATGAATGAGGTGATGAGCTTGATTCTGTCTAGTTGGGCATGATAACATACAGCAGGCTGTCAGTTGGGAGTGGGTGGGGTAAAGCATTTGGGCATTCGTTTTGGCTTATGAACCAGATAGCAGAGAGGTGGAAGCTAGCCTTAGCAACACAATGACATCAGTGTCTACATGATGATGCCCACATTGTCAGGTGGTTATTGACTTTGTATCAATATTGAGTTTAGATTAATGTGACAACATGCTCCTCCCTTACTGCATGTTGATCCTAAGGCGTTTTCTTTT
>NW_012103288.1:385160-387228 GCF_000951045.1 Mandrillus leucophaeus | reverse complement strand
GAGACCATCCTGGCTAACACGGTGAAACTCCGTCTCTACTAAAAATACAAAAACAAAAAAAAAAAAATTAGCTGGGCGTGGTGGCGGGTGCCTATAGTCCCAGCTACTCAGGAGGCTGAGGCAGGAGAATGGCGTGAACCCAGGAGGTGGAGCTTGCAGTGAACCGAGATCGCGCCACTGTACTCCAGCCTGGGCAACAGAGTGAGACTCTATCTCAAAAAAAAAAAAAAAGAAGTTATCAGGTCTACCTGTATGTGCTACATGACATAGACCAGGGGTCCTCAACTGCTGGGTGCAGACCATGGCCTGTTAGGAATCGGCCCACACTGCAGGAGGTGAGTGGTGGGCAAGCAAGCATTACCGCCTGAGCTCCACCTCCTGTGAGATCAGCAGCGGCATTAGATTCTCATAGTAGCTGTGAACTGTGGATATAGGTTGGGTGCTTCTTATGAGAATCTAATGCCAGATGATCTTAGGTGGAACAGTTTCATCCTGAAAGCACCCCTCACCACACACACCATTCATGGAAAAATTGTCTTCCACAAAACCGACCCCTGGTACCAAAAAGATTGGGGACCACTGACTGCTGAATAGATGGCATACTGGTTCATTGTTGGTGCTGGCTAATTTTTAGAAAGTGAACTGCAGTCTTCTTCCCCATCATTTGCTGTGCCCTCTGGGGTTTTGAGGAATGAATCTACTGCCATTTCTAGACCACAGCCCTTCATTGGGTTTCTCTTTTCTAAGCTAACCATCCTCAGTTGTTGTGGGAAGTCAGGGACCCCAAACAGAGGGACCTGCTGAAGCTGTGACAGAAGAACATAAATTGTGAAGATTTCATGGACATTTATCACTTCCCCAGTCAATACTCTTATAATTTCCTATGCCTGTCTTTAATCTCTTAATCCCGTCATCTTTGTAAACTGAAGATGTACTATGCCTAATACTCCTTACCACTCTCCTCACCCCTTGGAGAAAACTCCATTGTCTATGTTCCTCTTGAAGCCCAGACTGGATAAGAGATTACACAGGCCACATGCAGTGGCTCACACCCGTAATCTCAGCACTTTGGGAAGCCAAAGTGGGTGGATTGCCTCAGCTCAGGAGTTGGAGACCAGCCTGGCAACATGGCAAAACTCTGTCTCTACAAAAAATACAAAAATTAACTGGACATTGTAGCATGCCTGTAGTCCCAGCTACTTGGGAGACTGATTTGGGAGACTGAAGTGGGAGAATTGATTGAACCCAGGGGGCGGAGGCTGCAGTGAGCCCAGATTGTGCTACTGCATTCCAGCCTGGGAGCCTGGGCAACAGTGCCAGACTCTGTCTCAAAACAAAACAAAACAAAAGACAATAACAAAAAAATCAACAACCAACAAAAAGATTACACCGGGTGAGCAGTGAAGAGGATGATGGGAATATTCACCTGCCTAGCTTTGAGCACTGTTATATAGAAGGAATATTAGGGTGACAGCCTATCCTGTCAGCTGGGTCACAACCCAGCTCGTGGTACACATTGATTTGGTCATAGTGAGGCAGCAGAAGTTTCTACATGCCAGTATCATGAGATGCTAGGGCCAGAGAGGCTGAGGGATCTTTTTTTGGTTTGTTTTGAGACATCTTCTTGATGAAGAAGCTTTATTATTTTATTTTATTTTATTTTATTTTATTGAAATGGAGTCTCACTCCACACACAGGCTGGAGGGCAGTGGCACAATCTCAGCTCACTACAGCCTCGACCTCCTGGGTTTAAGCAATTCTTCTGCTTCAGCCTCCTGAGGAGTTAGGACTGCAGGGGTATGCCACCGCTCCTGACTAATTTTTGTATTTTCAGTAGAAACAGGGTTTCACCATATTGACCAGGTTGGTCTCGAACTCCTGACCTCAAGTGATCCTCCCACCGCAACGTCCCAAAGTGCTGGGATTACAGAAGTGAGCCACTACGATGAAGAATCTTTAAAACACAGAAGAAACCTTCCTATCCACCTCCATTTTATGTCTCTATCCACCTTTTACTCTCTGCCTGAGGACCCTTAGAGCTTTGGTTCTGGGCTTGGTCTGAAAGTGG
>NW_012103288.1:378580-383255 GCF_000951045.1 Mandrillus leucophaeus | reverse complement strand
TTTTTTTTTTTTTTTTTTTTTGAGACGGAGTCTCATTCTGTTGCCTAGGCTGGACTGTAGGAACACTAACTCAGCTCACTGCAACCCCCACCTCCCAGGTTCAAGCAATTCTCCGGCCTCAGCCTCCTGAGTAGCTGTGATTACAGGCACCTGGTACCATGCCTGGCTAATTTTTGTATTTTTAGTAGAGACGGGGTTTCACCATGTTGGCCAGGCTGGTCTCGAACTTCTGACTTCAAGTGATCCACCCTCCTTGGCCTCCCAAAGTGCTGAGATTATAGGCATTAGCCACCATGCCTGGCCCAAGGCCATGTTTTGTTTTGTTTTGTTTTGTTTTGTTTTTTGAGATGGAGTTTCGCTCTTATTGCCCAGGCTGGAGTGCAATGGCGTGATCTGGGTTCACCGCAACTTCTGCCTCCCGGTTTCAAGCGATTCTCCTGTCTCAGCCTCCCAAGTAGCTGGGATTATAGGCACATGCCACCATGCCTGGTTAATTTTCGTATTTTTAGTAAAGGCAGGGTTTTACCATATTGTCCAGGCTGGTATTGAATTCCTGACCTCAGGTGATCCGCCCACCTCGGCCTCCTGAAGTGCTGGGATTACAGGCGTGAGCCACCATGCCTGGCCAAGGCCATGTTTTTATACACATCCTACCTCAGGGAAGCACCCTAGAGGAAGGGGCTGAGGTCCAGAAACTCCTTGGGTGTGGTGTTTTCTGTAGCCTCCTGATTCACAGCGGCCTAGCATGAGGCCCAGCTGCCTCCAGTCATGGACAGAAGAAAAAGCAACAAGTGTGTGAATGCTAGGGATGGCAGGTCAGTCACTTCCGGCTTGTCATCTTTTTGGCACAGGTCCAAGATGACAAGGGCAGAGTTCACAAATCTGAGCTTGGCTCTCCTGGATGGAGAACTCCTTGTCAGTGGTGCCATCTGCAGGGCATTAAGGAATTTGCCAGGAGTTTGATGGGATTGGGAGGGGAATATGGCATCTCCAGATAAAATGCTCTTCCCTCCTCCCTTGCTCAAGCCTGTTAGTCTAAGCACATCCCTAAATCACAGCCCGGGTCCTCGGTAGGGCTGAAAGACTCATGTCCTAATGATCTTGTGGCAGGCAATATTTAAGGCTTCTAGTCCTACAAGGCAGGACACAAGGCTGTGGTATCTCTCCCCTTCTTCCCTACCAATTAAATCTGTCATCTCTAAAATGAGGCACTGGGCTTTTTTCATTTTAACAGTGAACTCACGGAGGGGATGAACAGTAGGTTGTGAAGGCATTTAAGCATTCTGGTGTTAAAAAAAGAAGGTGTCTATGTAGTTAAGATTAGTTATCGTTGTTATTGTCATCATCCTTTTCATCTCTAAGTAAACCCTTCTTGGGCTTTTAAAAATTTATATTCATTGACTGGGCATGGTGGCTCATCCCTGTAATCCCAGCACTTTGGGAGGCCGAGGCAGGCAGATCACCTGAGGTCAGGAATTCGAGACCAGTCTGGCCAACATGGTGAAACCCTGTCTGTACTAAAAATACAAAAAAATTAGCTGAGGCGTGGTGGTGGGCACCTATAATCCCAGCTACTTGGGAGGCTGAGGCAGGAGAATCACTTGAACCTGGGAGTTGGAGGATGCAGTGAGCCAAGATCTCACCACTGTACTCCAGACTGAATGTCAGAGTTAGACTTCATCTCTAAAAAAAGAAGAAGAAGAAAAAAGTTATACTTATTTTCTGAATAAATGGCCTATGCTTCTGCAGTAGCTCTGGAGAATGGCTGAGCAGACATGTCAAGACCTGGTATACACTGCCCCTCATCTCCCAACTTGGATGCACATCTCTAAGTTTACAGGTCCTTCCAAACTCCAAAGCCCTACTTGCTACCCCTTCTGAGAAAGGCAGAATGGAAATCTATAGTGTGAAAGGGAAAATAGTCCCAGAAGATTAAGAGGTCCTGATTAGTGACAGAACAAGAGGCTAACCAAATGTCTCTGTTCCCTAGGCTCCTCCCTGAGAGTTGATAAAGAAGCCTGGGTCCTGAAAGAGAGTGAGTGTTACAAAACCTTAGGGCTTAAAGTTTACATTGAGTACAACAATAAAGAATCTGGCTGGCTGGGCACGGTGGCTCACGCCTGTAATCCCAGCACTTTGGGAGGCCGAGGAGGGTGGATCACGAGGTCAGGAGATCGAGACTATCCTAACTAACACAGTGAAACCCCATCTCTACTAAAAATACCAAAAATTAGCCGGGCGTGGTGGCAGGTACCTGTAGTCCCAGCTACTTGGGAGGCTGAGGCAGGAGAATGGCGTGAACCCAGGAGGTGGAGGTTGCAGTGAGCCAAGATCGCATCACTGCACTCCAGCCCGGGCTACAGGGCAAGACTGTCTAAAAACAAACAAACAAACAAAAAAAAAAAAAAACAAAAAAAGAATCTGGCTTAAGAGAGAAATTACCATTATTTTTGGTTCCTATGGGCATTACCAGGTGCTGTACTTGCTGCCTGGTCAGAGGTATAGATAAGACGACTCCAGTGCCCCTTAAAGGGGCACTTTAAAGGAGGGCTTGATGACATGTCCTGTCTGCCTGAGCATTTCATTCTAGCCACCTCCTCCCCCATGGCCCACACATAATATATCATTTAATCCAAGGCCTTAACTTATAATTAATAGTATTCATCTTGGCCTGGTGTGGTGGCTCACCCTTGTAATCCCAGCAGTTTGGGAGGCCAAGGAGGGAGGATCATTTGAGGTCAGGAGTTTGAGACCAGCTTGGCCAACATGGTGAAACCCCGTCTGTACTAAAAATACAAAAATTAGCTGGGCATGGTAGTGCATGCCTGTAATCCCAGCTACTCGGGAGGCTGAGGCAGGAGAATCCCTTGAACCCAGGAGGCAGAGGTTGCCAGTGAGCCAAGACTGAGCCACTGCACTTCAGCTTGGGCAATAGAACGAGACTCCATCTCAAGAAAAAAAAAAAAAAAATAGTAGTCATCTTGATGTATAAAACAATTTTTTAATTTTTTTTTTCCTTTGAGATGGAGTTTCACTTTTGTCACCCAGGCTGCAGTGCAATGGCATGATCTTGGCTCACGCAACCTCTACCTCCCGGGTTCAAGCAATTCTCCTGTCTCAGCCTCCCAAGTAGCTGGGATTAGAGGTGCCCACCACCACGCCCAGATAATTTTTGTATTTTTAGTAGAGATGGGGTTTCACCATGTTGACCTGGTTGGTCTCAAACTGCTGACCTCAGGTGATCCGCCTGCTTCAGCCTCCCAAAGTGCTGGGATTACAGGAGTGAACCACCGTGCCCAGCTTAAAATTTTTTGTTGTATATTTTTGAGAGTTTCACTCTGTCACCCAGGCTGGAGTGCAGTGGCATAATATCGGCTCACTGTCACCTCCACCTCCCATGTTCAAGTGATTCTCCTGCTTCAGCCCCTGGTGTAGCTGGGACTATAGGCACAGGCTACCATGCCCAGCTAATTTTGTATTTTTAGTAGAGTTGGGATTATGTTGGCCTCACTGGTCTCAATCTCCTGACCTCAGGTGATCCACTTACTTTGGGCTCCCAAAGTGATAGGATTACAGGCGTGAGATGCCGTGCCCAGGCCTCTCAGTTCTTTAAAGGTGTCTGCTGCTGGGAGCACCCAGTGGCTCATGCCTGTAATCCCAGCACTTTGGGAGGCCAAGGTGGGCAGATCACGAGGTCAGGAGTTCGAGACCAGCCTGACCAACACGGTGAAACCCCGTCTGTACTAAAAATACAAAAATTAGCCAGGTGAGGTGGCGGGCGCCTGTAGTCCCAGCTACTTGGGAGGCTGAGACATGAGAATGGCGTGAACCCGGTAGGCGGAGCTTGCAGTGAGCTGAGATTGTGCCACTGCACTCCAGCCTTGGCAACAGAGCGAGACTCCGTCTCAAAAATAAATAAATAAATAAAAATAAAAAATAAATAAAGGTGTCTGCTTTCCCTTGGAGCCTGTGATGGCTACATTTGTGTTGCTATGCTAGGCCTGCAGGCTCCCCACCAAAGCTTCTTCTCTGAATTGTTCATGCCAAATCAGATTATCTTTGGAGCTGAGAGCTATAGTCATCCCTTAGTATCCCTGGAGGATACCAAAATCCATGAATGCTCAAGTTCCTTATATAGAGAGCTCTAGTGTTTGCATGTAACCTGCACACATCTTCCTGTATACTTTAAGTCATTTCCAGATTACTTATAATACCTAATACAATGTGAATGCTATGTAAATAATTGTTATACTATATCATTTAGAGAATAAAGGGGACAAGTACATGTTCAGTTCAGACACAACTATCCATTTTTCCAAACATATATTTTGAGATAGGGTCTTTCTCTGGCACCCAGGCAGGAATGCAGCAGCACAATTACACTGGCTAATTTGTTTTGGTTTTTGTTTTGTAATGACAGGGTCTCCCTAGGTTGCCTAGCCTGGTCTCAAACTCCTGGGCTCAAGTGATCCTCCTGCCTTGACCAAAGTGCTGGTATTATAGGCATGAACCACCAGGGCCGGTTGCTTCCAAGTATTTTAAATCCAGTTAGTCAAATCTAGATATGGAAACCACAGATAGGGACGGCTGACATTTTGTAAATTTGTAGGATTTATGGGCTAAAAAAAAAAACTGGGAAAATTGTAGACTTCCCTACTTTTTTTTTTTTTTTTTT
>NW_012103288.1:373253-377740 GCF_000951045.1 Mandrillus leucophaeus | reverse complement strand
ATGGTCTCGATCTCCTGACCTCGTGATCCACCCGTCTCGGCCTCCCAAAGTGCTGGGATTACAGGCTTGAGCCACCGCGCCCGGCCTGGAAACTGTCTTTACTTCACCACCCTCAAACATTCCTACAGTCAGATGTTTTCCCAGGTCACTGCTTTTCCTTAAGACAGGGTCTGTCACCAAGGCTGGAGTGCAGTGGTACAATCACAGCTCACCACAGCCTCAACCTCGTCAGCCTCACAAGTAGCTGGGATTATAGGCACACACCACCACGCCCAAATTTTTGTATTTTCTTGTAGACGGGGTTTCATCATGTTGCCCAGGCTGGTCTTGAATGCCTGGGCTCAAGTAATCTACCTGCCTCATTCTCGTGCTGGGATTAGAGGCATGAGCCACCATGACCAGCCAAAGATCACTTTGAAATTTCTTACACTAACAAGGTTAGCAGGCCACTTTAAACAGCAGCAACTTAGCGGATATTCAAAACGTATACTTCCCATACATAACTCATTAGTAACTACCCAGTCATACTCTGAAGAGCTAAATGAGCTCTAGATTAGCAGAATGACTTTCATCAGTTTCCCCGCCCCCTACACCAAGGGATGAGGTGGTAAACTAGTCTGAGAATCTAGGGCTTCTGCCTTTCTAGTCCCTTGAGCTTCCTTTTCCCTACAGGTGCCTGCACAGGAAGTAGGATCCCTGACATCACCAGCAAATTGCAGACTCTATACTCCAAATATAGATGACTCCAAAAACCAAGGCACTTTTAGAAAACACACAGGAAACAAAGCTTTCGATGTTAATGACTTTACTTTGAGACACGATGGAAAAATATTATAGGTACACATGGAAAAGACATGATCACCAAGTGAAAACAATCTAACCAGAAAGCTTTAATGTCTGTCAGCTAAGCTGAAGCTGAAATCCTGGGAGCATGACATGCTGCAGGGACAAAAGGAATGGATAATTAGTATTCCTCTCCTTCTTCCTCACCCTCTCCTTCAACAGAATCCACACCAACCTCCTCATAATCCTTCTCAAGGGCAGCCATGTCTTCACGGGCCTCTGAAAACTCACCTTCCTCCATCCCCTCACCCACATACCAGTGAACAAAGGCACGCTTGGCATACATCAAGTCAAACTTGTGGTCCAGGCGAGCCCAGGCCTCAGCAATGGCTGTGGTGTTGCTCAGCATGCACACAGCTCTCTGTACCTTGGCCAGGTCTCCACCAGGCACCACAGTGGGAGGCTGGTAGTTGATGCCAACCTTGAAGCCAGTGGGGCACCAATCCACAAACTGGATGCTGCGCTTGGTCTTGATGGTGGCAATGGCAGCATTGACATCTTTGGGAACCACATCACCACGGTACAACAGGCAGCAAGCCATGTATTTACCATGGCGAGGGTCACATTTCACCATCTGGTTGGCTGGCTCAAAGCAAGCATTGGTGATCTCTGCTACAGAAAGCTGTTCATGGTAGGCTTTCTCAGCAGAGATGACAGGGGCGTATGTGGCCAGAGGGAAGTGGATGCGGGGGTAGGGCACCAGGTTGGTCTGGAATTCTGTCAGGTCAACATTCAGGGCTCCATCAAATCTCAGGGAAGCAGTGATGGAGGACACAATTTGGCTTATTAGGCTGTTCAGGTTAGTGTAGGTTGGGCGCTCAATATCGAGGTTTCTACGACAGATGTCATAGATGGCCTCATTGTCTACCATGAAGGCACAATCAGAGTGCTCCAGGGTGGTGTGGGTGGTGAGGATGGAGTTGTAGGGCTCAACTACAGCTGTGGAAACCTGGGGCGCTGGGTAAATGGAGAACTCCAGCTTGGACTTCTTGCCATAATCAACTGAGAGACGTTCCATGAGCAGGGAGGTGAACCCAGAACCAGTTCCCCCACCAAAGCTGTGGAAAACCAAGAAGCCCTGAAGACCGGTGCACTGGTCGGCCTGTAGAGAAATAAAAAAAATAATATTTTAATGCCAAGACACATTCTCTTAGAATTTCTATTTAAAATTCTTAGATTATGAACCATCTCATTGACATAAGCATAAGGAAATGGGAAAACAAACATATCCACAAACTGTCCATAACCTAGGGGACTATCTGATTTAGAAGTCCAATGAACATAGTAAGCAGTCTATTCCACATTTTGGTAGGTGCTAAAGAATGAATGTTGTCAGTCACTCCACCCAACTTGCACTGGTACCATCTCGCCGCATTAAATGCATATTTATATATTGTGCTTACCAGCTTGCGAATTCGGTCCAACACAAGGTCAATGATCTCCTTGCCAATGGTGTAGTGCCCTCGGGCATAGTTATTGGCAGCATCTTCCTTGCCTGTGATGAGCTGCTCAGGGTGGAAGAGCTGGCGGTAGGTGCCAGTGCGAACTTCATCTGGAGAAGGAGGGAGAGAAGGATGGAGGGAGTGGGTGAGTGACCAGCGGAGCCCCCAGGACAGACCTCCTGTCCCAGCATCCTGGGATCTCACTTGGGTTACTGAGGTCAACTCACCAATGACCGTGGGTTCCAAGTCTACAAACACTGCCCGGGGCACATGCTTGCCAGCGCCAGTCTCACTGAAGAAGGTGTTGAAGGAATCATCTCCTCCCCCAATGGTCTTGTCACTTGGCATCTGGCCATCGGGCTGGATGCCGTGTTCCAGGCAGTAGAGCTCCCAGCAGGCATTGCCAATCTGGACACCAGCCTGGCCAACGTGGATGGAGATGCACTCACGCTGTGGGAAGGAAAAAGATATCACAATTTAATCTATTGGTGGCTGTCAGGTGGAACAAAATACTCATGCAATCTTTATTTTTTTAGAGATAAGGTCTGTCACCCAGGCTTGAGTGCAGTGATGCCCTCTAGGCTCAAGGCAGCCTAAACCTCCTGGGCTTGAGTCATCTCCCGACCCCAGCCTCTGGAGCAGCTGGGACCACAGGAACAGGCCACTACGCCTGGCTAATTTTTTCATCTTTTTTTGTGGAGATGAGGTCTGGCTGTGTTACCTAGGCTACTCACGTAATCTTAAAACAAATTTCCTTTTTTAAAGCGACATAAGACGTACTACTCTTCTGAGAACAGCTTATCGTCTACATTGCTTTTAATGACTGTTACCTTCCCATCCTAAACTGGGAAGGCCTCCTTCCAGACCAATACAGCTCAGTCACAGCTTCCTCCTTTGGAGGACCAAGCCAGGAAGGTAGGCATCCACCCAGCGCTCAGGCCCCAGAATACCACTTTAGACTAGGTGGCCACATTTCCGGGCAGCTCCTAGCACAGGAAGCACGTGGCCAGACCAGCGCAGAAGAAATGTCTGTCCGCAGGGACAAGGGGCGGGGCTCTGCGGCACAGGATGAATGCGCAATTCAGGGCGCGCGCTCTCGCGCCCCCCGGCGGCGCTGCAGAGGCACAAAATGGCCACGTCTGCAAAGGCGCTGCCCAGGCCACCCATCCTCCCTTGCTCGCCGGCATCGGGCTGGGCCTAACACCTCCACAGCAGTCTGAGCGAAGTTGGGGATTATCGGCGGCCCAGATCTGGGTCAAGATCCGATTTCCGTTCCCTCAAAATCCCTCACTGCCACCACCTGCTCCCCTGAATTCCTAACGCAGCAGAGAGACAGGTGGCCTCTACAGACTGTTGTGGTCGAACTGTCCTAATTCACTGGTGTATAGCGGTACATTGACAGGGCCCTTCCCCACATTCCTTATTGCTTTCATTAAAAAAAGAAAACTCAGGTTAACAGGAGACACGCCCTGTAGCCCTAGTCTCGCCGCGACCCACAGCGCATGCGCAGACTGCAGTGGCGGTTTCCCGCCCAGGAACGGCGTGAAGGTAACGGCCGCGCGTGCGCGCTTTTGTCTCCAGCTGCTTCCCACCCCCGCTTTTCGCGCTCAAGAGGAAGTGAAGGCTGGAAGATGTTAGAGTCCGCGCGCGCGCGCGTCCACCCAAAGCGGGGGAAGGGCATGCGCTGGAAAGGACTGCGGGGACTCGAGAGACCGCTCCCAGTACAGAGTTACGCGCTGAAAGAGAGCTCCGGATACGGCAGAAGGCAGCCGGAGCCCCCTCATCCCTTCCAGAGTCCGATAAGAAATCCTGGCGCCCCTCGACCTTTCCGGGCCCCAGCTATTTACACACACCGAGGTCTCACCACTCCCGCCCTGGCCTCTCGCCTTGTTTTCCGCCCTCTAAACGGACGGCTCTGGAACCAGACCTCCCCGGCTGTATGCAGGGTCCCCGCGCCCCGCCGGCTCGCTTTTCCCTGCTTCCCTGAAAGCAGCCGGGAGCCGCGCGGCTCACTCACCATAGTGGCTAGGGATTAGGAGGCGAAGGCGGCAGGAGCAGACACCGGGTCCCGGTTACCGTCCCCGACAAGCTAAGAGTCGAGGTAAGTAACGCACTGAGGCGGGGCCGGCGCTGGAGCCTCTTAAGTAGCGGCTTTGGAGAGGGGGCGGGCACAGGCGGTGTCGCGGCCGCGGGCCCCTCCTC
>NW_012103288.1:361637-372933 GCF_000951045.1 Mandrillus leucophaeus | reverse complement strand
CAGTGCTGCAGTGTGCGGCGCATGGCTGCGAGGGCCTGGCGAGGGGCGGGCGCGAGTGAGAAAGACACCGACCAGGGAATGGGTGACGAGGCTTGACTTAATTCGGAGGAAGCCTAGGACTTGAGAGAGCCATACAATTTGAAAGACAAAGCACCGTGAAATGCAGAAAGTTGTGGTTCGGATAGCTCAGCTGATTAATTTCGTGTTGCCACAGTTTGTCAGTGAGTTTTGCCTTTTTATTTTCGCAGTTCCTTTTAAGGCAGTGCATTCTGTACTTACCTGATAATGTGAAAAACGCGAGCTTTAGAAAACCGAATAGGTGTACATGGTTTACTGTAATGACTTGTTCTCCAAAGTAAGAGTACCAAATGCTGAAAACAAGTAGATATTCAGTCATTCGAAGAGTGCCCAAGCATTTAACATTGAAGCTGTTAAAAGGGCAAAGTAGGCCCCAATTTTAGATCTAAGCCATCAATTTTATGGAACAGTCCTAGGGGCTTTTTGAAAAGGAGATTTAAAAACACATTTCAGTGGTGGTAGCTGAGTTGAAGAAGTGAGGAAAGAATTGGATAGGGAGGAAATAAATTGACACTGAAGGATGTTAGGAAGTAGAGATTCCTTGTGCAACTTAAGAGTTTTGTAAATAAGACTGCTTGGCCTTGTGTCAAGATACATCAATTGGTTATAGCTTAGTGCTTGGAGGCCCACATTATAGGAGTAGACTAGGTCTCCCTCCGCCCCGCCCCTGGAAAATCTATTTCAAGACGATAAACCACATTGCTAATCCTTGGAAATGCAGAAGGTGGTTAGGTTTAAAATGTGGCTTTAAAATGATCCTAGCCGAAACATATTGATGTTACTATTCAGAATATCTGCCCAGTATAGGAGGAACAAAAAGGTTAAACCTAAAACACTAAAAATTCATAGTTCATATTCAGTTATTAGCCTATTAAAATTTGGTGCCGCCTTCATCCTTCGCACCGAATTTCAGACAAATAGCAAATTTATGTGGTTAATGTGTATGTTGTAAGGAGTTATATATGTGTATGTCTATATATGTGTGTCTCCACCCATCTGAACCCGACCTGCAGACCAAGAGGTTCTTGTTTATTTCTGATAGTTTTGGTAGTCTTGTTAAAGGCATTTGATTCAAAATCCAGATTTGCACACATTTTTCCAACTGGGTAGAGGAGGCAGGAATATATTTGAATATTGTTCTCACTTATTTTGTTCCTCTTATTCTTAAAAAAAAAAAAATTAAGCCTGTCAATTTTAGCAGTGAGGGATGGTATACTAATTTTAGTGACACTAATATTAATAAGTTCTGATAACCCACTATCATCGGACCACCCTCACTCTTATTCTTAAAACGAATCTGAAAATCATAAGCTTGCTTTAACGGGAAGAATGAATGTTAGGGAACCACCCTGCTGAACTCCATTTTGCTGTCGGCTCTGGATAAAGCTATTTTATCCAGAAAAGCTATCTCTGGGCAAATGATTTGAATAGTTTAGTAACCGCAATAGGTTTCTGCTAGAACCATTTTGAAGCCACCCTTTAACCCTAACCACTTTATGTATTTCCAAGGATTAGCGATGTAGTTTATGGTCTTGGGATAGATTTTTCTGGGGGAGGGGAGAACCTCCCTTCTAGCTCTCTGCAGATTATCAGAGCTACCACTTCAGGGATTTCCTCCCAGGGGCCTATATGTCTCCCCAGATACCTTCCTAAAACTATTAGCTTTTATCTGTGTATTCCCTGTTGTGAATGAGTAAGTATTTGAGGGCCTTTTTTTTTTTTTTTTAGGTCTTGATTATACCGCAGGTTTCACAGAGTAATCAAACTAAAAGAGAACTTCTTTTTATTTCATTTTATTTTTTTGACCGAAACTCCATCTCCAAAAAAAGAAAGGGGGGGGAATTGTTATGTGATATTGGGACATCTGAACATTTTGTTGTCATAGGAGTTTTTCCTTGCCAGCTTTTTTTTTTTTTTTTTTTTTTTTTTTTTTGTTGAGATGGAGTCTTGCTCTGTCACCCAAGCTGGAGTGTAGTGGCACACTGCGAACTCCACCTCCCAGGTTCACGCCATTCTCCTGCCTCAGCCTCCCTAGTAGCTGGGACTACAGGCACCTGCCACCACGCCCGGCTAATTTTTTGTATTTTTAGTAGAGACAGGGTTTCGCCGTGTTAGCCAGGATGGTCTCAATCCCTTGACCTCATGATCCACTGGGATTATGGGCATGAGCCACCGCGCCTGGTCCCTTGCTGGCATTATTAAGCTGCTTCCTTAGCTGTAAACATCTTATGACCACGGGTTGTATCTGGTAAGGAATATGCTTTGCTAGTTTAAATTTGGAATTGATTTTGAAATTGTGTTACCCTAGCCCTTTTTTTTTTTGAGACAGAGTTTTGTTTTTATCGCCCAGGTGGGAGTGCAATGGCGCAATCTCGGCGCACGGCAACCTCTGCCTCCCGGGTTCAAGCGATTTTTCTGTCTCAGCCTCCCAAGTAGCAGACATTACAGGCACCTGCCACAACGCCCGGATTATTTTTGTATTTTTAGTAGAGAAGGGATTTCACAATGTTAGCCAGATCAGTCTCGAACTCCTGACCTCAGGTGATCCGTCCGCCTCGGCTTCCCGAAGTGCTGGAATTAAAGGTGTGAGCCACCATGCCTGGCCGTGTTACCCTAGCTCTTCCATTCCTGTTTCCCTAACATAATACCTCCTCTACTCTTCTCCTCTACTTCTCTAATCTTAAGGGGAGATGAAGGGTGAAGGTCATTTTTTGTAACTTCTTCCTGCTGACAGTGGACATTGATCTTTGGGACAGGATTCTCTCCTAGGAATTTGCAGTTGGTGGCTGGGCGCGGTGGCTCACGCCTGTAATCCCAGCACTCTGGGAGGCCGAGGCAGGCAAATCACGAGGTCAGGAGGTCGAGACCATTCTGGCTAACACAGCAAAACCCCGTCTCGACTAAAAACATAAAAAAATTAGCTGGACGTGGTGGCGGGTGCCTGTAGTCCCAGCTACTCAGGAGGCTGAGGCAGGAGAATGGAGTGAACCCAGGAGGCGGAGCTTGCAGTGAGCCCAGATCAGGCCACTGCACACCACCCTGGCTAACACCATGAAACCCCATATCTACTAAAAATACAAAAAATTAACTGGGCATGGCGGCACGCACCTGTAGTCCCAGCTATTATGGAGCTGAGGCAGGAGAATCTCTTGAACCTGGGAGGCAGAGGTTGCAGTGAGCCGAGATCACGCCACTGCACTCAGCCTGTAAGACAGTGTGAGACTCTATCTCAAAAAAAAAAAAAAAAAAAAAAAAAGAATTTGCAGTTGGTTTCTAGGGAGCCACAGGAGGTCCGTGTTTCCATGATGTTCTGATGTTTTGTTTTTTTTTTTGAGAGAGAGTTTCACTCTTGTTGCCCAGGCTGGAGTACAATGGCACAATTTCAGCTCACCACAACTTCTGCCTCCCAAATTCAAGCGATTCTCCGCCTCAGCCTCCTGAGTAGCTGAGATTACAGACATGCGCCACCACGCCCAGCTAATTTTGTATGTTTAGTAGAGACAGGCTTTCTCCATGTTGGTCAGGCTGGTCTCGAACTGCCGACCTCAGGTGATCCGCCCACCTTGGGCTCCCAAAGGGCTGGGTTTACAGGCATGAGTCACTGTGCCCCGCCTTTGTATTTTTTAGTAGAGACGGGGTTTCTCCATGTTGGTAAGGCTGGTCTCAAACTCCCAGCCTCAGGTGATCCACCTGCCTCAGCCTCCCAAAGTGCTGGGATTACAAGGTGTGAGCCACCACACCTGGCCGATTCTTTTTTTTTTTTTTTTTTTTTTTTGAGATGGTCTTGCTCTGTCGCCATGCTGGAGTGCAGTGGCAGCGATCTCAGCTCACTGCAACCTTTGCCTCCCGGTTCAAGCAATTCTCCCTTCTCAGCCTCCTGAGCAGCTGGGACTATAGGCACATGCCACCACGCCCAGCTAATTTTTGTATTTGTAGTAGAGACAGGGTTTCACCGTGTTGGCCAGGATGATCTTGTTCTCTTGACCTTGTGATCTGCACACCCTGCGATGTTCTGATGATTCAATGGGCATAGCCCTGCCCAGTACTGAAGAAGTAAAAATCTTTGGATGCCTGATCTGAGGGGCCTAAAGGCAATATGTCTTTATTTCCCAGGTCAGAAGTTGGTATGGATTGGAAGCCTTGTGCCAGCATCCTCTTTATGTTGGATTGTTGTAATCTAGTAGACACAAACTTCAAGAGGTTAAACAAGCAAGGGCAAAAGATTAGTAATAACAAGATAGTGATCAAAAGTCCTAGGAAGAGTAAAAACCAACTGATACTCAGAGGGTGCTTTTTTTTCCTTTTTCTGTGTTTTTTTTTTTTTTTTCCCAGATGGGGTCTTGCTATGTTGGCCAGGCTTGTCTGAACTCCTGGCCTCGAGCGATTCTCCAGCCTTGGCCCCCCAAAGTACTGAGATTATAGGCCTGAACTACCAAGCCTTGTCTAAACTCTACTTTTATAGGAGTCTTTTTTTTGTTTTGTTTTGTTTTTGAGACATTGTCTTGCTCTGTAGCCTACGTTGGAGATGGAGAGCAGTGGTATGATCACAGCTCACTGCAGCCTTGACCTCCTGGCTGAAGCAATCATCCTACCTCAGCCTCCCAAGTAGCTAGGACTACAGGTGCCCAGGAAATTTTTGTATTTTTGTAGAGGACAGCCATGTTTCCCAGATTGATCTCAAACTCTCTTTGCAGACATTATTAAGCTGCTTCCTGCCGGGCGTGGTGTCTCACACCTGTAATCCCAGCACTTTGGAGGCGGAGGCAGGTGAATCACCTGAGGTCAGGAGTTCAAGACCACCTTGGCGAGCATGGTGAAACCCCATCTCTACTAAAAATACAGTAATTAGTCGGGTGTGGCAGCGGGCTCCTGTAATCCCAGCTACTTGGGAGGCTGAGGCAGGAGAATCAATTGAGCCCTGGAGGTAGAGGTTGCAGTGAACTGAGATCGCGCTATTGCACTCCAGCCTGGGTGACAAGAGTGAAACTCTGTCTCAAAAAAAACCAAAACAAAACAAAAAACTGCTTCCTTAGCTGTAAACATCTTATGACCATGGATCGTGACTGGCAAGAAATGTACCTTGCTAGTTTTAAGATGGAATCGATTATTATTATTTTTTGAGATGGAGTCTGGCTCTGTCGCCCAGGCTGGAGTGCAGTGGCGCGATCTTGGCTCACTGCAAACTCCTCCTCCCAGGTTCATGCCATTCTTCTGCCTCAAGGCGCCTGCCACCACACCTGGCTAATTTTTTGTATTTTTAGTAGAGATGGGATTTCACTGTGTTAGCCAGGATGGTCTTGATCTCCTGACCTCGTGATCCGCCCACCTCAGCTTCTCAAAGTGCTGGGATTACAGGCGTGAGCCACTGCGCCTGGTCTGGCTCCCCTGTACTTCTGTTTCCCTAACTTTTTTTTTTTTGTCTGAAACAAGGTCTCTCTTGCTCTGTTGCCTAGGCTGGAGTGAGTGCGTTGGTGGGAACTCAACTCACTGCAGCCTCTACCTCCAGAATTTAAGGGATCTTCCCACCTCAGCCTCTTGAGTGAATGCGACCATAGACGTGCCACCACACCCGGGTAGTTTTATATATATGGCTTTTTTTTTTTTCTTTTTTTTGTAGAAATGGGGTTTTTCCACATTGCCCAGGCTGGTCTCAAACTCCTGGACCAATGTAATCTGCCTGCCTCAGCCTCGCAAAGTGCTGGGATTACAGGCATGAGCCACCACACCCAACTGTAACACATTTTTATGCCAGAAGAATATTGAATAATGATAAATTTATTTTGCCTCTTTTTCCTTTTCTTTCTTTATTTTTTCTTGTTTTTTTTTGTTTTTTGTTTTTTGTTTTTGTTTTTTTTGGTTTCTTTTTTGAGACAGAGCCTTGCTTTGTTGCACAGGCTGGAGTGCAGTGATAATCTCAGTTCACTGAAACCTCTGCCTTATGAGTTCAAGCAGTTCTTGTGGCTCAGCCTCCCAAGTACCTAGGATTACAGGCATGCGCTGCGACACCTGGCTATTTTTTATATTTTTAGTAGAAACAGGGTTTTGCCATGTTGCCCCGGCTGGTCTCGAACTCCCGGCCTCAAGTGATTTGCCTGCCTTGGCTTCCCAAAGTGCTAGGATTATAGGCATGAGCCACCATGCCCAGTCTGCCTCCTCTTTATTGCCTGACAGGAAAGTCTGACTTTTTTTTAAATCCATACTTAACCTACATAGGTCTATTTGTTTTGTTTGTTTGTTTGAGACAGCGTCTCGCTCTGTCTCCCAGGCTGGAGTGCAGCAGCATGATCTCGGCTCACTGCAATCTCCGCCTCCCAGGTTTAAGTGATTCTCCTGCCTCAGCCTCGCGAGTAACTGCGACAACAGGTATGCGCCACCACGCCTTACTAATTTTACATCTATCTGTCTATCAATCAATCAATATATATATATATTTTTTGAGACAGAGTTTCGCTCTTGTTGCCCAGGCTGGAGTGCAGTGGCGCGTAATCTCAGCTCACTGCAACCTCCACCTCCCAGGTTCAAGCGATTCTTCTGCCACAGTGTCCCGAGTAGCTGGGATTACAGGCATGCGCCACCACGCCCAGCTAACTTTTTGTATTTGTATTTTTAGTAGAGACAGGGTTTCTCCATGTTGGTCAGGCTGGTCTCAAACTCCCAACCTCAGGTGATCCGCCCACCTTGGCCTCCCAAAGTGCTGAGATTAAAGGCATGAGGCACTGTGCCCAGCCTATTTTTTATATTTTTAGTAGAGATGGGGTTTCACCATATTGGCCAGGCTGGTCTCATACTCCTGACCTCGTGATCCGCCCGCCTTGGCCTCCCAAAGTGCTGGGAGTACAGGCGTGAATCACCGCCCCTAGCCTTTGTTGTTGTTGTTGTTTTTTTTCTTTTTGAGACAGAGTCTTGCTCTATCGCTCAGGCTGGACTGCAGTGATGCCATCTCAGCTCACTGCAGCCTCAGCCTGCCGGGTTCAAGTGATTCTCCCACCTCAGCCTCCCTAGTAGCTGGAATTACAGATGTGCACCACCATCACCCAGCTAATTTTTGTAATTTAGTAGAAACGGGGTTTCAGAATGTTGGCCAGGCTGGTCTTGAACTCCTGACCTTAAGTGATCCACCCGCCTTGGCCTCAAAGTGCTGGGATTAATTATAGGCATGAGCCACCATGCTCGGCCTCTATTTATTATACATACCTATATGCACACACACACATGCACACACACACACACACGAGTAAATAGTAGTTGTCTATGTCTGGAACATAAACACAGTCGTATTTACTGTCTTGACATTTTTTTTCCTCCCCCAAGACAGGGTCTCACTCTGTTGCCTAGGCTGGACTACAGTGGTATGATCATGGCTCACTGCAGCCTCCACCTCCCAGGCCCAAGTGATCCTCACACCTCAGCCTCCTCAGTAGCTGGGACTAGAGGCAAGGACCACTTTGCCTGGCTAATTTTTTATTTTTGTAGAGGTGGAGTCTCATTATGTTACCCAGGCTGGTCTCGAACTCCTGGGCTCAATCGATTCTCCCACCTTGGCCTCCCAAACTGCTGAGATTGCAGTACAGGCCGCTGGGCCCAGTCTGTCTGCACATTTTAATTGATTATATAAGCCTTTCTTTTGTTGTACTCTTTCAGGCCTGTAACTGTTTACTTTGAGTCTTTGGTGTAGTGGGAAACCCTGTGATGCAATTAGAGTTACTCTCATTTTTTGCTACATAATATCATGGCCATTTGCTACTGTTCTAAGCAGTGGGTAACTGTTTTTGATAGTTTCCATAGTGTGGTTTAGACACAGAAGTTTACAAAATATTTTGTTCATTTCACTAGCTGTACAAGTAAAGTAACAAATGGCAACAATTTACCAAGTGTTAACTATTTATAAATACTTGACCTTCATTCTTATTTATCCCAGTGTTACAAATTTACATCTGCTTTTCCACAGATAGATGGTATTGGGGAAAGAAAATTGACTTTGGGATGGGTGCAGTGGCTCAGGCCTATAATCCCAGCACTCTGGGAGGCCGAGGCAGGTAGATCACTTGAGGCCAGTAGTAGATCAGCCTGGCCAACATGGCGAAACCCCGTCTACTAAAAATACAAAAATTAGTTGGCCCTGGGGGCACGTGCCTGTAATCCCAGCTACTTGGGAAGCCAAGGCATGAGAATCACTTGAACCCAGGAGGTGGAGGTTGCAGTGAGCAGAGATCATGCTGTGGCACTCCAGCCGGGGTGACAGAGTGAGACTCTGTCTCAAACAAAAAAAAAAGGGAGGGGGGAAATAGAAAATTGACTTTGGTGGTGTCAGATAGGACTAGATTCAATTCTAGCTTTGTCAGTTAATAGTGGTATGACCTCAGACCCTTAATTATCTTTCTCGAGCTTCATTTATGAATGGGAGTCAGTATCAACTTGGAATCACCTTTTTCTCATACATTCAGTCCCATTAATTAATGTTGTCAATTTACTTTCAAAATATGGCCACCACTTTTTATCACACCACTCTTATTTCACAGCTCTTACAGAATCTGATATTACCTTGTTTGTACATTTATTTACTTGTTTAAAGTTTCTTCTTTTAGCCGGGCGCGGTGGCTCAAGCCTGTAATCCCAGCACTTTGGGAGGCTGAGACGGGTGGATCACGAGGTCAGGAGATCGAGACCATCCTGGCAAACACGGTGAAACCCCGTCTCTACTAAAAAATACAAAAAAAAACTAGCCGGGCGAGATGGCGGGCGCCTGTAGTCCCAGCTACTCAGGAGGCTGAGGCAGGAGAATGGCGTAAACCCGGGAGGCGGAGCTTGCAGTGAGCTGAGATCCGGCCACTGCACTCCAGCCCGGGCGACAGAGCGAGACTCCGTCTCAAAAAAAAAAACATAAATAAAAATAAATAAAAAAATAAAGTTTCTTCTTTTATGTAAACTCCATGTCTCTTTTTGCGGAAGTCAATCTTGGTTGCCCTTTCAAAAACCACCTTCTTCCATTCCTCCTTGCTAAGAGAACCTCCTTTAAACTGCCACTGTTTAAAGGGTATTCCTGGGCTCAGTCCCTGGGGACAAATCAATGCAACCTTGTTTCCCTTTGCCAGATACTTGCTTTTTCAGTTTCCTTCATCATTGGAGCCGATTCTGACCAACGGGACATAAAGAGGCAAGTCAGCTGAGGAGTTTCTGGGAATGGTTTTCTTCTCTGATAAAAAGAGATTACCCCCTTGAGGAAATCCCTTTTGTTTCACCCCTCTCCCTTTGCTTTCTGCCTTTGGAAATGTTCTTTGAAGATACGATGCCTAGAGCCAACTTAAGACCTTGAGGGTCTAATGCAAAGAGAATCATAAAGATGCCAGTTCAGTGCAGTGGTCTGATATTGTGAAGCTATCGACCCAACCTTAAAACCAACTTATCTCCACGTTTATTAATTAAATAATAAATTAAGGAAACTAAATAAATATTAATGAATAAAGGAAACAGTAAATGTCCTTATAATGTAAGCCAGTGCAAGCAGACTTTATCCCTAGAGACAAGAACAATACCTGACACATAGTAGGTGCTTAATATGTAATTTTTAAAAAGTTGAATATTGAACTTTGTGATTGATTGGATATGGGATGTGAGGTAAAGTAAGGAATGGAGGTTATTTTGTAGGTTTCTCATTTATTTATTTATTTATTTTTGAGACAGAGTCTCACTCTGTTGCCCAGGCTGGAGTGCGGTGGCACAATCTCAGCTCACCACAACCTCTGCCTCCCGGGTTCAAGTGATTCTCCTGCCTCAGCCTCCCAGGTAGCTGGGATTACAGATGTGTGCCACCACACCTGGTTAATTTTTGTATTTTTACTAGAGACCGGGTTTCACCACGTTGGCCAGGCAGGTCTTGAACTCCTGACCTCAAGCTATCTGCCCACCTCGGCCTCCTAAAGTGCTGGAATTACAGGTATGAACCACTGCACCCGGCAAAGATTTCTCATTTAAATAACTGAGTGAATTGTGGTGCTTTTCACTGAGATCAAATTATTGAAGAAAGAAGTGGGCGGGAAGTAAGAAAAGGTCAGTTTTTAACACATTTTGAGGTTTAAGTGTCTATAGTACGTATGCTTAGAGATGTCTGTTAGGCAAACATGCTTACAGATATGGAGAGGGGAGAGAGATACAGATTTTGAACCTTCAGTATGAAAATGGTAATTAAACTATGGGAATGGGTAAGACAACTCAGGGGGGATGTGTAGCACTAGGAAAGTGGTGCTTTTCTTTCTTTTTTTTTTTGTGGTGCTTTTCTCTTTCTTTCTTTCTTTCTTTCTTTTTCTTTCCTTCTTTCTTTCCTTCTTTTCCTTCCTTCCTTCCTTCCTTCCTTCCTTCCTTTCTTTCTTTCTTTCTTTCTTTCTTCCTTCCTTCCTTCCTTCCTTCCTTCCTTTCTTTCTTTCTTTCTTTCTTTCTTTCTTTCTTTCTTTCTTTCTTTCTCTTTCTTTCTTTCTTCCTTTCTTCCTTTCTTCCCTCCCTCCCTTCCTTCCTTTCTTCCTTCCTTCCTTCCTTTCTCTTTCCTTTTTTTTTTTTTTTGATATGGAATCTCATTCTCACCCAGGCTGGAGTGCAGTGGTGTAATCTTGGGTCACTGCAACCTCTGCCACCTGGGTTCAAGCAATTCTCCTGCCTTAGCCTCCCAAGTAGCTGGGAATTACAGGTGCTTGCCATCAGGCCCAGCTAATTTTTGAATTTTTAGTGGAGACAGGGTTTCACCATGTTGGCCAGGCTGGTCTTGAACTCCTGACCTCATGATCCACCCTCCACCTACTTCAGCCTCCCAAAGTGCTGGGATTATAGGCATGAGCCACTATGCCTGGCTGAAAGTGGTGGTCTTAATAGAGAACCCTGAAGTAGATAGAGGACCTGGCCTTAGTAAGGAATTGAAAGAATGATCACATTTAAAGTAGAGAAAATGAGCTTATAAAAGGAGTCTGCGGCTGGGCACGTTGGCTCATGCCTGTAATCCCAGCATTTTGGAAGGCCGAGGCAGGTGGATCACAAGATCAGGAGATCGAGACCATCCTGACCAACATATGAAACCCCATCTCTACTAAAAAAAAATACAAAAATTAGCCAGGTGTGGTGGCGTGTGCTTGTAGTCCCTGCTACTCAGGAGGCTGAGGCAGGAGAATTGCTTGAACCCAGGAGGCAGAGATTGCAGTGAGCCGAGATTGTGCCACTGCACTCCAGCCTGGGT
>NW_012103288.1:354159-361587 GCF_000951045.1 Mandrillus leucophaeus | reverse complement strand
AGCACTTTGGGAGGCCAAGGCAGGCGGATCATCTGAGGTCAGGAGTTCAAGACCAGCCTGACCAACATGCTGACGTGCTGAAACCCCATCTCTCCTAAAGCTGCCGGGTATGATGGCGGGTGTCTGTAATCCCAGCTACTCAAGAGGCTGAAACTGGAGAATCACTTGAACCCAGGAGACAGTGGTTGCAGGGAGCTGAGATCGCACCACTGCACTCCAGCCTGGGCGGCTCAGTGAGACTCCGTCTCAAAAATAAATAAACAAATAAAAGGAGTCTGAGAAAGAATGATCAAAGAGGAAAAACTGGGGGTTTTACAATCCAAGTAAAGAGTTTTGAGCAAGTACAGTGTCAAATGCTGCAGTGTCAAATGCTGCAGTGTCAAATGCTACAGGTTAAATAGGGTAAAGACTAGAAAGTGTCCATTGTATTAAATATATAGAAAACAATATGGTGTCTATTTTTATTTATTTATTTATTGGACAAGTATTTATTGAGAGCGTATCATGGCAGGTACTCTTTATAAGTGTTGGGTTGATATAACAGTGAATAGAATAAGTCTTGCTGGAGTGGTGAGAAGGGACATGCTTGCCTGTTCCTGACCTTAGTGGGAAAGCTTCTAATTTCTCACTTTTAAGTATAACGTTAGCTGTAGGAATTTTGTAGATATTCTTGATCAAGTCAAGAAAATTATCCTCTGTCCTAGTTTACCAATAGAGTTTATCATGAATGAGTGTTGGACTTTGTCAGATGCTGCTTCTGCATCTGTTGATACGATTATGTGATTTTTCTTTCTTTTTTCTTTTTTAAACAGTTTTGCTCTGTCACCCAGAATGGAGTGCAGTGGCGCCATCTCGGCTCACTGCAGCCTCCACCTTCCGGGTTCAAACAATTCTCGTGCCTCAGCCACTGGATTAGCTGGGATTACAGGTGCCCACCACCATGCCTGGCTAATTTTTTTGTATTTTTAGTAGAGACCCTGTTAGCCAGGATGGTCTTGATCTCCTCACCTCTTGATCCACCTGCCTCAGCCTCCCAAAGTGAGCCACCACGCCCGGCCTCCTTTACTTTTTTGACCTAGTTTCTCCTACAGATCTATAAAGAGTTGTTGGCAGCTCTGGATGCACTGCCTATGACTTAGCCCTGCTCTGCATGAAGCAGTTTAAATAAAAGGGGGCTGTTGATTTTTTACTTTGTTCAGCTTTTACTTGTTGTTATCATGGAGCGGTGACTTCCAAGCTTCTTTTATGCTGGACTGGCAACTGGATGTGTATATCTTTTCAAAGCAGTAACAAGAAGGTCAATGAGGCCAGAGTAGAGTAGTGAGTGAGGGGGAGAGTGTTATGAAATGAGATTGGAGAGGTAGCCAGGGTCTAGCTCATGTAATAGTGTTATTAGGCACGGAGAGATTTTGTGTTTTATTCTAAAAATGATGAGAAGCTATTAGATAGTTTTGAGCAAAGGTGTGACATGTTCTATTTTAGATTTTAAGAGCATTGCTCTGGCTTTTGTGAGAGTAAACCACAGGAGGTTAAGAGTGGAAGAAAGAAGACAAACTAGAAGGGAATGGGCAGTAATGCAAACAAGAGGTGATAGTGGCTTGAATCATGGTGATATTGTTGAGTTGGTAAGAAGTGGTGGAAATGTGAGTTGTTTTGTTTTGTTTTTGAGATGAAGTCTTGCTCTGTCGCCCAGGTTGGAGTGCAGTGGTGCGAGCTCGAGTCACTGCAATCTCCGCCTCCTGGGTTCAAGTGAGTCTCCTGCCTCAGGCTCCCAAGTAGCTGGGACTATAGGCGTGTGCCACCCCGCCCAGCTAATTTTTTTCTTTTTTTTGTGTATTTTTAGTAGATGTGAGGTTTCACCATGTTAGCCAGGACATTCTCGATTTCCTGACCTCGTGATCCGCCTGCCTTGGCCTCCCAAAGTGCTGGGATTATAGGCATGAGCCACCACGTCCGGCCCTTTGAGTGTATTTTGAAGATAGAACTGACAGGATTTATTAATGAGTTTTGGCTATGAGAAAGAAAGAGAGGAGTCAATCATGACCCCTAGATTTTTGGTCTGAGCAATACTGGGGATGCTAAAGGAGGTATAGAGAAATGGAAATAATCATGAGTTCAGTTTTGGACATGTTAAGTTTGAGATACAGTGAGTTAAATCTAAGTAGAGATGTTGATTAGGCAGTAATAGTTGGTTAAAAAGTGCAGAGGGGAGGTCATGTTGGAGATGAATTTAGAAGTCATCAGTATAGAAAGTGGATAAGATCACCTGGGGAACAGGTGAGATCCAACTGGGCATGGTGGCTCATGCCTGTAATCCCAGCACTTTGGGAAGACTAGGTGGGCGGATCACAGTGAGGAGTTCAAGACAAGCCTGGCCAACATAATGAAACCCTGTCTCTACTAAAATTACAAAATGTAGCTGGGCATGGTGGCGTGCGCCTATAGTCCCAGCTACTCGGGAGGCTGAGGCAGGAGAATCGCTTGAACCCGGGAGGCAGAGGTTGTGGTGAGCTGAGACTGCACCACTGCACTCCAGCCTGGGCAACAGAGTGAGACTCTGTCTGAAATAAAAAGGAAGAGGTCCAAGGACTGAACCCCAGAGCACTCCAGCTTATAAAAATTAGAAAGAGGATATAGTAGTGTAAAGTAAAAGGAGCAGACAGTGATGTTGGAAGATAATAATGGCCTGGGTGCAGTGGTTCACACCTATAATACCAGCACTTGGGGAGGCCAAGGTGGGAGGATTGCTTGAGCCCAGGAGTTGGAGACCAGCTGTGGCAACATAGGGAGATCCCTTCTTTACAACAAATACAAAAATTAGCCAGGCGTGGTGGTGTGCACCTGTAGTACCAGTTACTTGGGAGGCTGACGTAGGAGCCCATGAGGTGAAGGTTACAGTAAGTCATGATCGTGCCACTGCATTCCAGCCTGGGTAACAGAGTGAGACTGTGTTTCCAAAAACACAGAAGAAAGAAAATAATGAAGAGTTTGATATTCTGGAAACCAAATGAAGAAAGTGTTTCAAGCGGGAGCAGGTGATAACTATGCTTTCTGAACTGCTTTCTGGGAGGCTGGGTAACATGGGGTCTGAGAATCAGCTATTAGATTTCAGTGGTGACCTGGACAAGAGTGGCTTCAGTGGAGCAATAGGGATGAATTAAGGCCTTATTGGGGTAAGTTCAAGAGAGAATTCATGGCAAGGAAGTGGAGGAAGGAGAATTTAAAACCTTTTTTTGAGGATTTTTGCTTTAAGGGGTTAGAAAGAAGAGTAATAACCAGGAGAGCTGGATAGAGATGTTCAATAAAAGGAGGGGTTTTGTTTTTGTTTTTGTTTCTAAGGTGGGAGCTATTTTAGCATATTTATTTGCTAATGAGAAAAAAACCAAAAGGTAAAACCATGTGGTGAGGAAAAGGAGCAAAGCTTTAGAGTAGTGAAATGGGAAGGTGCCCAGTGCACCATGGAGGGGTTCACCTTGGAAAGGAGCACAATGTTCATCTGCTGACACATAGGAGGAAGCCAGAATTCGAGGAGGGATTAATCGGTTGGCAGTTAGATTTAGTGGTGGAACTTGTAGAATTTCTCTTCTGATTACTTCCTTTTTTCTCTTCCACTCCAGTGAACCAGGAAATAGGTAATTTCAGCCAGGGATGGTGGCATACAGTGATGCCTTTCAACAACTCGGGAGGCTGAGGCAGGAGGATCCTTTGGGCCTAGGAGTTTGAGTCCAGTCTGGGCAACATAGCAAAATCTCATCTTTTTTTTTTTTTTTTTGGAGATAGAGTTTCACTCTTGTTGCCCAGGCTGGAGTACCATGGTGTGATCTCGGCTCACTGCAACCTCCAGGTTCAAGTGATTCTCCTGCCTCAGCCTCCCGAGTAGCTGGGATTATAGGCATGTGCCACCATGCCTGGCTAATTTTGTATTTTTAGTAGAGATGGGGTTTCTCCATGTTGGTCAGGCTGGTTTGGAACTCCCAACCTCAGGTGATCTGCCTGCCTCAGCGTCCGAAAGTGCTGGGATTACAGGTGTGAGCCACTGTGCCTGGCTGCAAAACCTCATCTTTAAAAAAGAAGAACAACAAAATAGGTTATCTCTCCTAATTCTCCCACTTTTCCTTAGTAACAGAACCCTGATTTCGTTAGGAACAGGGTCCTCAGCTTCTGTTCCAACTGGTGGTGTCCATGTGACTAAGTTCTGGTGAAATGTTAGTGGAAGTTGTTTGGTGGGGCTTCTGAGAAAGTTTCTAAAACAGGATTGATAGGATTGATTGAGCTAGTATGTGTCATTGGCCCTTTTCTTTTTTTTTTTTTCCTCTTTGCCTAGAACATGGACAAGATGGCTGGAGTCCTATGGAGTTCTAGTAATCTTATGACAATAAAGCAACCTTATGCCATATGATATGCTAAGGATGGAGAAAGATAGAGTCTAGGTGCCCGATGACAACATGAAGCTGTCACACAAGCCCTGGATTGCCCCCCCCGGACTTATTATGGGAGAAAATGAAACACTTTGTTTAAGCCACACTAATCTTTTTTCCTATTTTTCATTTTCTTTTGTTGAGTGTGTGTTTGTGTCTGTTATTTACAGCTGATTGTAATTCATAACTGATATGGTAGTGGGACTGTGTAAGTTTTGTCTTCTGATGCTTTTTTTTTTCTTCTTCTTCAGTGAAACAGGGACGGGGAGATCATTAACTAAATGTAAGGACTGGGGAAGGAGTGTGGGAGGTTTGTGGAGAGAGATTGTGTAAAATAGTTATCTCTGAATGGTAGAGTAAATTAAGTAGGGAGATGTAGTAGGTCATTCAGACATCTGTGGTTGTAAATATAAAATGAGATCAGTCATCTGGGTTTTATTTTTCTCTAGTCAGGTTTACGTGCTCAGGAGAAGGTATAAACCTGATGGTGAATTGGGTTTAACCAGGATTTATATTTTGCTAAAGCTATTGTGTCACCATTTGTGAAATAGAAGAATATACTGTAGAGTCACTAGGAAGACAGTTGACTGAATGGATTTATAAAAACATGTAGCCGGGCGCGGTGGCTCATGCCTGTAATCCCAGCACTTTGGGAGGCCAAGGTGGGCAGATCATGAGGTCAGGAGATTGAGACCATCTTGGCTAACACAGTGAAAACCCGTCTCTACTAAAAATACAAAAACAAAAAAATTAGCCAGGTGTGGTGGCAGGCGCCTGTAGTCCCAGCTACTCGGGAGGCTGAGGCGGGAGAATGGCGTGAACCTGGGAGGCGGAGTTTGCAGTGAGCCGAGATCACGCCACTGCACTACAGCCTGGGTGACAGAGCGAGACTCGTCTCAAAAAATAAATAAATAAAATAAATAAATAAAAATATATAAAAACATGTAATTGCTGGCCAGGCATGGTGGCTCACGCCTGTAATCCTAGCACTTTTGGAGGCTGAGGTGATGGATTGCCTGAGCTCAGGAGTTTGAGACCAGCCTGGGCAACACGGTGAAACCCCATCTCTACTGAAATACAAAAAATTATCCGGGCGTGGTGGCATGCGCCTTGAGTCCCAGCTACTTGGGAGGCTGAGGCAGGAGAATTTCTTGAACCTGGGAGGTGGAGATTGCAGTGAGCCAAGATCGTGCCACTGCACTCCAGCCTGGGCAACAGAGCGAGACTGTCTCAAAAAAACAAAAAACATGTAGTTAATAAAACCAGTAGACTTGAAAGCAAAACTTACACATATTTTTTGAATAGGTGAAATTCCCATGGTTCAAACATTGAAGAGGTAAAAAGATACACGGACATACCTTACTTTATTGCACTTCACTTTACTGAACTTTTTTTTTTTTCTTTTGAGACAGTTTCGCTCTTGTTGCCCAGGCTGGAGTACAGTGGTGTGATCTCGGCTCACTGCAACCTCCACCTCCTGGATTCAATCGATTCTCCTGCATCAGCCTCCCAAGTTGCTGGGACTACAGGTGCCTGCAACCACGCACAGCGAATCTTTGTATTTTTGGTAGAGACACTGTTTCAGCCACATTGGCCAGGCTGGTCTCGGACTCCTGACCTCAAGTGATCCGCCTGCCTCGGCCCCCCCAAAGTGCTGGGATTACAGGCTTAAGCCACCGCACCTGGCCTTTTTTTTTTTTTTGAAACAGAGTTTCGCTCTTGTTGCCCAGGCTGGAGTGCAGTGATGCAATCTTGGCTCACCACAACCTCCGATTCTGGTTCAAGGATTCTCCTGCCTCAGGTTCCCAAGTAGCTGGGATTATAGGCGTGAGCCACCGTGTCTGGCCCAGTTTACTGAACTTCAGAGATGATGAGGATTTTCTCTTTTATTTTTTTTTAAAAACGTATTGAAGGTTTATGGCAACCCTGCATCAAGCAAGTCTGTTAGCACCATTTTTCCAACAGCATTTGCTCGCTTCATGTCTCTGTGTCACATTTTGGTAATTCTCATAATATATAAAGCTTTTTCATTACAGGCTAGGTGTGGTGGCTCACACCTGTAATCCCAGCACTTTGGGAGGCCAAGGCAGGTGGATCTCCTGAGGTCAGGAACTCAAGACCAGCCTGGCCAACATGGTGAAACCCCGTCTCTACTAAAAATACAAAATTAGCTGGGTGTGGTGACAAAGGCCTATAATCCCAGCTACTCGGGAGTCTGAGGCAGGAGAATCGCTTGAACCCTGAAGGCAGAGGTTGCGGTGAGCCAAGATCACGCCATTGCACTCCAGCCTGGGAGACAAAGTGAGACTCCGTCTCAAAAAAAAAAAAACTTTTTTATTATTATTGTATTTTTTATGGTGATCTGTGATTAGTAATCTTTGATGTTACTATTGTAATGGTTTTGGAGTGCTACAAATATAAGATCACATATGACAGTGACCTTAATATATAAATTTGTGTGTTGTGATTGTTCTACTGACCAGCCATTTCCCATCTACCTCTTCTTACACCTCCCTTTTCAATTAGACACAACAACATTGAAATCTGACCAATTAATAACCCTACAGTAGTCTCTGAGAGAGGCTAAAGGCTAAGCCTCTTGTGTTAAACAGCCAAATTGTGAATGCAAAGGAAAAATTCTTGAAGGAAATTAAAAGTGCTACTCCAGTGAACACATAAATGATAAGAAATAAATGATAATAAATGATAAGAAAGCTAAACAGGCTGGGTGTGGTGGCTCACGCCTGTAATCCCAGCACTTTGGGATGCTGAGGCGGGTGGATCACCTGAGGTCAGGAGCTCAAGACCAGCCTGGCCAACATGTTGAAACCCTGTCTCTACTGAAAATACAAAAATTAGGTGAGCGTGGTGGCGCACACTTGTAATCCCAGCCACTCGGGAAGCTGAGGCAAGAGAATCACTTGAACCCTGGAGGTGAAGGTTGCAGTGAGCTGAGATTGTGCCACTGCACTCCAGCCTGGGTAACAAAGAGAGACTCTGTCTCAAAAAA
>NW_012103288.1:352503-354109 GCF_000951045.1 Mandrillus leucophaeus | reverse complement strand
AAAAAAAAAAAAAAAAAAAAAAAAAAAAAAGCGAAACAGCCTTATTGCTGCTGATAGGGAGAAAGTTTCAGTAGTCCGGATAGAAGATCAAACTAGCTACAACATTCCCTTAAGCCAAAGCCTAATCCAGAGCAAGACCTCAGTTCTCCTCAATTCTGTGAAGGCTGAGAAAGGTGAGGAAGCTGCAGAAGAATAGTTTGAACCTCGCAGAGGTTGGCTTGTGAAGTTTAAGGAAAGAAGCCATCTCTATAATGTAAAAGTGCAAAGCGAAGCAGTAAGTGCTGATGTAGAAGCTGCAGCAAGAAGCTCTAGCTCAGATCATTGATGAAGATGGCTATACTAAACAACAGATTTTTGGCCAGGCACAGTGCCTAATGTCTAATCCCAGCACTTTGGGAGGCTGAGGTGAGAGCATTGCTTGAGGCTAGCCTGAGCAACATAGCAAGGCAATTTTTTAATCTTAACAAAAATAAAATATTAGCCAGGTGTGGTGGCATTTTCCTGTAGTCCTAGCTACCTGGCAGGCTGAGGTGAGTGGATTGCCTGAGCCCAGGGTTTTGAGACTGCAGTGAGCTATGATCATGCCACTGCATTCCAGCCTGGGCAACAGAGCAAGACCCTGTTTCCAAAAGAAAACAAACAAAAAATGAGCAATAAAAAAGATTTTCGATGTAGACAAAACAACCTCACGTTGAAAGAAGATGTCATCTGTGACTTTCATAACTAGAAAGGAGAAGTCCGTGCCTACCTTCAATTCAAAGAACAGTCTAAATGTGTCGGGGGCTAATGCAGCTGGTGATTTTAAGTTGAAGCCAATATCCATTTACCATTCCAAAAATCCCAGGACCCTAAAGTATCATGCTAAGTCTACTCTGCCCATGCTCTATAAAAGGAACAACAACACCTGGATGACAGCATACCTATTTACAACATGGTTTACTGAGTATTTTCAGCCTGTTGTTGAGACCTACTGTTCAGAAATAAAGATTCTTTTAAAATGTTACTTCTCATCGACAATACGCCTGGTCACCCAGGAGCTCTGATGGCCACGTACAGGGAGGGAGATTAATGTTACTTTCATGACTGCTTAACACAGCATCCATTCTGTAGCCCATGGATCTAAGAGTAATTTTTACTTTTTTTTTTTTTTGGGACAGAGTCTTGCTCTGCCGCTCAGGCTGGAGTGCAATGGTGCGATCTTGGCTCATTACAACCTCTGTCTCCCTGGTTCAAGCAATTATTCTGCCTTAGCCTCCCAAGCAGCTGGGATTACAGGCACCTGCCACCATGCCCCGCTAAGTTTTTGTATTTTTAGCAGAGATGGGGTTTCGCTATGTTGGCCAGGCTGGTCTCAAACTCCCGACCTCAGGTGATCCACCCGCCTCGGCCCCCCAAAGTGCTGGGATTACAGGCATGAGCCACTACACTCATGTAGTGGTTTCTTGAGATGGAATCTACTCCTGGTGAAGATGCTTGAACATTATTGAAATAACAACAAAGGATTTTAAATATTTCTTTTTTTTTTTCTTTTTCTTTTTTTTTTGAGACGGAGTCTTGCTCTGTCACCCAGGCTGGAGTGCAGTGGCCAGATCTCAGCTCACTGCAA
>NW_012103288.1:340022-351498 GCF_000951045.1 Mandrillus leucophaeus | reverse complement strand
CAATGAAGTTTTTTTTGTTGTTTTGTTTGTTTTTGAGACAGGGTCTTGCTTTGTCGTCCAGGCTGGAATGCAGTGGGCCACAGGACAAGACTCCATCTCAAAAAAAAAAAAAAAAAGAAAGAGATGTATCTAGTGTGAACAAGAAATTGAATATTTTACTTTATTAGATTGTAATTAATTTAAAATTAAATAATACAAATATATACAAAAATTAGCCGGGTGTGGTGGTGCACGCCTGTAGTCCCAGCTGCTTGGGAGGCTGAGGTGGGGGAACCGCTTGAACCCGGGAGGTGGAGGTTGCAGTGAGCCTAGATCAGGTCGCTGCACTGCAGCCTGGCAACAGAGCGAGACTCCATCTCAAAAAAAAAAAAAAAAAAAAAAAATTAAATAGCTGCATGTATTTAGTAGCTACCATGTTGCATAGATACTCAGGTCTCATCTAGATATCTGAGTATCTAAAATTTCTATACAAAGAAGAAAGGAAGGCTCAATTTTCCTTGGATAAAATGAGAACTGGTGAAAAGGTGCTTTGAAAGGAATGAAAACAGTCGGACACAGTGGCTCATGCCTGTATTCCCAGCACTTTGGGAAGCTGAGGCAGGAGGATCACTTGAGCCCATGAAGTCGAGTCTGCGGTGAGCCAAGATTGGGCCACTGCACCCCAACCTGGGTGTCAGAGTAAGACCTTGTCTCAAAAAAGTAAATAAATAAATAAAAGTAATGAAAACAAAGTGTCAATAATAACTAAGGATGATTAAGGAGAAGGGGTTTTTTTTTTATGTTGGTTTTTTGAGACAGAGTCTCGCTCTGTCACCCAGGCTGGAGTGCAATGTTGAGATCTTGGCTCACTGCAACCTCCACCTCCTGGGTGCAAGCGATTTTCCTGCCTCAGCCTCCTGTGTTGCCTGGACTACCGGCATGCACCACCACGCCTGGCTAATTTTTGTATTTTTTAGTAGAGACGGGGTTTCACCATGTTGTCCAGGCTGGTCTCGAACTCCTGATCTCAGGTGATCCAGCTGCGTCAGCCTCCCAAAGTGCTGGGATTGTAGGCTTGAGCCACCGCACCTGACTCTCTCTATTTTTTTATATTTAATACTTTTCTTCCTCCTTCTATCCCTTCCTCTGTCCCTCCCTGCCATCCTTTCTTTCTTTTTGTTTCTTTCGTTTCTCTCCCCACTACCCACCCCACTCTCTCTCTCTTTGTTTTAATACAGGGTCTCCCTCTGTCCCCCCAGGCTAGAGTGCAGTGGTGTGACCATGGCTCACTGTAGCCTTGATCTCCTGCACTCAAGTGATCCTTCTGAGCAACTAGGGCTACAAGTGTGCACCACCATGCCCTAATTATTATTTTTTTTTGTAGAGCTAGGGGTCTTGCTATGTTGTCCAGGCTGGTCACAAATTCCTGGCCTCAGGCTACTGCCTTGGTCTCCCACAGTGCTGGAATTACAGGCATGAGGCATTGTGCCTGACCAACAGTTTTAAAAAAATCTATTTGCATTACTTTTAGAATTAATGTTTAAAAAGTCAATCTAAAGTAAAATGGTGAATTAAGACTCATGTAGGATACAGGAGTATTCATTTTTGCCCTTTACTTACCGGTTTTTATTTTTAAACACCTTTATGGAGATTTAATTCAGATTACATAAAATTTATCCCTTTAGGCCGGGCGCGATGGCTCACACCTGTAATCCCAGCACTTTGGAAGGCCAAGGTGGGCAGATCACAAGGTCAGGAGTTCAAGACCAGCCTGGCCAACATGGTGAAACCCCATCTCTACTAAAAATTAAAAAAATTAGCCGGGTGTGGTGGCACATACCCATAATTCCAGCTACTCAGGAGGCTGAGGCAGGATAATTGCTTGAACCCAAGAGACGGAGGTTGCAGTGAGCCGCGATCGCGCCACTGCACTCCAGCCTGAGTGACAGAGCAAGACTTCATCTTGGGGAAGAAAAAAAAAAGAAAATTTACCCCTTTAAAGTGTACAGTTCAGTGGAGAGTTTGTGTTTTGTTTTTAATTTTTTTCTGTAACCCAGGACAGTGCTAAAGTTCAGTGGTTTTTTGTTTTGTTTTGTTTTTTTGTTTGTGTATTTGAGATGGAAACTCGCTCTTGTTGCCCAGGCTGGAGTGCAATGGCGCAATCTTGGCTCACAGCAACCTCCACCTCCCAGGTTCAAGAGAATCTCCTGCCTCAGCCTCCCAAGTAGCTGGGATTGCAGGCATGTGCCACAATGCCCAACTAATTTTTGTATTTTTAGTAGAGATGGGATTTCACCATGTTGGCCAGGCTGGTCTCAAACTCTTGACCTCATGTAATCTGCCCACCTCGGCCTCCCAAACTGCTGGGTTTACAAGCGTGAGCCACCACGCCTAGCCAAGTTCAGTGATTTTTAACACATTTATAGACTTGTGCAACCATCATCACACTCTAATTCCAGAACATTTTTTACCATCTCAAAAGAAACTCATTGCCCAGGCTGAAGTGCAGTGGAGTGATCTTAGCTCACTGCAACCTCCGCTTCCCAGTTCAAGTGATTATCGTACCTCAGACTCCTGAGTAGCTGGGACTATAGGTGCGCACCACCTGCCCGGCTAATTTTTGTATTTTTGGTGGAGACAGTGTTTCCCCATGTTGGCCAGGCTGGTCTCGAACTCCTGGCCTAAGTTATCTGCCTGCCTCAGCCTCCCAAAGTGCTGGGATTACTGATGTGAGCCACCATGCCCAACCCTGAGATGGCTTTTGAGGGGCCTGAGATGGCTTCTGAGGGGCTTGAGATGGAGGGAGAGGGCCTAAGTAGCTTCAGAATGAAAAGACCAAGCCAGGATTAGAGGGTTAGAAATTTCAGCCCCATCCCCCAAGACCTCCAGGGAGGGAAGTGGTGACTGGAGATTGAGTTTGATCACCAAAAGGTCAAGCCTTAATTATGCTTATGTAGTGAAAACTCTGGCCAGGCACGGTGGCTCACACCTGTAGTACCAGCACTTTGGGATGCCAAGGCAACAGATCACCTGAGGTCAGGAGTTCGAGACCAGCCTGGCCAACATGGTGAAACCCCATCTCTACTAAAAATACAAAAATTAGCCGGGTGTGGTGTCAGGCACCTGTAATCCCAGCTACCCGGGAGGCTGAGGCAGGAGAATTGCTTGAACCTGGGAAGCAGAGGTTGCAATGAGCTGAGATCTTCTCCCCCAGACTGAGGGAGAAGAGCAAGACTTCGTCTCAAAAAAAAAAAAAAAAGAAAAAAGAAAAGAAAGCTCCCTGAAACCCCCTAAATAATAGGGTATGGAAAGCTTCATAGTTGTTGAAAAAATTGGTGTTAGGAGGGTGCCAACCAGGAGAAGGCGTGGAAACTCCATAATTTCCTCTACCTTCTACCCCCACCCAGGACATACTTTTCTCTGTGCATCTCTTCCACTTAGCTGTTCCTGAGTTATATCCTTTACGCATTGCTAAATGTAAGTAAAGTGTTTTCCTATATTCTGTGAATTGTTCTAATGCATTATTGAACCTGAGGGAGGTTGGCGGGTATTCTTGAATTTATAACTGTTCGGTGGCAAACAGGGACTTGTGACTGGCACTTAAAGTGGGGCAATTTTAGGGAATTGAGCCAAGAGAATCGAATTTAATTGTTTGACACCCAATTTGTGTTAGAGAATTGGAGAATTGGTGTTTAGTGTCAGAAAAAAACCTTACAGAATAGTTATGTATGGTACAGTGCACTCTTGACATAACTAACGTCGTCTTAGAAAAATACTCCATTTTGTATTTGTGTTTTTATTTTTATTTTTATTTATTTATTTATTTTTGAGACAGAATCTCACTCTGTCTCCCAGGCTGGAGTGCAATGGCGTGATCTCAGCTCACTGCAACCTCCACCTCCCGGATTCAAGCAATTCTCCTGCCTTAGCCTCTTGAACAGCGTGCCACATGCCTGGCTAATTTTTGTATTTTTAGTAGAGATGGAGTTTCACCATGTTGGTCAGGCTGATCTCAAACTCCTGACCTCGTGATCTGCCCGCCTCGGCCTCCCAAAGTCCTGGGATTACAGGTGTGAGCCGTTGCACATGGCCATTCATTATTTTTATTTTTATTTTTTTGAGACAGAGTTTCACTTTTGTCACCCAGGCTGGAGTGCAATGGCGTGATCTTGGCTCACTGCAACCTCTGCCTCCCGGGTTCAAGCAATTCTGCCTCAGCCTCCTGAGTAGCTGGGATTATGGGTGCCTGCAAAGACGACTAGCTAATTTTTTTTGTATTTTTAGTAGAGATGGGGGTTCACCATGTTGGCCAGGCTGGTCTCAAACTCCTGACCTCAGGTGATCCACGTCCTCAGCATCCCAAAGTGCTGGATTATAGGCATGAGCCACCGCTCCCAGGCTCCATTTTATATTTCTTTTTTTTTTTTTTTTGAGACGGAGTCTCGCTCTGTCGCCCGGGCTGGAATGCAGTGGCCGGATCTCAGCTCACTGCGAGCTCCGCCTGCCGGGTTTATGCCATTCTGCCTCAGCCTCCCGAGTAGCTGGGACTACAGGCGCCCGCCACCTTGCCCGGCTAGTTTTTTGTATTTTTTAGTAGAGACGGGGTTTCACCATGTTAGCCAGGATGGTCTCGATGTCCTGACCTCGTGATCCGCCCGTCTCGGCCTCCCAAAGTGCTAGGATTACAGGCTTGAGCCACCACGCCTGGCCCATTTTATATTTCGTAGAGCATTTTGTCAACAAGGATGAGATGCTTTGCTTAATAAACAAAGTTTTTTAAAAGATGCGTCCAGCCAGTTAAGGACACAAGCATGCTCTTCCACTATCAGTTCTCACTAGAGGATTCTGTGACTATAAAAGATGAGGCCAACCGGACCCGATGGCTCACACCTGTAATCCCAGCACTTTGGGAGGCCAAGGCGGGCGGATCACCCCCAGGTCAGGAGTTTGAGACCAGACTGGCCAACATGGTGAAACCCTGTCTCTACTAAAAATACAAAAAATTAGCCGGACGTGGTGGCAAGTGCCTGTAATCCCAGCTACTCGGGAAGCTGAGGCAGGAGAATTGGTTGAACCAAGGAGACAGAGGTTAGAGTGAGCTGAGATTGCGCCTCTGCACTCCAGCCTGGCAACAGAGTGAGATTCAGTCAAAATAAAATAAAATAAAATAGCCGGGCATGGGTGGCTTACGCCTGTAATCCCAACACTTTGGGAGGCCGAGACCGGTGGATCACCTGAGGTTAGGAGTTCGAGACCAACCTGGCCAACATGACAAAACCTGGTCTCTACTCAAAATCCAAAAAATTAGTCGGGCATGGCGGCGGGCACCCAGTAATCCCAGCAACTTGGGAGGCTGAGGCAGGAGAATCGCTTGAACCCAGGAGGCAGAGGTTGCAGTGAGCCGAGATCGCGTCATTGCACTCCAACATGGGCAATGAGCAAAACTCCGTCTCAAAAAAAAAAAAAGATGAGACCTTTAGCAGCTTGAAATGGTCATCTTACCTGACATTGTCTCGCGGTCAGTCACTCGTGATAAGAACTTGGCATCTGCCTCTGAAGGCTCTGCCACATCAAAGACTCTTCCTCGCAAGACTGACAGACCAACTGGCCCAAAACAGAACTCCTTTTCTTCTTTGCTCCCCCTGGACTGGTTATTTAACCCTTTCTCCTATCTCTTTCTCCTCTTGATGTTAAATGTTACTTTATCGTGGAATGTTTAACTTGTAACATTTATATATTGATTAATTTTACTATTATATATGGTTTACAATATTGACTGGTTTGTGTGCACACAGCTCTGACTACTGAGTGAACAGGAAGTACTGTTAGCCGTGGCAGGTATCCAGATCATCAGCAGCGAACCCATACAGGCCTGAAGCAACCTCAATTCTTGCCTCCTCAGAAGAAAGAATTCTACTGAGGGGCATAAGGCAGAAGAAGAAACCGAGGCAAGTTTTAAAGCAGGAGTAAAAGTTTATTAAAAAGCTTTACACCAGGAACGAAAGGAAGGAAAGAACACTTGGAAGAGACCCAAGTGGGCAACTTGAAGGAGAAGTGCCCCATTTCACCTTGGACCTAGGATTGATTATTTATTTATTTATTTATTTATTTATTGAGACAGGGTCTCACTCTGTCACCTAGACTGGACTGCAGTGGAGCAATCTCAGCTCACTGCAACCTCTGCCTCCCAGGCTCAAGCGATTCTCCTGCCTCAGTGTTGCGAGTAGCTGGGATTACAGGGCACACACCACTACCACCTGGCCAATCTTTCTATTTTTATTTTATTTTATTTATTTATTTATTTTGAGACGGAGTCTCGCTCTGTTGCCCAGGCCGAGGTCAGGAGTTTGAGACCAACGTGTTAGCCAGGATGGTCTCGATCTCCTGACCTCATGATCTGTCCGCCTCGGCCTCCCAAAGTGCTGGAATTAGACCGTGCCCGGCCTAATTTTTTTTTTCTTTGAGACAGTCTCACTCTGTCGCCCAGGCTGGAGTGCAGTGGCATGATGTTGGCTCACTGCAAGCTCCACCTCCCGGGTTCACACCATTCTCCTGCCTCAGTCTCCTGAGTAGCTGGGACTACAGGCACCTGCCACCATGCCCGGCTAATTTTTTTTATTTTTAGTAGAGACGGGGTTTCTCTACTAAAGAGATGGTGTTAGCCAGGATGGTCTCCATCTCCTGACCTCGTGGTCCGCTCACCTCTGCCTCCCAAAGTGCTGGGATTACAGGCGTGAGCCACTGCGCCCGGCCCTAATTTTTGTATTTTTAATAGAGATAGGGCTTTACCATATTGGCCAGGCTGGTATTGAACTCCTGACCTCAAATAATCCACCCTCCTCGGCCTCCCAAAGTGCTGGGATTACAGGCATGAGCCACTGTGCCCGGTCCAGACCTAAGATTTTATATGCTGGCCTACTTCTAGTGTTTCGTGCCCCTTTCCCTTTTTTCTTCCCTTAGGGTGAGCTGCCCACATGCACGGTGGCCTACTAGCGCCTGGGAGGTGAGCATGCGCAGTGTGTTTACTGGAGTTATAAACATACTCACCTGAGGTTTTCTTCCGTTTTCTGGTGGAATGCTCTGGAAGGTCATACGCCACCATTTTGCCTCTTAATGTGCATGCTTGAGGCCACTCGCCCAGTTCCTTAGATCTTATGGAAGCTGCTGATTACCAATTTCAGGTGTTTATCTGTTAGGAAACTGCCTCTCCCTGGTACTGGCTGTGACCAATTATTTTAGATAGGTAGTGTGACAACTGCCTGACCATTGGTCACCTGACATTCCTGGTGGGTGCAGGGAGCCCTCTCCTGCCCTGCTCATGCCTGACTAGCTACCTACTGTAACAGTACTGAGGAGATTGCCTCCTTGGGAACTCCATGTAGCTCCTGGCTTTTGTGATCGCAATAGCGTAAATAAAAACCTGACACTGTGGAAACACACAAACATGCAAGGACCTGCTTATCTCTAACCTTGCACCACTCACTGAGGCAGGAGAATAGGGCCTAGAGGCAGGGAACCTAAGGACTTCGTAGAACTGAATCAAATGAAAACACTTCAGCTATGACAAAAAATATCCTCTTCATTTACATAGGGTGTATACCAAGTAACCAATGGAAACCTCTAGAGAGTTATTTAAACCCCAGAAAATTCTTTTTTATTTATTTATTTTTTGTTGTTGTTTTTTGAGACAGTCTCGCTCTGACTCCTAGGCTGGAGTGCAATGGCGCCATCTCATCTCACTGCACCCTCCGCCTCCTGGGTTCAAGAGATTCTCCTGCCTCAGCCTCCTGAGTAACCGGGGTTACAGGTGCCCGCCACGGGCCATGCCTGGCTAATTTTTGTATTTTTCAGTAGAGACAGGGTTTCTCTGTGTCGGTGAGGCTGGCCTTGAATTCCCGACCTCAGGTGATCCGCCCGCCTTGACCTCCCAAAGTGCTGGGATTACAGGTGTGAGCCACCACACCCTAAACCCCAGAAAATTCTGTAACTGAGCTCTTGAGCCCCTGTGTTCGGCCTGCTCCCACCCTGTGGAGTGTACTTTCATTTTCAACAAATCTCTGCTTTTGTTGCTTCATTCTTGCCTTACTTTGTACATTTTGTCCAATTCTTTGTTCAAGATGCCAAGGACCTGGACACCCTCCACTGGTAACATCTTGACATGTATGCAAAAATTGTCTGCAAAATTTACTTATAAACAATTAGAATTTAAGAGTTCCCAAAACCCATTTTAGACAGGGTTTCACCATGTTGGCCAGACTAGTCTCAAACTCCTGACCTCAGGTGATCTGCCCACCTTGGCCTCCCAAAGTGCTGGAATTACAGGTGTGAGCCACCATACCTGGCAGGGAACTTCATTATTTAAAGGGGAAAGAGCAAGCAGGAGGGGTAAAAAGGTAGGTAGGGTAGGTAGTGAAGCAAATGGTTATATTCTTGTGAGGCTCTGATTAGCCTCAGTAAATTGACATTTTACATATGAAAAGGGAGTAGAAGAAATGAGGCTATGACACAGGATTGTGAAATTACAGCTATCTGGCAACAAAAGGAATGCAGTAATTCAGCTCTCAAGCTTAACTTCCCTTTGGCATAGTGAGTTTGGGGTCCCAAGATTCTATTTTGTTTCACACTAACACCAACAACAATAACAACAAAAGAACAAGACATCTGCAAGAAAACAGTGTCTTTATTGAGAGATATTATGATTAATATATTGAGAGATATATCACATGTAGTATTTGGAAGTATCAGATTACAAAGATGCTAATTCTACTTAAATTGCCTTATAAATTCAGTGCACTGGGAAGGTGGAGTAGACATACTTCCCAAATTCCTGCCACTAAATACAACTAAAAACCCTGGACATTGTATATAAAACAAACATAAGAAGACTGAAAGAAAGGCCGGGCATGATGGTTCACACCTGTAATCCCAGCACTTTGAAAGACTGAGGCAGGTGGATCTCTTGAGGTAAGTAGTTAAAAGACCAACCTGGCCAATATGGTGAAACCCCATCTCTACTAAAAATACAAAAATTAGCCATACGTGGTGGCGTGTGCCTGTAATTCCAGCTACTCAGGAGGCTGAGGCAGAAGAATTGCTTAAACCCAGGAGGTGGAGGTTGCAATGAGCCAAGATCGCACCGCTGCACTCCAGCCTGGGCAACAGAGTGAGACTCTGTCTCAAAAAGAAAAAAGAAGAAGATTGAAAGATGGAGAGAAGGCAGCAGACAAGCTAAGGATCTTGGGGATCCAAGGAACAACACGGTGATGAGTTTCCTGGGTTTTCTTTCTACCTTACGTCTCGAAGCCTTGGAACTGAAGAAGCTGACAATCCAAAAATGCCAAAGGGTGAGACAAAAAACGAAAACCTGCTCACTAGCCAAAGAACCAGGAAAGGGACAATCTAGCAAGACAGCAAACTTTATATAACAACTCCTGTACTCCAGCCAAGTGCTACAGAAAGAACTGTGACCCCACCCCTACCTGTATCACCAAGACTTGAGTAGGGAGCCTAGACTTCCACCCTCGCTAGGCTATAACAAGGTGCTCCAAAGGACAGTCTTTTCTACAAATGGTGCTGGGACAACTGGATATTCACATGCAAAGGAATGTAGTTGGACTCTGCTGTGTGAATAGTGTCCCCCTATCCAACATTGAGTGTCCATTTACAACCTCAGAATATGGCCCTCTTTAGAAATAGAATATTTGCAAATGTAGTTAGTTAAGATGGGGAAATACTGGATTAGAGTGGGCCCTAAATCTAACGACTGTCCTTATAAGAAGGCCGTGTGAAGACATAGACACATAGTGAGAATGCCTGGTAACAACACAGGCAGAAATTGTAGTGGTGTTTACAAGGTAAGTAAGGAATGCCAAGGATTGTCAGCACCAGCAGAAGCTAGAAGAGAGGCATGGGACGGATTCTCCCTCAGAACCTCCAGAAGGAACCAAACTTGCCAAAGCCTTGATTTCAGACATCTAGCCTACAGAACTATGAGGCAGTACATTTCTTTTGTTTTAAGCCACTCAATTTGTGGTTTAAAAGCAGCTCTAAGAAACTAATAGAGACTTCTACCTCACACCATACACAAAAATTAAAATGGATCAAAGACCTAAATATATGAGCTAAAACTATAAAACTCAGAAGAAAGCAGAGATAAATTTGTATTACTTTTGATTAGGCAATGCTTTTTTAGATATGACACCACAAGCACAAGCAACAAAAGAAAAAACACGGTAAGTCAAACTTTTTTTTTTTTAAGACGGATTTTCGCTCTTGTTGCCCAGGCTGAAGTGCAGTGGTGCGATCTCAGCTCACTGCAACCTCCACCTCCTGGGTTCAAGCAATTCTGCTGCCTCAGCCTCCCGAGTAGCTGAGATTATAGGCATGCACCACTGTGCCCAGCTAATTTTTTTTTTTTTTTCCCCGAAACGGAGTCTCGCTTTTTCACCCAGGCTGGAGTGCAATGGCATGATCTCGGCTCCCTGCAACCTCTGTCCCCTGGGTTCAAATGATTGTCCTGCCTCAGCCTCCTGAGTAGCTGGGACTACAGATGCATGCCACCATGCCCAGCTAATTTTAAATTTTTTTGTAGATATGGGGTCTTGCTATGTTGCCCAGGCTGGTCTCAAACTCCTGGGCTCAAGTAATCCTACCACCTTGGCCTCACAAAGTGCTGGGATTACAGGTGGGAGCCACCATGCATGGCCACAATATGCTTAAAATTACATTATTTAACACTACATATGTATATATCTCCACACATATACTATATATGTGTATTTATATATACACATATATATCCTGGGCTAAAGAGGTCCTCCCACCTCAGCCTCCTGAGTAGCTGGGAAGACAGGCAAAGCTACTTTTTTTCTTACGTTTTGTAGAGATGTGGTCTCAGCTGGTCTTCAACTCCTGGCCTCAAGTGATCCTCCTACCTCAGCTTTTAGATATCAACTTAAAAATGACTGGATTTACACAGTTTAATTTTTTTTTTTTTTTTTTTAGGTGATAAGCAAAAATGTAAAGAACACTGATACAGAGAAATGGTCACATAGGCCGGGCATGGTGGCTTATGCCTGTAATCCCAGCACTTTGGGAGGCCAAGGTGGGTGGATCATTTGTGGTCAGGAGTTTGAGACCAGCCTGGCCAACATGGTGAAACCCTGTCTCTACTAAAAGTACAAAAATTAGCCAGGCATGGTGGCAGGCACCTACAGGTGCCAGCTACTGGGGAGGCTGAGGCAGGAGAATTGCTTTTTTTTTCTGAGATGGAGTCTCGCTCAGTCGCCCAGGCTGGAGTGCAGTGGCGCGATCTCGGCTCACTGCAAGATCTGCCTCCCGGGTTCACGCCATTCTCCTGCCTCAGCCCCCCGGGTAGCTGGGACTACAGGCGCCTGCCACCATGCCCAGCTAATTTTTTGCATTTTTAATAGAGACAGGGTTTCACCATGTTAGCCAGGATGGTCTCGATCTCCTGACCTCGTGATCCACCCGCCTC
>NW_012103288.1:333084-334157 GCF_000951045.1 Mandrillus leucophaeus | reverse complement strand
TAGCCAGATGTGGTGGTGGGCACCTGTAGTCCCAACTACTCGGGAGGCTGAGGCAGGAGAATAGCATGAACTTGGGAGGTGGAACTTGCAGTGAGCCGAGATAGCGCTACTGCACTCCAGCCTGGGCGACAGAGTGAAACTCCGTCTCAAAAAAAAAAAGAAAAAAAGAAAAGAAAATATGTACACTCATCTAGTCTCATGACTTTAAATATCCGTATACTGGTAACTCCCAAATTTATATCTTCTACCCAGGCCTATTGTCTGAAACACGTATCCAGATGCCTACTCTACATCTCCGATTGGATGCCTAATAGGCATCCTAAATTTATCATGTCCAAAACAGAACTCTTGAACTCCACACCACTCCACACACACATACAAACTGCTCCTTTCTTCTCCCAGGATTCTCCATCTGAGTAAATGTAACCTTTATTCACCCGGTTGCTTAGCCCAAAGACCTCTGAGTTATCCTTGACTTCTCTCTGTCACTCTCCTGCTCTAATATTTATCATCTAACGCATGAGCAAAACCTGTCAGCTCTACTTAACAAAACATAACCTGAGTGTCTGGCATCTTTCTCTCAGACACTAAAATAATCTACTTCTTAGTGCTCTCCCTGTTCTATTCTTGCTGTCTCTTTTTAAAAGTGATCCTTTTTTTTTTTCAAGACTGGAATTTTGCTCTTGTTGCCCAGGTTGGAGTGCAATGGCGCAATCTCCAACTCACTGCAGCCTCTGCCTCCTGGGTTCAAGTGATTCTCCTGCCTCAGCCTTCTGAGTAACTGAGATTACAGGTGCATGCCACCATGCCTGGCTTATTTTTGTGTTTTTTTTTTTTTTTTTTTTTTGAGACGAAGTCTCACTCTGTTGCCCAAGCTGGAGTGCAGTGGCACAATCTCGACTCACTGCAACCTACACTTCCTGGGTTCAAGTGATTCTCCAGCCTCAGCCTCCCAAGTAGCTGGGACTACAGGCATGCACCACCATGCCCAGCTAATTTTTGTATTTTTAGTAGAGACAGGGTTTCACCATATTGCCCAGGCTGGTTTTGCACTCCTGACCTCAAGTGACCTG
>NW_012103288.1:329724-332059 GCF_000951045.1 Mandrillus leucophaeus | reverse complement strand
GGATGGTCTCGATCTCCTGACCTCGTGATCCGCCCGTCTCGGCCTCCCAAAGTGCTGGGATTACAGGCTTGAGCCACCGCGCCCGGCCTGATTGTGGGTCTTAATACCCTTCCATGAGAGGGTCCCACCCTATAACCTGGGAGAAGGAATGCTGGTATCTTTAAGCTTCTGTAAAAACCCAAGACGACAGGGCTCAGTGAGCTTCCAGACAGCTGAACACATGGAGGTTACCGGAGGGTGGTGGGCCCAGGGAGGGCATGGAAGCTCCATACTCCTTTGCCCATATCTTATCCTACCTACCCTCTTCATTGGTATCCTTTGCAATATATTTTATAATAAACTGGTAAATGTGTCTCCCTCAGTGTTGTGAACTGCTCCAACAAACTAATCGAACCCAAAGAAGGGGTCATGGGAGCCTCAACTTGAAGCCAGTGGGTCAGAAGTTCTGGAGGCTAAACTTGTGACTGGTGTGTGTGGGGTTGGAGTTGGGGGGTGGGGCAGTCTTGGGGACTGAACCCTCAACCTGTGGCATCTGACACTATCTCTGAGTGATAGTATAGGAACTGAATTAGAGGACACCCAGCTAGTATCTGCTACTTGGTGTGGGGAAATCCTCCACACATTTGGTCACAGAAGTCATCTTCTGTTTGATGATTGTTGTGGTTTGAGAGTAGAAAAACAGTTTGAAGAGAATTTTTCTCTATACATATATAAGATACTTGTATCTAAAACTTATAAAGAACTCTTACAACTCAATAATAAAAAGACAAATAATGAAATTTTAGGCTGGGTGCAGTGGTTCACGTCTCTAATCCTAGCACTTGGGAGGCTGAGGCAGGAAGATCACTTGAACCCAGGAGTTTGAGGCCATCCAGGGCAACACAGTGCGACCCCATCTCTTTTTATTTGCTTGTTTTGGAGACAGAGTCTCACTCTGTCACCCAGGCTGGAGTGCAGTGGTGCAATCTCAGCTCACTGCAACCTGCAACTTCCCCGTCCTGGGCTCAAGTAATTCTCGTGCCTCAGCCTCCCGAGTAGCTGGGATTACTGGTGCATACGGCCACACCCAGCTAATTTATGTCTTTTATTTTTATTTATTTATTTATTTATTTTTTTGAGACGGAGTCTCGCTCTGTTGCCCAGGCTGGAGTGCACTGGCGCGATCTCAGGTCACTGCAAGCTCCGCCTCCTGGGTTTACGCCATTCTCCTGCCTCAGCCTCCTGAGTATCTGGGACTACAGGCGCCCGCCACCTTGTCTGGCTAGTTTTTTGTATTTTTTAGTAGAGACGGGGTTTCACCGTGTTAGCCAGGATGGTCTAGATCTTCTGACGTCGTGATCCGCCCATCTCGGCCTCCCAAAGTGCTGGGATTACAGGCTTGAGCCACCGCGCCTGGCCGATTTTTGTATTTTAGTAGATACTGAAGTTGCACCATATTGGCTAGGCTGGTCTCAAACTCCTGACCTCAGGTGATCTGCCCGCCTCAGACTCTCAAAATTCTGGGATTACAGACATGAGGCACCACACCCGGCCAAGATCCCATCTCTATTTAAAACATAAAATAAAAATTTAAAATGGGCAAAGGATCTAAATATAGACTTCTCCAAAGAAGATACACAAATGACCAATAAGCACGAGTAGATACTCAAGTCTTTAGCCATTAGAAAATGCAAATCAAAACCCCAGTGAGATACCACTTCACACCCACTAGGATGGCTATAATAAAAGAAGACAGAAAATAACAAGTCTTAGTGAGGATGTGGAAAAATTGGACCTTCTTACACTACTAGTAGGAATGTAAATGATATAACCACTTGGAAAAATAGCTTGGCAGTCCCATGAAATATTAAACAGCTATAGTAAGACCCAGCAATTCCACTTCTAGGTATATACTCAAGATAAATGAAAACATATGACTGCACAAAAACGTGTACACAAAAATTAACAGCAATATTCATAATAGCTAAAAAATATAAACAGTCCATCAATTAATAAAATGTATATGTATATAATGGAATATTATTTGGCAATAAAAAGAAGTATTGGCCAGGCGCGGTGCACTCACACCTGTAATCCCAACACTTTGGGAGGCAGAGGCAGGCGGATCACAAGGTCAGGAGTTTGAGACCAGCCTGGCCAATATGGTGAAAGCCTGTCTCTATTAAAAATTCAAAAATTAGCCTGGTATGGTTGTGCATGTCCTGTAGTCCAGCTACTCAGGAGGCTGAGGCAGAAGAATCGCTTGAACCCGGGAGGCGGAGGTTGCAGTGAGCCAAGATCCCGCCACTGCCCTCCAGCCTGAGTGACAGAGCAAGACTCCATCCCGCCCCGCCCC
>NW_012103288.1:324436-329224 GCF_000951045.1 Mandrillus leucophaeus | reverse complement strand
CATAGATGAACCTTGAAAACATTGTGCTCGGCCCGACACAGTGGCCCCTATGATCCTAGCACTTTGGGAGGCCAAGGCAGGCGGATCACCTGAGGTCAGTAGTTCTAGACCAGCCTGGCCAATGTGGTGAAACTCCATCTCTACGAAAAATACAAAAATTAGCCAGGCATAGTGGCACATGCCTGTAATTCCAGCTACTTGGGAGGCTGAGGTTGGAGAATTGCTTGAAGCTGAGTGGCAGAGGTTGCAGTGAGTTGAGATCGTGCAATTGCACTCTAGCCTGGGTGACAAAGCAAGATTCCGTCTCAAAAAAAAAAAAAAATAAAAATAAAAAATAAAACTGTGTTAAGATAAAGGAGCCGTATATTACATGATTCTATTTGTATAAAATGTATGGAATAAGCAAATTCATAGGGACAGAAAGAGGATTACTGTGTTTGCCATGAGCTAGTGCAAGGAGATAATGGGGAGTGACTGCTAATGAGTGCAGAGTTTGAGCTTTTGATGAATGATGAAATTAAATTCTGGAATTAGATAGTGAAAAGACAAATATAAAATTTTAAAAGGACAGATATTGCACAAGCTGATGAATATACTAAAAACTTTATACACTAAAGGGTGAATTTTATGGTGTGTATATTATATGGCATGTATATCAACTAAGAATACAAAGAGATTGCTATATTCTAAAATTTCATGCCCTGGTGGTGTTCCTCATAACAATTTAGATCATTGAAATGGAAATATTTCCAAAATAGATGTACTTGAATGGATTAGGAAAAGAAGAAAGAAGCCAGTTATGAATGCCTGCATATTGTATGCTTCCTTCTACATGAAATGTCTGGAATAGGGAAATATATAGAGACCGAAACTAGATTAGTGGTTGCCTAGAGATAGTGGTTGCCTAGGTTACAGAGTTTTTTAGGGGGTGATGAAAATGTTCTAAAATTGTGGTGATCACACACCTCTGAATATACTAAAAGCCATTGAATTGTATACTTTTTTAAAACTTTTTTAAAACTTTTTAATTTTAATTTTTATTTTTTTTGAGATGGAGTTTCTGTCACCCAGGCTGGAGTGCAGTGGTGTGATCTCGGCTCACTGCAACCTCCACCTCCTGGATTCAAGCGATTCTTCCACCTCAGGCTCCCAAGTAGCTGGGACTACAGGAGTGTGCCACCATGCCTGGCCAATACTCTTAATATTTGATAAAGATCCTATTAGACATCTCTCTAAGCATATATACATATATAATGTCACAGCCTAATCTAGAAACTAGTTTCTAGATGAAAGTCACAGTCTTTTTGTAATGTAATATCAGAAGTGACATTGCATCTTTGCTCAGATGGTGCTTGAAATTCTCTTCCTGGGGATTTCTTTAAAAGTTGAATCTTGGCCTAGTGCGGTGGCTCAAGCCTGTAATCCCAGCACTTTGGGAGGCTGAGACGGGCGGATCACGAGGTCAGGAGATTGAGACCATCCTGGCTAACACGGTGAAACCCCGTCTCTACTGAAAAATACAAAAAACTAGCCAGGCGAGGTGGCGGGCGCCTGTAGTCCCAGCTACTCGGGAGGCTGAGGCAGGAGAATGGTGTAAACCTGGGAGGTGGAGCTTACAGTGAGCTGAGATCCGGCCACTGCGCTCCAGCCTGGGTGACAGAGCGAGACTCCGTTTCAAAAAAAAAAAAAAAAAGTTGAATCTTTATTTTCTAAAACTTCCCTGTTTAAATGCCAGTACTTCAGGGAAAAATAACTTCTTAAGCAATCAGCTCCATTTTTTTTTTTTAATATCTTTCTCTGTTGCCTAAGCTGGAGTGCAGTGGCACTCACAGCTCACTGCAGCCTCCACCTCCTGGCTCAACAGATCCTCCCACCTCAGCCTCCTTAGTAGCTGGGACTACAGGCACATGCTACCATGCCTGGCTAATTTTTATATTTTTTATAGAGGCAGGGTTTCGCTATGTTGCGCAGGCTGGTCTCAAACTCCTGGCCTCAAGCAATCTACCTGCTTTGGCATCCTAAAGTGCTAGGATTCAGGTGTGAGCCACTAAGGCTGGCCAGTACTATTAATATTTGATAAAGATCCTGTTAGACATCTCTCTAGGCATATATACATATATAATTTTATGTAAATAGATTTATACTATACATTGTAGAAAAACAAGACTTGGCATTATGTTTGGTTATGAATCTCTTAGAGGCACTTCTTTTATTTATTTATAATTTGCAAGCCTGACAAGATAAAACTAGATCCAAGATCTGTGATTTTTCTAAGAATTAGAGAATCTATGTGATCATGTGTACTTATTGGTTAAATTATTATTATTATTGTTGTTGTTATTATTTTTTGATACAGAGTTTTGCTCTTGTTGCCTAGACTGGAGTGCAATGGCACAGTCTCGGCTCACTGCAACCTTCGCCTCCCGGGTTCAAGTGATTCTCCTGCCTCAGACTCCTGAGTAGCTGGGATTACAGGCATGTGCCAGGATGCCTGGCTAATTTTTGTCATTTTAGTAGAGACAGGGTTTCACTATATTGGCCAGACTGGTCTCGAACTCCTGACCTCAGGTGATCCACCTGCCTTGGCCTCCCAAAGTGCTGAGATTATAGGCGTGAGCCACCGTGCCCGGCCGTGATTCACTTCTTATTAGCTACAACAAAAGTGATGCGATGTCACTTCTGATATTACATTACAAAAAGACTGTGACTTTCATCTTGGCAGCTCTCTTTTGCTGTCTTGCTCACTTGTCCTGATGGAAGCCAGTTGCTGTCTGCTGCTTTTTGGAGAGGCCCTTGCGGCAAGGAACTGTGGGAGGTTTCTGACCAACAGGCAAAAAGACCTTAAATATCTGGCCTTCAATATCCTGGACACCCAACACCCAAAGGTGCATTGAGCTGTTGTTTCCCTAAATAATCCCTAACATGGGAGCCAGTCAGTCTGCCTACCAGGCCTCCGCCTAGGTCCCTGATGTATTCCCCTTGAGTTATTTCTTGGATATCTGGTCTGATCTCTTTAAGCTCCTTTCTCTAGGGTTAGCTCCTCTTCGCCATGTTACATTGGACCTTCTTGTAATTTTTATTTTATTCATTTAATTTTTTTTTTTTTTTGAGACGGAGTTTTGTTCTGCCATCTAGGCTGGAGCGCAGTGGCGCGATCTTGGCTTACTGCAACCTCTGCCTCCCAGGTTCAAGCGATTCTCCTGCCTCGGTCTCCTGAGTAGCTGGGACTACAGGTGCATGCCACCACACCCAGCTGATTTTTAAAAAAATTTTTAGTAGAGACAGGGTTTCACCATGTTAGCCAGGATGGTCTCGATTTCCTGACCTTGTGATCTGCCCGCCTTGGCCTCCCAAAGTGCTAGGATTGCACGTGTGAGCCACCGCGCCCAGCCTCATTTAATTTTTTTTAAAGATAGGGTCTCCTCTCTGTCACCCAAGATGGAGTGCAATGATGTGATCATGGCTCACTGCAACCTTGACCTCTTAGGCTCACGTGTTCCTTCTGCCTCAGCCTCCTGAGTAGCTGGGACTATAGGCATAGGCCACCACACTCAGCTGATTTATTTTTTGTAGAGATAGGGTCTCGCCATGTTGCCCAGGCTTGTCTCAAACTTCTGGCCCAAGTGATACTCCCACTTCAGCTTTCCAAAATGTTGGGATTACAGGTATGAGTCACTGAGCCTAACCTTATACTGGACCTTTTGATTCATTACTTCTGATGTTGGATTGGAAATGGTGGTATATTACTGTCATTCTCATTTTCTTTTCTTTTCTTTTTTTCTTTTTATTCTTTTGAGACAGAATCTTGCTGTGTCGCCCAGGCTGGAGTACAGTGGCCAATCATAGCTCATTGTACCTTGACCTCCCAGGCTTAATAGATCTTCCTATCTCAGCTTCCTGAGTGGCTGGGACTGCAGGCACTGCCACCGCACACAGCTAATTAAAATTTTTTTTTTTTTTTTTTTGTTAGAGAGACTGAGTCTTGATATGTTGTGCAGGCTGGTCTCAAACTCCTGGCCTCAAGCGATACTCCTGCCTCAGTCTCCCAAAATGTTGATATTATTGGCTTGTGCTACTATCCATGGCAAGTATCATTTTCTTTTACTGCTGTTTCCTACCTCCTTACTCCATTCACCAGATGGAAGCCTGCCCTATGTCTCAGGTTTTTTTTGGTTTTGTTTTTTGTGGTTTTTTTGAGACAGGGTCTTGCTCTGTCGTCTAGGCTGGAGTGCAGTGATATGATCATGGCTCACTGCAGCCTTGCACTCCTGAGCTCAAGGGATCCTCCTGCCTTGGCCATCTGAGTAGCTAGGACTGCAGGGCTGTGCCACCACACCCAGCTAATTTAAAAAAAAATTGTTTTGACTGGGCACATTGGCTCACACCTGTAATACCAGCACTTTGGGAGGCCAAGGCAGGTGAATCACTTGAGGCCAGGAGTTTGAGACTAGCTTGGCCAACATGGTGAAACCCCATTTCTACTAAAATAAAATTAAAGGCCAGGCTCGGTGACTTACGCCTGTAATCCCAGCACTTTGGGAGACTAAGGGGGGTGGATCACGAGGTCAAGAGATCGAGACCATCCTGGCAACATGGTGAAATACCATCTCTACTAAAAATACAAAAATTAGCTGAGCATGGTGGCATGCGCCTGTAGTCCCAGCTATTTGGGAGGCTGAGCCAGGAGAATCACTTGAACCCAGCAGGCGGAGGTTGATGTGAGCCAAGATCGCACCACTGCACTCCAGCCTGGCGGCAGAGGCTGTCTTAAAAAAACAAAAAACAATT
>NW_012103288.1:318382-323612 GCF_000951045.1 Mandrillus leucophaeus | reverse complement strand
ACAATCTTGGCTCACTGCAGCCTCCATCTCCCCAGTTCAAGAGATTTTCCTGCCTCAGCCTCCCATGTAGCTGGGACTACAGGCATGTGTCACCACACCCAGCTAATTTTTGTATTTTCAGTGAAAACAGGGTTTCACTATCTTGACCAGGGTGGTGTTGAACTCCTGACCTCATGATCCACCCATGATCCACACTTGGCCTGCCAAAGTGCTGGGATTACAGGCGTGAGCCACTGTACAGGGCTAATTTACATATAATCTTAAATATAGTACTGAACACACTGAAGCCAGGCACAGTGGCTCACATCTATAATGCCTGCACTTTGGGAGGCCAAGGCAGGCGGACCACTTGAGTCCAAGAATTTGAGACCAGCCTGAGCAATATAGCTAGACCCTATCTCTACAAAGATTTTTTTTTTTTTTTAATTAGCCAGGTGTGGGTATGTGCACCTGTAGTCCTGGCTACTCAGCGGGCTGAAGTGGGAGCATTGCTTAAGTCCCAAATTTGAAGTTACATTGAGCGATGATTTTGCCACTGCAGCCCAGCCTGGGCAAGAGAGCAAGAAGACCTTGTCTCTAAAAAAATAAAAATAAATGTAAAAAAACACTGAAACAAATACATTTATGAGGGATTTCCTAAATAATTTTTATTATTTCATTTATTTAGGTTAGTGGTTATAATTGTTTTGGATAATCTCATGAAAACAATATACAGTAGGCCAAGCGCAGTGGCTCAGGCCTGCATTCCCAGCACTTTGGGAGGCCAAGGTGGGGGGATCATGAGGTCAGGAGATCAAGACCATCCTGGCTAACACGGTGAAACCCCATCTCTGTTAAAAAATACAAAAAAATAGTGGGGCGTGGTGGCGGGTGTCTGTAGTCCCAGCTACTGGGGAGGCTGAGGCAGGAGAATGGCGTGAACCTGGGAGGCGGAGCTTGCAGTGAGCCAAGGTAGAGCCACTGCACTCCAGCCTGGGTGCAAAGCAAGACTCCATCTAAAAAAAAAAGAAAAAAAAAGAAAAGAAAAGAAAACGGTATACAGTATTCTCTCTCTAGATGTGCATATAAGCCCTGTTTCAGTTTTCTATTGCTGTACAACCAACCACCCAAAACTGATTGAATTAAAACCGTCATTTATTATTTCTCATGATTCCATGTGGTATGTCATCTGGTTCACTCATGCAGTGCTGAGCTGGGAGTCCAGCTGGGTCTGGAGTGTCCAAGATGGTTTCACTCACATATGTGAGGCCTTTGTGCTGGCTGTTGGATGGGGTGGGGTGGTTCTTTTTCACACGTCCTCTCTCTTTCTCTTCACATGGTCTGTCATCCATTGTTACTCTAGCTCAAGTTTCTTAAATGGTGGCTTTCTTTTAAACAGGCTGGGCTTGATGCTCACTCCTGTAATCTCAGCAGTTTGGGAGGCCAAGGCAGAGGATCACTTGAGGCCAGGAGTTTGAAACCAGCCTGATTAACATAGTGAGATGCTATCTCTCTGTGTATATATACAAAGAACAATAACAACAACACAACTGCCAGGCTTCTTAAGTGCTTGACCTGGGTCTAGCACGGCTTCACTTTTGCACATTCTATTTGTCAAAGTCATCACAAGCCAGCTAGGGTTTAAGGAAAGGGGAACAGATTCCATCTCTCTATGGGAGAATAAGCCTATACCTACAGGGATGAAAGGAATGGTTAGGAGCTATCTTTGGAGAAAATTTATCGTGAACATATTCACACAGAATTTTGCATACAGCTTTAGGATAGTTCCCAAACCATGAGAGCTATCTATGAAGTACCTGTGCTTTTCTGAGCCCTGAGTTAAGAACCCCTGTTTTAAACTATAAAGCAATTGTGGTTTATCCCAGGAATGCAAGGTTGGTTTCATATTCAAGAGAAAAAAGGAGAAAACCCATATAATCATTTTAATAGATGCACACAGAAAAATAATTTGACAAAATCTAACATCCATTTACCAAAAACAAACCAACCAACCTCTCAGCAAACCAGGAAACTAAAGAACTTCCTCCATCTGATAGAGTGTCTGAAAACTGACAGCTAACATCATACTTAATGGTAAAGGATATCTGCTCTCATCACCTCTAGTAATTAAGAATGAACTGCTGCTTTAGATACTCGAAATTCTATTTCTGAATTAAGTTGGATAATCAAAGGCCTACTTGCCTGGAGTGCACTATATAGGCTTCTGGTGGAATAACTTTTTTTTATGGGATATACTCTGGTACCTTCCATAGTCTATATTGAATACTAGTATAAAACTTAGCCCTATACACTGCTGTTCAGAGTGAAACTGTATCATCAAATAGAACCTGGTGCTGTTTTATGATAGTCTCAAAATCAATCAACCAATTAGTCAATAATTTTAAAAAGTTTAAAAAGAATCTGGCAGCACATTGGAAGGATAATCACTATGATCAAGTTTTTTTGTTTTTTTGGTTTTTTTTTTTTTGAGACAGTCTTGCTCTGTCACTCAGGCTGGTGTGCAATGACGCGATCTGGGCTCACTGCAACCTTGGCCACCCGGGTTCAAGCAATTCTAGTGCCTCAGCCTCCCAAGTAGCTGGGACTACAGGTGCACACCACCACACCCAGCTAATTTTTTTTTTTTTTTTTTTTTATGGGATGGAGTCTTGCTCTGTCACCCAGGCTGGAGTGCAATGGTGTAATCTCAGCTCACTGCAACCTCCACCTCCCAGGTTCAAGCGATTCTCCTGTCTCAGCCTCCTGAGTAACTGGAATTACAGGTGCGTGCCACCATGCTTGGCTAATTTTTGTATCTTTAGTAGAGATGGGGGCTTCACCATGTTGGCCAGGCAGTTCTCGAACTCCTGACCTCAGGTGATCCACCTGCCTCGGCCTCCAGACATGAGCCACAGCACCTGCCCTATTTTTTTTTTTTTTTTTTTTTTGAGATGGAGTCTCGCTCTGTCGCCAGGCTGGAGTGCAGTGTCACGATCTTGGTTCACTGCAACCTCTACTTCCTGAATTCAAGCGATTCTCCTGCCTCGGCTTCCTGAATAGCTGGGACGACAGGCGCATACCACCTCGCTCAGCTAATTTTTGTATTTTTAGTAGAGACGGGGTCTCACCATGTTGTCCAGGATGGTCTCAATCTCTTGCCTCCTCAGCCTCCCGAAGTGTTGGGATTACAGGCGTGAGCCACCACACCTGGCCTAATTTTTTTTTTAAATAGAGTTGGGGTCTTCCTATGTTGCCCAGGCTGGTCTCGAACTTCTAGCCTCAAGCGTTCCACCCACTTCAACCTCCCAAAGTGCTGGGATTACAGGTGTGAGCCACTATGCCCAACCCCAAGTTTTTTATATTAGACATGCAATGAGCATTCAATATTAGGAAATCTTTTAAAATAACTCATTATAATATGTTGAGGGGAAAAGTCATATGTTAATCTCCAAATATTGCTGAAAAGACATTCAATGAAATTCAACATCTGTTCTGATTAAAAATTTTAATAATATAGAAATAATGTAAATATTCTCGTATTGAGATACTTTCCATATATTGAGAAAAAATATTTATTTATATATTTGTTTAGAGACAGGGTCTTGCTCTGTTGCCCAGGCTGGAGTGCAGTGGTGCAATCATGGCTCACTGCAGCCTCAACCTCCCAGGCTCAAGCGATCCTCCCACTTCAACCTCCCAAAGTGATGGGATTATAGGCTCACACCTGTAATCCCACGTCTGGCCCAGAAAAAATTTATAAAACATGGATCTCAAGGGCAAAAACTACATTCCAATTAAAGGTATAATAAAGGATAGGATGAGCACCATAGCCAGCATTATTTGTTGTTGTATTTTTGAATATGAAGGAAATAATGTACACATGAGAAATAAAACTTACAATGGTCTTAGGATAAAATAATTTTTGCAGTTAATTTTTTTACATTTTAATTATTCCACTATTCTTTTTTTTTTTTTTTTTTCTTTTCTTGAGATGGAACCTTGCTTTGTTGCCCAGGCTGGATTGCAGTGGTACAACCTTGGCTCACTGCAACCTCTGCCTCCCAGGTTCCAGCGATTCTCCTGCTTCAGCCTCCAGAGTAACTGGAATTACAGGCACGCGCCACTATGCCCGGCTAATTTTTGTATTTCTTTTTTCTTTTTTGAGACAGAGTTTCACTCTTGTTGCCTAGGCTGGAGTGCAGTAGTGTGATCTCGGCTCACTGCAACTTCTGCCTCCCAGGGTCAAGCTAGTCTTCTGTCTCAGTCTCCCGAGTAGTTGGGATTACAGGCAGTCACCACCACGCCTGACTAATTTTTTCTGTATTTTTAGTAGAAATGGAGTTTCACCATATTGTCCAGGCTGGTCTCGAACTCCTGACCTCAGGTCATTCACCCACCTCAGCCTCCCAAAATGCTGGGATTATAGGCGTGAGCCACCGTGTCTGACCAATTTCAGTATTCTTATATCTTCATGGATTAAATGGTGGGATAAAAATGTTTTAACATTGGCCGGTCATGGTGCCTCACACCTGTAATCCTAGCACTTTGGGAGGCTAAGACAGGCAAATTGCTTGAGCCCAGGAGTTCGAGAACAGCCTGGGAAACATGGTGACCCCCTGTCTCTACAAGAAACAACAATAACAACAACAACAACAAATTTAGCTGGGAGTGGTAGCATGATCCTGTAGTCCCAGCTACTTGGGAGGATGAAATGGGAGGATCACCTGAGCCTGGGAAGTCTGCAGTCAACTGAAATAGCACCACTGCACTCTAGCCTAAGCAACAGAATGAGACTCTCTCTCAAAAAAATATATAAAAATAAAGTGTTTTGGCCGGGTGTGGTAGCTCACCTCTATAATCCCATTTCTTTGGGAGGTCGAGGCGGGTGGATCACCTGAGGTCAGGAGTTTGAGACCAGCCTTGCCAACATGGTGAAACCCCATCTCTACTAAAAATACAAAAATTAGCTGGGCGTGGTGGTGGGCACCTGTAATCCCAGCTACTCAGTAGGCTGAGGCAGGAGAATCACTTGAACCCGGGAGGCAGAGGTTGCAGTGAGCTGAGATTGTGCCATTGTACTGAGCCTGGGCGACAATAGCAAAACTCCATCTCAAAAAAAAAAAAAAAAAAAAGTGTTTTAATATTAACAATCCAATTTAAAAATGGGCAGAGAACTTGAAAAGGCATTTCTCCAAAGAAGATATACAAATGGCTAATAAGCAAACAAAAAGATAGTCAACATTACTAATCG
>NW_012103288.1:304296-316922 GCF_000951045.1 Mandrillus leucophaeus | reverse complement strand
TTTGAGATGGAGTCTTGCTCTGTCACCCAGGCTGGAGTGCAGTGGCGCGATCTTGGCTCATTGCAGCCTCTGCCTCCGGAGTTCAAGTGATTCTCCTGCCTCAGCCTCCGAAGTCCTGGGACTTCAGACACTCGCCACCACACCCGGCTTATTTATTTATTTATTTATTTATTTATTCATTTATTTTAGTAGAGACAGGGTTTCACCATATTGGCCAGGCTGGTCTCAAACTCCTGACCTTGTGATCCCCCCACCTTGGCCTCCCAAAGTGCTGGGATTACAGGCATGAGCCACCACGCCTGGCTTAACAATATTTTTTAGAATCAGTCGTCAGTGTCTCACTATGTTGCCCAGTCTGGAGTGCAGTAGCTATTCACAGGCACAATTAAAGCACATTACAGCCTCAAAATCCTGGTCTTAAGTGGGACTCAAGCAATCCTCCTGCTGGAGTAGCTGATAATACAGTCTGGCACCATCACACCTGGCAGCATTTTAGCAATTTTTTTTTTTTAATTGAGACAGAGTCTCCCTGTGTCACCCAGGCTGGAGTGTAGTGGCATGATCTCGGCTCATTACAAGCTCTGCCTCCCGGGTTCACGCCATTCTCCTGCCTCAGCCTCCCCAGTAGCTGGGACTACAGGCGCCCCCCACCACACACAGCTAATTTTTTTGTATTTTTAGTAGAGAAGGGGTTTCACCATGTTAGCCAGGATGATCTCGATCTCCTGACCTCATGATCCGCCTGCCTCGGCCTCCCAGAGTGCTGGGATTACAGGCGTGAGCCACCGCGCCCGGCCCATTTTAGCAATTTTTAAGTGTATAATTCAGTAGCAGCATAAAGTACATTTGGATTGTTGTGCAAGCGTCACTATTAGCTATCTCCAGAACTTTTTCATTATCCCAAATTAAAACTCTGTAACCATTAAACAATTATTATCTGCTGGGCTTGGTGGCTCATGCCTGTAATCTCAGCACTTTGGGAGGCCAAGGTGGGCAGATCGCCTGCGGTCAGGAGTTTGAGACCAGCCTGGGCAACATAGCAAAACCTCTCTCTAGTAAAGATACAAACATTAGCTAGGCGTGGTGGCAGGCGCCTGTAATCCCAGCTACTCTGGAGGCTGAGGCAGGAGAATTGCTTGAACCCAGGAGATGAAGTTTGCAGTAAGCCGAGCTCATGCCACTGCACTCCAGCCTGGGTGACAGTGCAGGACTCCATCTTAAACAACAGCAACAACAAACCATAACTCTTTATTACCTCCTTCCTCCTTGCCTCTGGTAATCACTATTCTGCTTTTTGTCTATGAATTCGACTCATCTAGGTATGTCATATAAGTGGAATCATACAATATTTATCCTTTTGTTTCTGACATTTCATTTAGCATAATGTTTTCAAGGTTCATTTATGTTGTATATGTGTCAGGATTTAATTCTTTTTAAAAGCTGAACAATATTCCATTGTAAATATACACCATATTTGGTTTATTCATTTGTCCATTGATAGGGCTGTTTCTACATTTTGGCTACTGTGAATAATGCTACTATGAACATGGGTGTACAAATATTTATTTGAGTCTCTGCTTTCAGTTCTTTGGGGTATATATGTAGAAGTGGAATTGCTGGATCATATGGTCATTCTATGTTTTATTTTTTGAGGAACTACCATACTGTTTTTCTTTGGAGGGGAAGACAAAGTTTCAATATTTTGCCCAGGCTGGGCTTGAACTCTTGATCCTCCTGCCTCAACTCTGTGAGTAGCTAAGACCACAGTGACATGCCACCATACTCCTTATTTTGTGTTTTTGTTTTTTTAATTTTTTCTTTGAATTGAGACGGGGTCTCCCTATGTTGCCCAGGCTGGTCTTGAACTACTGAGCTCAGGGGATCTGTCCGCTTCAGCCTCCCAAAGTGCTGGGATTATAGGTGTGAGCCACCTTGCCTGGTGCATATATTTCCTTTTTCTTTTTTCTTTCTTTCTTTCTTTTTTTTTTTTTTGAGGCAGAGTCTTGCTCTGTCACCCAGGCTGGAGTGCAGTGGCGCGATCTCGGCTCACTGCAAGCTCCGCCTCCCGGGTTCACGCCATTCTCCTGCCTCAGCCTCCTGAGTAGCTGGGACTACAGGCGCTCACCACCTTGCTCTGCTAATTTGTATTTTTAGTAGAGACAGGGTTTCACAGTGTTAGCCAGGATGGTCCCGATCTCCTGACCTCATGATCCGCCCGCCTCGGCCTCCCAAAGTGCTGGGATTACAGGCATGAGCCACGGTGCCCTGTCCAGTCTCAGGTATTTCTTCATAGCAACATGAAAATGAACTAATACATATCCCAGAACCAGAAAATGTGAGAGTAGGAAAACAATTTACTGTCCTTGGGAACAGATAGACTTTTGGTCAGTCGGACTAGAGCAGAGCTCTATTGTTGGACAAATCCTAAGTTCAAAACATTTTATGTGTTGGCACTGATGCATGCAATTGCACTATTAGTGTTTTATTATTTGAAGTTATTGGCCCATATTAACTTGGAGAATTAACTTTCAGATATTTAATTAACACATTAGAGTGAATAAATGTATCAGGCTTTTCCAACAAGACATTCAGCCTAAAATAGGTTTGGAAAGAAGGTAAAGAACTAAGTCTAGCATAGGGCTGCTTGCTTGGAGAGTAGATTTGTTTTGGAAACCCTGGGCAGAGGAGGCATAATGGCAGTAGACACATACCAAGGAGCAGAGGGCACAAGAAAAGGTGATGCATTTGGAATATTCACCATTTTATGTTAGTTACATAAGATCCAGCAGCCAACCAGATTTTGGTTATGTGTTACCAACTTTCAACTCTAAAAAGTACTGGCAGTTTAAATAACTTTATTATAATAATGAGGTAAAAACTTAAGAATAGTATGAGCCGGGAACAGTGGTTCACACCTGTAATCCCAGCACTTTGGGAGGCCGAGGCGAGCAGATCACTGGAAGTCAGGAGTTTGAGACCAGCCTGACCATCATGGTGAAATCCAGTCTCCACTAAAAATACAAAAATTAGATGTGGTGGTGGATGCCTATAATCCCAGCTACTTGGGAGGCTGAGGCAGGAGAAGCTCTTGAACCCAGGAGATGGAGGTTGCAGTGAGCCCAGATCACACCACTGCACTCCAGCCTGGGCAACAGAGCAAGACTCCATCTCACAAAAAAAAAAAAAAAAAAAAAAGTACGTGATGCTCTGTGATGGTAATCTTTAGATATATATTTTATGTTTCACAAATAAAAGTTTTAAATTACTAAGATACTTTAAAACACAAACGTCACGTCATAGGATATGTATAAACCACAGGCAACACTTATTCTTTATTCTCAATGCACTAAATAAAATTTCAGACACCCAGATAGAAAACACAGGACTGAATTCATTTAAGACAGGGAATACTTTATTCAAAACCCATCACAGAAATGGACAGCTTGGGTCTGTAACAAAGCATTCATGTTTTAGAGCATAGGTCAGTAATTGTATATAAGAGCATACACTGCTACATACAAATTAACTGAGCAGACCACAACTTTTCAACGTTTAAAACAGAATAAGCTTCCCTGTAAAAGCAGCACCTTTGTGACATTTTAACTTTAGTATTCCTCTCCTTCTTCCTCACCCTCTCCTTCAACAGAATCCACACCAACCTCCTCATAATCCTTCTCAAGGGCAGCCATGTCTTCACGGGCCTCTGAAAACTCGCCTTCCTCCATCCCCTCACCCACATACCAGTGAACAAAGGCACGCTTGGCATACATCAGGTCAAACTTGTGGTCCAGGCGAGCCCAGGCCTCAGCAATGGCTGTGGTGTTGCTCAGCATGCACACAGCTCTCTGAACCTTGGCCAGGTCTCCACCAGGCACCACAGTGGGAGGCTGGTAGTTGATGCCAACCTTGAAGCCAGTGGGGCACCAATCCACAAACTGGATGGTACGCTTGGTCTTGATGGTGGCAATGGCAGCATTGACATCTTTGGGAACCACATCACCACGGTACAACAGGCAGCAAGCCATGTATTTACCATGGCGAGGGTCACATTTCACCATCTGGTTGGCTGGCTCAAAGCAAGCATTGGTGATCTCTGCTACAGAAAGCTGTTCATGGTAGGCTTTCTCAGCAGAGATGACAGGGGCGTATGTGGCCAGAGGGAAGTGGATGCGGGGGTAGGGCACCAGGTTGGTCTGGAATTCTGTCAGGTCAACATTCAGGGCTCCATCAAATCTCAGGGAAGCAGTGATGGAGGACACAATTTGGCTTATTAGGCTGTTCAGGTTAGTGTAGGTTGGGCGCTCAATATCGAGGTTTCTACGACAGATGTCATAGATGGCCTCATTGTCTACCATGAAGGCACAATCAGAGTGCTCCAGGGTGGTGTGGGTGGTGAGGATGGAGTTGTAGGGCTCAACTACAGCTGTGGAAACCTGGGGCGCTGGGTAAATGGAGAACTCCAGCTTGGACTTCTTGCCATAATCAACTGAGAGACGTTCCATGAGCAGGGAGGTGAACCCAGAACCAGTTCCCCCACCAAAGCTGTGGAAAACCAAGAAGCCCTGAAGACCGGTGCACTGGTCAGCCTATTACAAAAGAGAGAAACAGAGGAAAGGTTAAGTTTTTGTTCTTTGTAGTACAATCATAGGAAATATATTTTCACTTTTCATACATCTCCCAGGATTTAGATCTTATTTTGACAAATGCTTTTTAAAAAATTCTCATTAACATTTACAAAATGATACCACATAGTTCATTTTAACTGATAAAAACCCCACAAAAACGACTAATTCCACTCTTTATTAAAGTAACAGTTCAATTCTGTGTTTGAAAAAAAAAAAAGCAGTATTTCAAATGTGTTCTTTAGGCTCATTAATTTACTTTATTCTTGAAAAGAAACATACCAGCTTACGAATTCGGTCCAACACAAGGTCAATGATCTCCTTGCCAATGGTGTAGTGCCCTCGGGCATAGTTATTGGCAGCATCTTCCTTGCCTGTGATGAGCTGCTCAGGGTGGAAGAGCTGGCGGTAGGTGCCAGTGCGAACTTCATCTGGAGAAGGAGGGAGAGAAGGATGGAGGGAGTGGGTAAGTGACCAGCGGAGCCCCCCAGGATAGACCTCCTGTCCCAGCATCCTGGGATCTCACTTGGGTTACTGAGGTCAACTCACCAATGACCGTGGGTTCCAAGTCTACAAACACGGCCCGGGGCACATGCTTGCCAGCGCCAGTCTCACTGAAGAAGGTGTTGAAGGAATCATCTCCTCCCCCAATGGTCTTGTCACTTGGCATCTGACCATCGGGCTGGATGCCATGTTCCAGGCAGTAGAGCTCCCAGCAGGCATTGCCAATCTGGACACCAGCCTGGCCAACATGGATGGAGATGCACTCACGCTGTGGGAAGGAAAAGTGAAAAAATTGTAAAATTAAGGCGTATTAGCATTTCAAACTTTTAGTAAACTTTAAAAAATATTTCTAATAATATACAGATATTTTTCAAAATTATTTGAGGTCATATCCCTAGCACGATACAAAGATTAAGGAAAATGACCTGCTGCAAATGCTGCATATGGGTGTGGTCTGAATAATGATGTCGCCTTGGCCCTGTTCAGCACATGGTACCAGCCCATTGTGCCTACTACCATGCTTGAATAGAAGACTTTTCATATTTAAAAAGTATTCAGTATTCAAAGCACAAATTTTGTAAAATGAAGTAAATTCAATTATGACATAATTGGGATTAATTTTACTGCTTTCTTCCCTTTTAAATAAAGATGAAAGTTTCTTCTGAATAGGACTGACTTGATATTATAACATGGACATCTGTACTGCAGCTGAGGCAAGAAGCCACACCCTTCTGCAGTCTGTCTGCAGAATCCATCAATACAAGGGGTTTAGACAAGGTCTGCTTCTGCCTTCTGCATTGCTGCATTGCTGTATTTGCTGTGCCTGGTGCTAGCCTGTACTGTCTGCTACATTATTTAACAGAGCAAGCTCTATTTCCAGCAACTGCCTACATGATCTCATTGTGCTGTTTTGCCAGTTTTCCTCCTCTGACCCCGCCCGGGACCATGTGCCTGAATTGAAATGAATTAATGAAGATGCACTAGAACAAAAGACAACGGGATGCGGAGTATAATTCTTCTTTGTCTGTAGCAATTTCATTCCTTTTTTTTAAAAAAAAGGTTTTTCCAGATCTTCTCCACTGTAAAAGCTGAAAAATTATCCGTATCTTAAAACACACACACACACACACACACACACACACACACACACACACAGGTTCCTAAGTTAGAAACAAGCATCACATGAAAAGGTACCAAACAAAGAATAAAAGCCCAGTGGAACGATAGTGAAATATTTATTTAAAACAACAAAATAGTATTTTAATCCTGAGATTCTCTACCCACCACATAATATTCATATTCTTTGCATCCAATAGAGGTTTTCTTCTCTGTGGTCTTTAGGGCTACCACTTTCATTGTCTATTCGCTGATGTGGTGGGGGCGGGGCGGAGGGGGGCGGCGGGGAAGGGCGTTTCCCTGGTCCTGACCATCAGGGTACCCTGGGGCTCACAAAGTGGGCTTTCTCCCTCGCTGAACGAGCAGCGCGCGCGCGCGCGCACACACACACACACACACACACACGACCATCAGGGTACCCTGGGGCTCACAAAGTAGGCTTTCTCCCTCGCTGAACGAGCAGCACGCGCGCACACACACACACACACACACACATTTCAGTCGGTCAGGGCAGGGCGTCCCCAGACCAGACATTAAAGAGTTTGTCAAGTGAATTGTGATTTTGCTCAAGAGAAAAAAAAAAAAGGTCATCTTAATTATAATAGCGAAGAAAACCCTTTTGGAGCCTACAGTTCCGCAATGATGAAAAGTTTTTTTTAAGTCAGCTCCTGACAGAGGAGGTTCCGTGAGGGGGAACCCCGCCCAGTGGCTCCAACGCCATAGAAGCCAGAAACAAACAACCCCGCCCCTGCGCCGCCCTGACACCCGCTGCTGGGGGCTCCAGTAGAAACTCACCATGTTTCCCCGGGAATGTGTGGTTATCTTTCCAAAACGCCAACGACCGCGAGGGGTCTTCCCACGCTAACCCCAGGCTGCGCTTTGTTCCCGTTCCCCCTCCCACATCCCCCAGTTCGCCCAACGCCCCCGCTCTTTTTGGGTGCCTCCTCCTCTCCCAGTCCCCAGAGAACGAGGCGAGACAGAAAGGGGCCCCTCGGCGTCTGCGAAACCGTGCGCACAGACACTGGACCCAGCCGGGACGCCCGAGACCCCTCGGTCGCGGCAGACGGGCTGCCCGCGACCCCGAAAGGCTGTCGGACAACACAGGCGCCCAGGCGCCGCCTTTGTTCCTCCCCAGCGCTCTGCAGCGCCCTGGGCGCAGTCCTGGCCGGGTTCCTGCACCCGCACTGCGGCGGCGGCGGAGCTGGAGGATTTGGGGTAAAGCTAAACCTCACAAAACACACCGCCACCCTCGCCCAGAGAGCTTACGAAAGAAAAGAGCTTAAAGATTTTCCAAGTAGAGCCTGGGGGCGCTGACTCCACCCAACGGCCACAAAGAGCCAAAGCCGATTCTCACCATGGTTGCTGCTTCGCGACTGCCGAGCAGATGGCGGAGACGAGGAGGAGAAGGTTGTTGCTTCTTACAGCGCGACTCTTAGGCGGTCGATGTAAGAGAACCTGCGGCACATGGGCGGATGCGGCTCCATATATACAACTCGGTCACCATGGGGATGGGCCGGGGCCTGTTCCTGTTGGTCCAGACCCCCAATCTGCCCAGAGAAGCCAGGACAGGAGACTGGTGATTGGTGCAAACGACGTGGGATGAGGTAATCTCTCCCCCACCCCTTTTTCTCTAGCATCCGTAGACTGTTTGCATCCTTTAGACAAAGAGACCGTGCAGAAGCATTCTGCCGAGCATCCATTATGGGGTGGGGTCGGGGAGGGGCGGAAGAAGAAAGGGGACTGGGGTTGGAAGACTTTATGTTGCTTAAACCTCAAAATGCAGTTAAAATTATCTATGTGAGGTTTTTTCCCCCTACCCTTAATAACAGATTTATGTTCAGATTAAATATTTAAAGGAAAATTACTGCCAGCCCTTCCCTCGCAGTATATTAAACTCGACTACATTTTGTTAGGGTTCAATATCTCTAATTGCTTTAAAAATAAAGTGGGAGAGAAAATGGGCGTAATGCTCAAAACGGTCTGGGTAATTGTGATTTTTTTTAATTTAAAAAAAAGATTTAGTCATACAGTCATTCAAAATGGTTTCTCAGGTTCAACTAACTTATTTTCAGAGCTTCTTTTGCAGGCACACGCACACCCGAATAGCTAAATAAAACTGGAAGATGGAAATAATAACCATACTAAATAAAGAAGCGAACAAATAGTTCTAACATGGCAATAATCAACAGCAAGTGCACGTAGAGTAGTTATAATAGTTTACTAGAGGTATTCCTTTATGAGAAGTCTATGTAACACATTTTGTGTGGTGCATTGTCCTTTGGAATGAATCATCTTTCCTGATATAAAATTGGGAAAATACAAGGAGAAATAATTGAGCTCAGAAGTTAGTACTACATGTGTGCAGTTACATATCTGCACTGGACTTTTGTCTGGAAAGTAACAAGCAAAATAATAGTAATAACCAAGACACCAAATTAAAAAGAAGAAGAGAATAATATAATGTAAAAAGAAGACTATTTTGCAATGTTGCCTCCATCTACAGACAACTGTGAAACATCAGCTCAATAACAGCATTTCCTTTTTATGCAGTTCTTATGTCAATTTGGTAAATATCCTCCTGCGAGTGGGCTTCTGACTGTGGGAATTTTAGCCAGCCTCACACCCTTGCTATTCAACTAGAGACTCTGGTGGTTGCTCAGTTGCCCCTTGGGACAAAAAGGCTTTGCTTTCACCCCTAGGAAATAAATTGGAGTAACATTGTCTTGCTATTTAGAAAGGCTCCATTCTCAGCAACGATGGGCTATGCAGAGTGAGTCACTGGATTTCGTACCACTGGATGTTGGTGATGAAATTTCAGAGGTAAGTAAGTTTGGCCACTAAAGTTGGAAATTTATTTTTTACAAATAATTTTTCCTTTTGGTTTTCAGCGGCAGATTTTCAGGGTGGGCAGCAACTACTCACACAGCACTCTGCGGAGCCCATTCATTCCTGCCAGGCTGGCAGGCTGAGCAGGGCGTGGGAGGGAGGGACTTGAGAATACAGCTGCTGCAGGTTGTGGTGTGACAATGGCGACCACGAATTTTTCTAGCCTGCCATCCACAGTTCTGCTTTACTTGTTCAATTTTGGTTCAGTAATATTTTCTGGAAAAAAAATAATATCCAAAATGCAAAAATCATTTTATCTACTTGTTACATATTTCCTAGGAAAAAATAATATTCAACATCATCTTATCTCCACCTCTTTAGCAAAAAAAAAAAAAAAAAAAAACAAAGAAAGCATATTTCAGAAGAGACAGGAGGATTAGGTATTTGAATGCTTCTTTCAGAACCCAGAAATATATTTAACAAAAATAAGAATTAAATGGCATAAGGAAGCCTAAGGATTAATAAGTAGCTCATTCAAAATACTTTCACAATTTTAATCATAAAATATATCAGACACTATTGGACCATAGCAACATGTACACGTCTTTTTGGAATGAGAAGCAGAGCTTTGAATATTATTTTCTTTACAATATAAAAAGATTAATTAAGAAATATGTTATTTATGCATTTCTTTATGCAATTTCCCAAGATTAAATAAAAGAGAGGAGTGTTCACGTGGTTGATTCTTTGTAATTCTATCTCAGAGCCATTCTGTTCCTTATGTAAATGAGGGTTATTCCTTCTGCTTGGGCATATATAACAAGACCTAGGTCAGAAATAGACTATTTGAGCACTGATAATCTCAAATATATAAACAAAAGATCAGGGGATATAACTAATCTATAATTTTTGTTCCTTATTATCTGATTTAATAGCACATAAACTGTGGAAAGCAAAACTATTTTTCTTTACTAGTTCACCTCTTATTTTTATTGCCATTTTAAAAAACTTGACATCAATATACATGTACAAATATTCTGCTAATGGATTCATTCTTGTACACAGTAAGATTAGCATAAAACATTCTTCTTTCATAGTATTTATAGAATTTTAATCATTTATTTACATGTCTACATTTCTCCTCCATTAAAATGTAAGTCCTAGTTCCTGCCAAAGTGCCTAACTACAGTAGATGTTATACACCACGTTTGTTCAGTTAAATGAATAGCTCTCTGTGCAGTTTCCTTCCTTCCTTCCTTCCTTCTTTCTTTCTCTCTCTCTCTCTTTCTTTCTTTCTTTTTTTTGAGATGGAGTCTCGTTCTGTCGCCCAGGCTGGAGTGCAGTGGCACGATCTCGGCTCACTGCAACCTCCACTTCCCAAATTCTAGTGATTCTCCTGCCTCAACCTCCTGAGTAGCTGGGATTACAGGTGCTGGCCACCATGCCCGGCTAATTTTTGTGTTTTTCGTAGAGATGGGGTTTCGCCATGTTGGCCAGTCTGGTCTTGAATTCCTGACTTCAGGTTATCCACCTGCCTCAGCCTCCTAAAGTGCTAGGATTATAGGTGTGAGCCACGGTGCCCAGCCTTTGCAGATTTTCATTACCTATTATCATGCTTAGTAATGTAAAGATATTAGCCAGAGTGGTGGTTTACTCCTGTAATCCCAGCACTTTGGGAGGCCAAGGTGGGTGGACCACCTGAGGTTTAGGAGTTTGAGACCAGCCTGGAAAACATGGTGAAACCCTGTCTCTATCAAAAATACAAAAATTAGCTCGGGTGCGGTGGCTCACGCCTGTAATCCCAGCACTTTAGGAGGCTGAGGCAGGGGATTATTTGAGGTCAGGAGTTCGAGACCAGCCTGGCCAACATGGTGAAACCCCACCTGTACTAAAACAAAACAAAACACCAGCCAGGTGTGGTGGCTTGTGCCTGTAATCCCAGCTGTTGTGGAGGCTGAGGCATAAGAATCACTTGAACTTGGGAGGCGGAGGTTGCAGTGAACTGAGATCATACTACTGCACTCCAGCCTGAGTGACAGAATGAGACTCTGTCTTAAAAAAGAAGATATTTAATTAAGTATTTTACCATTTATAATCAGCAAGCATTTACTGAGGAAACCCAAGACCATCCTAGGTGGTGAAGAGTTCAGAGGTAATAGCATGGTCTCTTTTCTCTAGAATCTTCCAATTTATTGGAATAATTGAGACACGTACATTCCTATAGGTTTGAGAATGACATGAACGTGTGTGTGTTTGGAGAGGGACCATGCAATAGATCCCAGTAGAGAGGATCTATTTCATGACTCCATGTATCATAACTTATGAGGGAAACAAGAATTGTCGAACACTTTTTTTTTTTCACATCTTCACCTCCTATTCATCCCTAAATCCATTTCAAACTGGATTCTGCTCCTACCACTCCTTTAAACTAAATTGACTCCATGTTTGTTTTTTGTTTGTTTGTTTGTTTTTGAGATGGAGTCTCGCTCAAGTGCAGTGTTGTGATATGGGCTCACTGCAGCCTCTGCGTCCTTGGTTCAAATGATTCTCCTGCCTCAGCCTCTCAAGTAGCGGGGATTACAGGTGCCCACCACCATGCCCAGCTAATTTTTGTATTTTTAGTAGAGACAGGGTTACCCCGTGTTGACCAGGCTGGTCTCGAACTCCTGGCCTCAAGTGACCAATTTGCCTCAGCCTCCCAAAGTACTGAGATTACAGGCGTGAGCCACCATGCCTGGTCTATCTTAGTTGTTAAATCCACTGGACACATTGTAGTTCTTGTTGACCTGTGACAGGCTTTGTCACAGTTGACTATTATCTCCTTCAAGACACTTTCTTCCCTTAGCCTCAAAAACTCTACATTTTCTGGATTTCTCTCCTACATTTTTGTTTCCAGTCAGTCTCTGCTGGATCGTCCTCCTTTCCCTAATCTTCAAATGTTGGAATTCCTCAAGCTTCAGTTCTAGACCTTTTCCTCATTTTATTCTATGTGGTCTCATACATTTTTAGTGGATGGCAAGTGCATTCATTCCCAAGGCTTCAAATCCTTCCTATATGCCGATGACTTCTTTTATTTATTTATTTACTTTAAATTTTTTTTTTAGAGACAGGGTCTTGCTATATTGCCTAGGCTGGTCTCAAACTCCTGGCCTCACGTGATCCTCCTACCTCAGCCTCCCCACCCAGTAGCTGGGATTACAGGTAGATGCCACTGTGCCTGGTGCTGATGACTTCCTTTTTTTTTTTTTGAGATGGAGTTTCACTCTTGTCACCCAGGCTGGAGTGCAATAGCATGATCTCGGCTCACTGCAACTCTGCCTCCCAGGTTCAAGCGACTCTTCTGCCTCAGCCTCCGGAGTAGCTGGGATTACAGGCGCCACCACCACGCCCAGTTAATTTATGTATTTTTAGTAGAGACTGGGTTTCACCATGCTGGCCAGACTGGTCTTGAATTCCTGACCTCAGGTGATCCACCTGCTTTTGCCTCCCAAGGTACTGGGATTACAGGTGTGAGCCACCACGCCCGGCCTGATGACTTCCTGATATCTCTTCCTAGCC
>NW_012103288.1:301393-302701 GCF_000951045.1 Mandrillus leucophaeus | reverse complement strand
GGGGCCCAGGCTGGAGAGCAGTGGCATAATCATAGTTCACAGCAGTCTCAAACTTCTGGGTTCAAGTGATCCTCCCACCTCAGCCTCCTGTGTAGCTGGGACTACAGGCCCACACCACCACACTTGGTTTTTTTTTGTAGAGACGGGATCTCACTTTTCTTGCTCAGGCTGGTCTCAAACTCTTGGCCTCAAGCAGTGCTCCTACCCCAGTCTCTGAAAGTGCTGGGATCACAGGCATGAGCCACTGTGCCCTGCCTAACCCTTGAAGTTTTTAGCCTGGAACACTCAGAGAATGAAATGATAGTGGTGCTGTTAACAGAATAGGGAAGTTGAGAAGGGATGCAAGTCTAAGCAGAAAATGCATTTGTGTGTGTGCGAGGCAGAGGGTGTTGAGGGCAGGAAACTTCAGTCAATGTGATCTAACAAGCTGAATGTTACACCATTTAGGTGATAAAGGAATTGAGGGCAGAAGTCTTAGAGGCTGCTGGGAATCTGAGATTGGGACTGCTTAGGGAAAGGTCAGGACTGAAGGGGATGGAGATGTGTATTTGGCATCTAATGACAACAGCATGGTTATAAAGCTGGTGGTATAGTATGAGAACAGAATTCTCCAACTGTAACCCATAATTTCAAGTTATGTCACTGAATGGGAACGAGATAGATTTGGGGACTTTTAGGGATATTTAGCAGGCTGACTTACCAGGTTTGCAAACAGATTTAATAAATTAAAAACGGGGTCGTGCATGGTGGCTCACGCCTGTAATCCCAGCACTTTGGAGGTCAAGGTGAGTAGATCATCTGAGGTCAGGAGTTTGAGACCAGCCTGGTCAACATGGTGAAACCCTGTCTCTACTAAAAATACAAACATTAGCCAGGCGTGGTGGCAAGTTCCTGTAATCCCAGCTACTCGAGAGGCTGAGGCAGGAGGATTACTTGAACCCGAGAGGCGGAGCTTGCAGTGAGCCAAGATCACGCTACTGCACTCCAGCATGGGTGACAGAGCAAGACTCTGTCTCAAAAAAAAAAAAAAAAAAAAACAGTGAAAAATTTATGAAGGGAACAGCATTTTCATAAAATTAATGTGACTGGTTTTTGGAGTAGGAAAAGAGACTGGAGAAGGAGACCAATACTGTTATTGCAATAATCTAAGCAGAAAGTCTCAGGCCATCATAAGGGATAGAAAGGGGTAAGAGAAGACATCATTCGAAGGAAAGAATCCTTGTGGTGATTGGTTGGACATGTGGTAAAAAGGAAGGAGTCAAAATCAACCCTTAAAGTGTTTTTGTTCTTTTTGCTTTTTTTTAGCGG
>NW_012103288.1:295223-296643 GCF_000951045.1 Mandrillus leucophaeus | reverse complement strand
TGTATTTTTAGTAGAGACTGGGTTTCACCATGCTGGCCAGACTGGTCTTGAATTCCTGACCTCAGGTGATCCACCTGCTTTTGCCTCCCAAGGTACTGGGATTACAGGTGTGAGCCACCACGCCCGGCCTGATGACTTCCTGATATCTCTTCCTAGCCTCAGATCATATAGTCAATTTCCAGTCTCTGTCTTGTTTCCTCAGGTATCTCAAATTGAACTGTTTGTTTATTTATTTATTTATTTATTTATTTATTTATTTAGAGACAGAGTCTTGCTGTTGCCCAGGCTGGAGTGCAATGGTGCTATCTTGGCTCATTGCAACCTCTGCCTCCTGGGTTCAAGTGATTCTCCTGCCTCAGCTTCCCGAGTTGCTGGGATTACAGGCACATACTGCCATGCCTGGCTAATTTTTTGTATTTTAGTAGAAATGGGGTTTCGCTGTGTTGTCCAGGCTGGTCTCGAGCTGCTGAACTCAGGCAATCCACCCACCTTGGCCTCCCAAAGTGTTAGGATTACAGGCGTGAGCCTGTATATGTTTATAATGGAAGATTTTATTAGAAATGGTGGCTCTTGAATAGAATGGAAGTGGAATAAGTACTCTAAATAGGAAAAATAACATTAGGAAAGATACAGTATAATAATGAACTGTTGCCTGGATAAAGGAGGACAAAGAAATTGGCTTGATTAAGGCATTCAAGGGTGGGTAAGTGATGTGTTATATAGGGAGGGTGGAACTAGTTAATAAAATGTCTTGAATTTCAGTCTGAAGGAGTTTGGGATTAAGTCCATACACAGTATGAAGCCTTTATACATACATATATATACATGTATGTGTGTATATATATGTATATATGTATATATATGCCTCCCAGCACTTTGGGAGGCCAAGGCATGAGGCTTGCTTGAGCCCAGGAGTTCGAGACCAGTCTGGGCAACATAGAGAGACCCCATTTCAACAAAAAATTTTAAAAATTAGCTGGGTAAGGTGGCATGCACCTGTGGTTCTAGGTACTTGAGAGGCTGAGGCAGGAAGATTGCTTGACCCTCGGAGGTCAAGGCTGCAATGAGCTGTGATGATTGTGCCACTGCATTCCAGCTTGGGCAACAGAGTGAGAGAGACCCTGTCACCAGGTAAAAAAAAAAAAAAAACAGTGAAAAATTTATGAAGGGAACAGCATTTTCATAAAATTAATGTGACTGGTTTTTGGAGTAGGAAAAGAGACTGGAGAAGGAGACCAATACTGTTATTGCAATAATCTAAGCAGAAAGTCTCAGGCCATCATAAGGGATAGAAAGGGGTAAGAGAAGACATCATTCGAAGGAAAGAATCCTTGTGGTGATTGGTTGGACATGTGGTAAAAAGGAAGGAGTCAAAATCAACCCTTAAAGTGTTTTTGTTCTTTTTGCTTTTTTTTAGCGG
>NW_012103288.1:291955-292883 GCF_000951045.1 Mandrillus leucophaeus | reverse complement strand
AAGACTCTGTCTCAAAAAAAAAAAAAAAAAATTTTATTAAAAACAATAAGCTGGGTGAGGTGGCTCATGCCTATAATCTCAGCACTTTGGGAGGCTGAGTCAAAAGGATTGCTTGAGCCCAGGAGTTCAAGAACAACCTGGGCAACATATCAAGACCCCCATCTCCACCAAAAAGAAAGAAATTAACTGGGCGTGGTGGTGCACGCCTGTTGTCCCAGCTACTTAGGAGGCTGAGGTGGAGGATCGCTTGAGCCCAGGAGGTCTAGGTTGCCGTGAGCTGTGATGGTGCCACTGCACTCCAGCCTGGGTGACAGAGCGAGATCTTGTCTCAAAAAAAAAAATTAATAATAATAATAATAATCATAGGCCAGGCGCCATGGCTCACGCCTGTAATCCCAGCACTTTGGGAGGCCGAGACAGGTGGATTGCCTGAGCTCAGGAGTTTGAGACCAACCTGGGCAACAAGGTAAAATCCCATCTCTACTAAAATATAAAAAACTAGCCAGGCATGGCTGCGTGCGCCTGTAGTCCCAGCTACTCAGGAGGCTGAGGCAGGAGAATCACTTGAACCCAGGAGGTGGAGATTGTAGTAAGCCAAAATCGCACACTGCACTCCAGCATGGGTGACAGAGCGAGACTCCGTCTCCAAGAAAATATAATAATAATAATAAACAATAATAAAAATAAAAACAGTAAAGAACTGCCAGAGAAAGAAGTGTCAGAAGAGGAAACAAAGAAGGAGGCTGTAAAGCAGAACACGTTGATGTCACAGAAACAAAGGAAGGAGTGAGTGTCAAGAGAGTGCTGAGTAATACCAAATACTGCAGAGGAGTCGTTAAATAAGGACAGAAGAGTGCTCATTGGATTTAGTGACAAGGAAATCAGTATAAAGCAAGGGCTTGGCATAAAAGACAAAAAAAAAAAAAAA
>NW_012103288.1:285897-289275 GCF_000951045.1 Mandrillus leucophaeus | reverse complement strand
GGATGGTCTCGATCTCCTGACCTCGTGATCTGCCCGTCTCGGCCTCCCAAAGTGCTGGGATTACAGGCTTGAGCCACCGTGCCCGGCCCAGAATTCACTTTTAAAATGTCTTATACAATACACCTCCATCTTTGAGACTTATATTTCATACTGATTTTATCCCCAGATAACCTGCAGATATCTCAAATTCAGTATATCTAAATGGAATTTGTTATTTTTCTCCATCACTCTCCTCAGTATTTTATATTCTCAATGATCCTGTGTTCTTAGTATTAGTTCATTGTCACCATCTTTCTGGTCTACGAAGCTAGATTAAAGTGATAACGTCGGCCAGGTGCAGTGGCTCATGCTTGTAATCCCAGCACTTTGGGAGGCCGAGGTGGGTGGATCACTTGAGGTCAGGTATTCAAGACCAGCCTGGCCAACATGGTGAAACCCCCATTCTACAAAAAAATACAAAAATTAGCTCGGTGTGGTGGCTCACACCTATAATCTCAGCTATTAGGGAGGCTGAGGCACGAGAATCACTTCAACCTGGGAGGTAGAGGTTGCTATGACCCGAGATCACACCACTGCACTCCAGCCTGGGTGACAGAGTAAGACTCTGTCTCAAAAAAATATATATATATACATATATAAAAAAATAATAAATAATCATAATAACCTCATATAACACTATGTTCCAGGCACTATTCTAAGTACTTTAATCCATTTAAGTTAATCCTAACTGATCACTAAATTCTGTCAATTACAATTCAAAATTGTCTTAGTAAACATACGCAGAATGAACAATTGAGGAGCCTTCTGAAGCTTTACCAGTCTTTTTTTTTTTGGAGATGGAGTCTCACTCTGTCGCCCAGACTGGAGTGCAATGGTACGATCTCAGCTCACTGCAACCTCTGCCTCCCAGGTGCAAGCGGTTCTCCTGCCTCAGCCTTTGGAGTAGCTGGGAATACAGGTGTGCACTACCACACCAAGCTAATTTCTGTATTTCTAGTAGAGACGGGGTTTTACCATATTGGCCAGGCTGGTCTCAAACTCCTGACCTGAGGTGATCCACCCACCTCGGCCTCCCAAAGTGCTGGAATTACAGGCATGAGCCACCGTGCCCGGACTTGACCAGTCTTATTAGCCAAAGGGCCTAGATCAAGGGGAGGACGTGGCAGAATATTTAGGTCGGGCTTTGAACCTCCCTCTTCAAGTGTTACAAGCATAAATCTAAGACCAAAATAGAAGATATCCCCCTGTAATATGTTGGAATGATCATGTACACCAGTGTTTCCTAAATGTGCTGAAGTAATTGGGGTGCTAGTTAAAATATGGATTCCCAGTTCCTCCACCAGAGAGTCTGATTCAGTAGGTCCAATTCAGTAAATAATACTCTCCTAGAATTAATAATGTATCATTTCTGAGCTAAACAATTTTAGTATGTTTGATGTGGTTCAGCTATTTCTAAATTCTGATATCCCCTCGATACATTTACTGAGAATTACTTTATTTATGGTTGTTAACCCTAAAGACACAACTCCTAGTGAAGCCTAGCCTCAAAGAGCATTTTAAGAAACATCTCTCCATATTCCCTTTTTAAAATATTTTCTTTTTTTTTTTTTTAAACTTATCTGGAGATAATGCTGGATCCTCCTTCCTTTAGATTTAGAAATCGATTATGCACAGACGAAAGAGAAGTTAGAAAAAGCTGCATTTTTCTTCATCTGCCTAGCCTAAAAGATCATTTAGGAAACATTTCTCCATTTCCCTGTGGATGTAAACTTTGATTATACATGTGTAGAAGAGAAAGGGTTAGAGAACACTGTGGATTTTTTCCTTCATCTGCTTATGTGAACAGCAATCTGTTATTCTAGTACTGTCTACAGATTATAAGAGATGTAGAGGTTCACTCAAGATAGCATAGCCTGAAATAAGTCCCTTACATGGCAAGACTATTTATGGATTTAGTATATTTTAATAAATAAGCCCACTATTAATCTTTTTAAAATGATTTCAGTATTTTTAGACTTGTAAGAGCGACTTCACTCTCACCCCCATGTTACTAAGCAACGTATTATACAGTTGCTAGGAGACAGACTAGCAAGGTTGGGGGTATTTCAAATTTCCGTTGTCACCTTGCCTATCACATGACTATAGCCTAGAGAGTTTTACAGCTTTAGAGAAAAGAGAAAAAAGTTAATGGCACATAGAAAAGAAGGAAAGAGAGATGAGGGTGAGGAATAAAGGAATAGAATAACGAAAATTGCAAGGTATTTGAGAAGAGTCTCTGAACTTGGCAGGGAAAGTCTATTATGCAATTTCCTTGAATGAGTCATGGAAAAACCTTAAATTGCCAGTGCTGTATTTCATATTCGGTATGCTTCTACCTTTTCTAAAAACAAATTAGAGAAAAAGCTTGGAGAAGAAGATCTTTCAGATAGTTTTTCTGAATACTTTCAGAAGAGTGGAAATCAATTATAACTCTTACAGAAAACAGGCATTTACAAATTAGTTTTTCAAAGTCACACATAATTTAAAATCCCCAAGTCAGATAAACAAGCTTATTTCCTTCTGTTTCTCCCTCAAAATAGTAAAAAAATGACAGAGGAAGGTTAGAATACAAGTATTCTTAGACAAACCGAGAAGCAGGATGGTCATATAGGCTCTTGGGCAGTATGTGTTTCTGCAGACAATTTAAAACCTTTAATACAAAGGGGAGAGAGAAGAAGGCTTTGTGCTCTATCTCAAGGACTGTGTATCTGAAATAAGAAACCAGGCTCCAGGTCTCATTGTGTGTATGTGAAAGGTTGAGTCTTTGTGTCATTGTGTCTCCATGGTATTTACTGTTGCTAGCAACCAGGAAGCTCCCTAGTGATTGTCACTAGGTCCTCCGTGCCTCTGTCTGCCTGAAACCTTAGTCAGTGCCAGAAACACCAGAGATAAAAATCGTTGCAAAAAATCCAGCGCACATCATCCCCAATGGTTTTACAGCAAACGGTTCATCTTGTGTTCAGTGAAAATCTGTGTAAAATGGAGGCTTCACACAGAGCCCATCTTCAGTTTCCTCTTCATGAATGCCAGTCTTTCCGTGCAGAGTGGACGTTGTGATGGTTTAATTAAAATAAGATTTATATCCTAGCGTCATCAGCTTTAACCAATAAAATAATAAATAAATAAATAAATCAGACAGCCGGGCACAGTGGCTCACACCTGTAATCCCAGCACTTTGGGAGGCTGAGGCAGGTGGATCACCTGAGGTCAGGAGTTTGAGACCAGCCTAACATGGAAAAACCCCATATCTACTAAAAATACAAAATTAGCCAGGCATGGTGGAACATGCCTGTAATCCCAGCTACTCGGGAGGCGGGGGCAGGAGAATCACTTGAACCC
>NW_012103288.1:281737-285662 GCF_000951045.1 Mandrillus leucophaeus | reverse complement strand
TGACTTCTAGTTCTAAGGCATCAACACTTGCTGACAACTTGAGATCACCTTTGTGTTCACAGATCCATGGTACAAATGATGGTACTATTTCCACAGAAGAGTCTAGAATATTCTGATTAAAGATCCACATCAGTGTCATCCCCAGAAATGACTGACATCATCTCTCAAAACTCAATTTTTTGGGTCTTACATGAACCCCAAATCAATACAACTTACTTATGCCATCCTGTACAAATGCAGACTTCGTTTTGTTTCCTGTGTGTTTTCTACCCAGAGGTAGATAGTTACAGCTCTGAAATAGAAAAGAATTGCAAATCTGAGCTGAAATTTAAAAAAGATTAATGTTGAGATGACATAAACATGTACTTCTGTCAGGTACCTATATCCCAAAAAAGTATCTGAAGAGATATTTACTTATATATGTATTGAGACTCTGTTGCCCAGGCTAGAGTATAGTGGCACAATCAGGGCTCACTGCAGCCTCAACTTCCCCGGGCTCCAGTGATCCTCCCACCTCAACACCCCTGAGGAGCTGGGACTACAGGCACACACCACCATGCCCAGCAAATTTCTTGTATTTTTAGTAGAATTGGGGTTTCACCATGTTGCCCAGGCTAGTCTTAAACTCCTGACCTCAAGTGATCCTCCTCCCTTAGCCTCCCAAAGTGCTGGGGTTACAGGTGTGAGCCACCACGTCCAGTTGAGATATTTATTATTGTGATTACAGCATCTAATGAAGGCTATAAGTAATACAGGAGTTAAGAAAAAATCACTTAGGCAGATAGTTAGGGTATGGGTGTACCGCAGGGTATATACCCCAGACCTAGCCGCTTCATAAGTACTGTATATTTATTATGTAATTTAATCATTTATTTTATCCTCAAAATAATTCTAGGACGTAGATACAGTTATATTCACTATTTTTCTCAGTTGAGGAAGCTGAGGTTTAAATTTAAATAGTATGGCCAGGCGTAGTGGCTCACGCCTGTAATCCCAGAACTTTGAGAGGCCAAGGTGGGCGGATCATCTGAGGTCAGGAGTTGAAGACCAGCCTGACCACATGGAGAAACCCCATCTCTACTAAAAATACAAAATTAGCTGGGCAAGGTGGCGCATGCCTGTAATCACAGCTACTCTGGAGGCTGAGGCAGAAGAATTGCTTGAACCCAGGAGACAGGAGGCAGATTGTGCCATTGCACTCCAGCCTGGGCAACAAGAGCAAAACTCTGTCTCTAAATAAATTAATTAATTAAATAGTATATCCAAGCAAGATCTCTTATAACTGATAAGTAACAAAATGAAAATTCAAACCTAGGTCTGTCTGGCTTTAGTGTTTGACTCTCAACCATTATTTAGTTAGTTAATTAATTAATTAATTAATTAATGTATTTTTGAGATGGAGTCTCACTCTATAATACAGGCTGGAGTGCAATGGTGCAATTTTGGCTCACTGCAACCTCTGCCTCTCTGATTCAAGTGATTCTTCTGCCTCAACTTCTGGAGTAGCTGGGACTACAGACTCATGCCACCATGTCCAGTTAATTTTTGTATTTTTAGTAGAGACAGGGTTGCACCACGTTGGTTTTGCACACCTGACCTCAAGTGGTCCACCCACCTCAGCCTCCCAAAGTGCTGGGATTATAGGCGTGAGCCACTGAGCCTGGCCTATTATTATTATTTGTTTTAAATAAACTTCTCAACATCTCTTAACCATTATTTTACATATTGTGTGTAACAGAGAAAGCTTTCTACATGGAATTAAATGTGCAGTACAGTATTGTGTCAGGTGAGGAGCACAGACCCTAGAGTCCCTCTGTCCCCTTACAGGATAAAGGTGACTCAGAATGCCTGTTTACTCTGGGGCTGGCCCTTCCCACAGGGCCCTACCTGGATGATCATCTAGAACTAACAATTCCCCAGCCTTGGATTTCCTCAACTCTAGGTGCTTCAATCTGGAAGACCTCCATGGGGTCTTTAGATGGATCGTTCCCACTGGGCTCTGTGATGCCAGCCCAGTCAACCTGACAGTTCTTTTTCAGTGTGAGGCAAAGACTTGTCCCTAGAGCCTTCCTGCATTCATCTGATCTTCTCCCCTCCTTTTCTTATCTAGTAAGAGCAGGAGATCCATTTTAGGGACCATGTGTGGCCTGAATTCTAATTTAGAAAATAATGTGTTTTGAAGAACTGTCTAGGGGACTGCAGCATTTCACATTCTTCAAGGCGTGGTTCAGTGCCTTGGAGCCATATTGTCTCAACATGTTCATTTCAGAAGAAAATCTTAGTTTTCCCTTTGCATAATCAAAAAATCCATTGAATTGGTATTCTTAGAACAAAGAAACATTTAATACATATATATATTTTTCCATTTAAAAATGTATTTCTTCTTACATACACACTGAGCACAAAACATGAAACAGTCACATGCAGGTGGTGTCCTGGCACCTGCCTGGAAGACTCCTGAGAACCAAGTGTATACACCCATTCCCAATTTGGTGTTCAGTGACATCACATTGGTGGCCTGAAATGGGCCATGACAGAAACATTTACATCATGGAAATTGGCAAATGCTACAAATCGTCTTTTTCCTTTCTTTGTCTCTCAGTGCCAGTTAACATTTTACCAGAAGGCCTAGTACAGTGGCTCACGCCTATAATCCCAGCACTTTGGCAGGCCAAGGAGGGCAGACTGGCTGAGGTCAGGAGTTAGAGACCAGTCTGGCTAACATGGTGAAACCCCGTCTCTACTAAAAATACAAGAAAAAAAAATAGCCAGGCATGGTTGTGCAAGCTTGTAATCCCAGCTACTCGGGAAGCTGAGTCAGGGGAATTGCTTGAACCAGGGATGTAGAGGTTGCAGTAAGCCAAGATCGCACCACTGCACTCCAGCCTGGGCGACAGAGCAAGACTCCATCTCAAAATAAATAAATAAAATAAATAAACATTTTACCAGAAAACCACTAGGAGAGGAGTTCTTAAAGAGCAATGTGCCTGTAATCCCAGCTCCTCTGGAGGCTGAGATGGGAGGATCGCTTGAGCCCAGGAAGTTGAGGCTGCAGTGAGCCATGATCGTGCCACTGCATTCCAGCCTTGGCAAGACAGAGAGATCTGTCTCAAAATAAATAAATAAATAAATAAATAATAAAAGCAACATGTCATCAGTGTAACTTCAGTGAAGCATAGTTCATCCTTGTGTCACCCGGCATCATTTTGCTGGACTTCTCAAATCATATAAATGAAAGAAGTCATTTGCTCAGTGATGTGTGCTAATACAACTTTCGTTAAATGGGGGAGTATTGCAAGCGCCCTCAAACACAAGACTTGCTAGAAATTATGTTCACCATCTAACACAGGGCAGGCTATAGTAGGGTTGGATATATCCAGATTGCCTACAAAAAAAAGGCACAAAGCAGGTTGCGGGAATAGCACCGTTTTCTCATTACAGTGTTTGTAGTTAGCTTTTCAATTCTGAGATGATTACCTAAAGGATCTTTATTGAAATCTGTAGATGATTGGTTTAGTTACAACATGTGAGAAGCCTTACGATCTGATTTTAAATGGCAATTATTAGAAAAATAGGATTTAAAAATCTTGACTTGTATTGCTAAGTGAACTGAGAACATCTACAGTAATAACTAACATTTTTAAAGTTATGACTATGTGCCGGGCTGTGTTCAATTCTATTATATTTCACTTTTTAAAAGTTGGTCACAACTCACTAAGAGAAAAGAAAGAAAGAAGAAAACAAAAAAAAAGAAAGAAAGGAAGGAAGGAAGGAAGGAAGGAATGAAAGGAAAGAAAGAAAAGAAAAGAGAAAAGAAAAGAAAAGAGGCCGGGTGCGGTGGCTCAAGCCTGTAATCCCAGCACTTTGGGAGGCTGAGACGGGCGGATCACGAGGTCAGGAGATGGAGACCATCCTGGCTAACACG
>NW_012103288.1:279010-281652 GCF_000951045.1 Mandrillus leucophaeus | reverse complement strand
GGAAGGAAGGAGGGAAGGAGGGAAGGAGGGAAGGAGGGAAGGAGGGAAGGAGGGAAGGAGGGAAGGAGGGAAGGAAGGGAGGGAGGGAGGGAAACTCATGCCTGTAATCCCAGCACTTTGTGAGGCTGAGGCAGGAGTTCGAGGCAAGCCTGACCAACATGGTGAGACCCCATCTCTACTAAAAAACAAAAAACAAACAAACAAAAAAACACAAAAAACATTAGCCAGATGCCTCAGCCTCCCAAAGTGCTGGAATTACAGGCATGAGCCACCACGTCTGCCCTAGATTTTATTTTTGTTTTTAATTTTTAAATTATTATTTATCCTTATTGTATTTATTTATTTATTTGAGACAGAGTTTTGCTCTTGTTGCCCAGGCTGGAGTGCAATGGCGGGATCTCCGGCTCACCACAATCTCCGCCTCCTGGGTTCAAGCGATTCTCTTGCTTCAGCCTCCCGAGTAGCTGGGATTACAGGCGAGCCACCACACCTGGCTAATTTTGTATTTTTAGTAGAGATGGGGTTTCTCCATGTTGGTCAGGCTGGTCTCAAATTCCCGACCTGAGGTGATCCGCCCACCTCGGTCTCCCAAAGTGCTGGGATTACAGGCGTGAGCCACTGTGCCTGGCCCATTATTATTATTATTATTATTATTATTATTTGAGACAGGGTCTTACTCTCTTGCCCAGGCTGGAGGCTAGTGGCAAGATTTTGGCTCACTGTAACCTCCGCTTCCTAGGCTTAAGCAATTCTCCTGCCTCAGCCTCCTGGGTAGCTGGTATTACAGATGTGCGCTGCCACACCCAGCTAATTTTTGTATTTTTAGTAGAGACGAGGTTTCACCATGTTGGCCAGGCTGGTATCGAACTCCTGATCTCAAGTGACCCACCTGCCTTGGCATCCCAAAGTGTTAGGATTACAGGCAAGAGCCACCATGCCTGGCTATTATTATTATTTTTTAACTTTTATTTTAAGTTCAGGGGTACGTGTGCAGGATGTCCAGGTTTGTTGCATAGGTAAACATGTGTCATGAGGGTTTGTTGTACAGATGAGTTCATCACCCAGATATTAAGCCTAGTATCCATTAGTTATTTTTTGTGATCGTCTCCCTCCTCCCACCCTCCACCCTCCAGTAGGCCCCAGTGTGTATGGTTCCCCTCTATGTGTCCATGTGTTCTTATCTTTTAGCTCCCACTTAAAAGTGAGAACACAGAATGAGATTTGGGCGGGGACAAATATCCAAACTATATCAACAACTGACCCAGTTTATTCAACAGGACAATGGCATGGGGGTTTAAAAAAAGGGAAGAGGAATGGCTTTACATTAAAAGACAAGAGGCCGGACTTGATGGCTCACACCTGTAATCCCAGCACTTTGGGCGGCCGAGGTGGGCAAACCACTTGAGGTCAGGAGTTTGAGACCAGCCTGAGCAACATGGTGAAACCTAGTCTCTACTAAAAATGCAAAAATTGGCTGGGCTGTGGTGGGGCCCACCTGTAGTCCCAGCTGCTCAGGAGGCTGAGGCAGGAGAATCACTTGAACCCGGGAGGCAGAAGTTGCAGTGAGCCAAGATCACGCCATTGCACTCCAGCCTGAGTGACACAGTGAGATTCTGTTTGAAAATAAATAAATAGGCCGGGAGCGGTGGCTCATGCCTGTAATCCCAGCACTTTGGGAGGCCAAGGCAGGTGGATCACGAGGTCAGGAGATCGAGACCATCTTGGCTAACATGGTGAAACCCCATCTCTACTAAAAGTACAAAAACTTAGCCGGGCGTGGTGGCGGTCGCCTGTAGTCTCAGCTACTCGGGAGGCTGAGGCAGGAGAATAGCGTGAACCCGGGAGGCAGAGCTTGCAGTGAGCCGAGATCACGCCACTGCACTCCAGCCTGGGCGATAAAGAGACTCTGTCTAAAAAAAAAAAAAAGCGTTCTCCTCATTTGGATACTTTTTCAAACAAAACAATTATAAAATAATTTATTTGGAGGTAATCAGGGAAATTTGAATATGGAGCACGAAATTGTTAATTTATTAGGTATGACAATTATATTCAGGTTATGTAAGAAAATGTCCATATTTGTAGGCGATAGGTACTCAAGAATGTAGGGTGAAATGATATGAAGTCTGATTCAAAAAAATAATAATAATAATAATAATGAGACACGTTATATTATTTCTCTCTACTTTTGAATGTGTTTGAAAGTATTAATAAAGTTTGAGGCTGGGCACGGTGGCTCATGCCTGTAATCCCAGTACTTTGGGAGGCTGAGGCGAGTGGACTCCTTTGAGTCCAGGAGTTCGAGACCAGCCTGGGCAAAATGGTGAAATCCTGTCTCTACAAAAAAATACAAAAACTAGCTGGGTGTGATGGTGCATGCCTGTAATCCCAACTTCTTGGGATGGTGACGTTGGAGCATCGTTTGAGCCTGGGAGACAGAGGTTGCAGTGAGCCAAGATCGCACCATTGTGCCCCAGCTTGGGCAACAGAGCAAGATCCTGTCTCAAAAATAAATAAATAAATAAATTAATTAATTAATTAATTAATTATTTAAAAATTGGGGGCCAGTGTGGTGGCTCATGCCTGTAATCCCAGCACTTTGGGAGGCCGAGGTGGGCAGATCACCTGAGATCAGGATTTCGAGA
>NW_012103288.1:274080-277910 GCF_000951045.1 Mandrillus leucophaeus | reverse complement strand
CAAGACTCCATTTTTGCAGACTCCACCGCCAGTGTTGTGGATACCGTAATGCACTGCCCCGATCCCCCTTTACTAAGGGACTTGTTGTCCCTGCTACTGGAGAGTTGTTGGCAGATGCCCGCAGCTGTCGGCCCCTGCAGAGACTTCCTCAGCTTCAGGGAGCTGTAATCAAGTTAAAATGAGGTCATTAGAGTGGGCCTCGATCCACTATGACTGGTGTCCTCATAAAGAGGAAAGTTGAACAGAGATACAGACCTGCACAGAAGGCAGACAGACACAGGAGGAAGGTGGCCACGGAAAAGCCACAGAGAGAGGCCTGGAACAGACCCTTCCCTCAGGGCACTCGGAACACACCAGTCCTGCTAACACCTTGCTTTTGGACTTCTAGGCTCCAGGACTGAGACAATAAATTTCTGTTGTTTAAGGCACACAGTTTGTGGTACTTTGTTCTAGCAGCCATATCAAACTAATACAGATGGCAAGCAAAACTAAACACTTTGTCCAATCATGCACACAAATGTACCAAAACCATCAAGAAAAGCAAGAGAATAAGCACTGATTCTTCCGCGTGGGAGGAAAGGGCTACTGTCTGGGTGGGAGCATGGGGAGCTCCATCAAGAGTCCTGCATCACAATGTGGTTCCCGATGCTTCAGTTCTTCAGGGGGTGGGAAGTTCATGGATATTGGTCCTGTAATTATGATTTTAAATTTTTACATTATTTATATTCATATGTATATTTAGAGACAGGGTTTCTTTCTGTTGCCCAGCAGGAGTGCGGTGGCACAGTTATGGCTCACTGCAGCCTTTGACATCCTGGGCTCAAGAACTCCTCTAGCCTCAGCCTCCCAAAGTGCTGAGATTACAGATGTGAGCCACCATGCCTAGCTTATAATTTTTTTAAAATGTAGAAAACTCATCTGAATTGTGGGAATATGCACAAAGTTCTCTTGCAGAGTTTGGCATTACGAGAGAGGGGAAGTATAGACAAACATGAGAATCTATTTCCTTTTACAGGGACCAGAGTTCAGAAGGGGGACTATTTGGTAATATTCATATCTAGTCCTTCTGGGCCTCCTTCATGGCCTATGGGATGTAAGAGGCAAAAATTCGTACTTCAATATTGAATGCCCCAGGAAACAAGTTGCTCATATGAACTCAATGATGAATCAGCTGAAGTAACTCATTTATGTAATTTTGAGAATGGATTCAGCTGATTTCTTTAATTCCAACACTGACTGCGGTAGAAAATAAATGTGCTTGACCTCATTCTACAGCTTGCTGGAAAATAGGATTAATGTTTACCTCAGAACAGTCATATGAGGCCTGATGTTTCAGATATTTTTGATGAGTGGTGTTTAAGAAATCCAACCTGTTTGGACTGCAATCAAGGTTAACTATTTTCTTGTTTGGCTAAATAGGGACTCTATTTTGCCGGGTTTTTTGTTTGGTTGGTTGGGTTTTTTGAGGGTTTTGTTTGTTTGTTTTTTTGTTTTTGAGTTTTGCTCTGTCGCCCAGGCTGGAGTGCAGTGGCATTATCTCAGCTCACTGGAGCCTTGACCTCCCAGGCTCAAGGGATCCTCCCACCTTTGCCTCCAAGGTAGCTGGGACTATAGGCTCATGCCACCACATCTGGCTAATTTTTTTTTTTTGAGACGGAGTCTCACTCTGTCGCCCAGGCTGGAGTGCAGTGGTGCCATCTTGGCTCACTGCAACCTCCACCTCTGGGGTTCAAGCAATTCTCTGCCTCAGCCTCCCGAATAGCTGGGATTACAGGCGCCTGCCACCAGGCCTGGCTAATTTTTTTGTATTTTTTAGTAGAGACGGGGTTTCACCATCTTGGCCAGGCTGGTCTTGAACTACTGGGCTCAAGCGATCCGCCCACCTCAGTCTCCCAAAGTGCTGAGATTACAGGCATGAGCCACCACGACTAGCCTTGTTCTTCTTTTAGTGCTGGTCTTGTGCCTGGTACTCCCCCAGGGGCCAACATCCTGGCCCTCTCGTCTTTTGGGGATAGTTATTAGAGTTCCTGAAGCCATGTTCAGGCAGGTCACTGCCCCCACCCCTTGAGGGGTGCTGTTTCGGGGAGGGTATGCCTTCCCTGCTGCTCAAAGTATCAACCCTTCCTTGCTCAGCTAACACTTTCTATACAGGAGGATTACTTAGGGCTGGACAGCTTCAAAAGGCGATTAGCATGAAGTGGGAAAGCAGTCCAGTTTCAGAACCTGGCAGCTAAAGGGACTGTAACTCAAATTACACATCTAAATGTTGGAAGTCGGAAACAATGAAGGGGAGCAATTGCTTAGTGGACATTTTAAAACTATACTCCTAAAGCGGCAACCCTGTCTGTCTTTTTTAACCCAAAGTAAAGGACATGGTTAAAAAGCTCTTCTCGGAAAGCAGGTGGGATTGAAGAGATTTATTTATGACTTACTGGAAGCACAAAGAGAAGCTTTTATTGTTGATAGCTAGGCTGGGTAAGTGCCAGGAGACACATCCCAGGGGAGCTGTGCTGCCAAGCAGTGACACACAGAGAGCTGACCCAGTCCTTTTTTATGCTGACTGCTTGCTAAGAAATGACAGCAGAGGACCGCATGGAAACACCCAGTGTGGTTTAGAACAATTATGGAGACTTTAGAGTGATCCTGATTCTAAGGAACAATTTGAAAGGAAATAGAGAAGCAGTATATTCATCAGCTTTGTGCAGAAGTACTGTTCAATTTGTTTAGGGAAACTGCCTTGAAATCACTCTGCATGGCCATACATTCAGTGTTATCATCCTCCTTGTTTTTTTGCAACTATAGATTTAAATTCAAGCTTTCAGCAAATGGCTACCAGAGACCTCTAGGTTAAAAAATGTAAGAAGCACATTATTGTAACCAATGTATTTAGACTTGGGAAGATTTTTCAGATTCTGAGCTGAAAGTCAGAGGGAGAGAGGGACAGGGTATGCATACACGGGGGAGAGAAGGAAAAGAGGGGGAAAGAGTGATTTTTGAGGGAAATAGTAACCTAAAGCCCAGAACAATGCATAGATTTTGTTAGACTCAACAGAGTCATGAAATGCCAGTGTGGAAAGAGCTTGAGAGATGGCATCCCTGTCCCTCACTGATCATCCTACTGACAAGGAACCTTAGACCAGAAAGTGGAGTGACCAGGCCAAAGAAGCAGAGCCAGGTGGTGGCGGAACCATGCTGGAAGCCAGGTAAGCTCATTCTTCTCATGACACCCCTGGCCTCCGTGATCTCACCTCGCATCCCACCTGGTCTAATGACTGTGGCCCTTTGTCCTTAGTCCTTCACTTTCAGAGGCTGTGGACAAAGGGCCCATAAAGCAGGTAGGATTGCAATTTGGGCAAATGCCTTCTAGCCTCCAGGTCTTGTATCTTCACATCCTAAGACAATAAATCAATTCCATTTTCCAAAAAGCTCTTATTTTTTAGTCTTTCATTTGGAAAATATAATATTTAAATGTAACAGGGGAGAAATATTCCCATAGAATTTATTTTCAGAACAATTCACATTCTACAACTTTTTTTTTTTTTTGAGATGGAGTCTTATTCAGCCGCCCAGGCTGGAGTGCAGTGGTGCGATCTCGGCTCACTGCAACCACCGTCACCTGGGTTCAAGCGATTCTCCCGTCTCAGCCTCCTGAGTAGCTGGGATTACAGGCACCCACTATCATGCCCGGCTAATTTTTTGTATTTTAATAGACACGGGGTTTCACCATGCTGGCCAAGCTGGTCTTGAACTTCTGACCTCAGGTGATTCGCCCACTTTGGCCTCCTAGAGTGCTAGGATTACAGGTGTGAGCCAACGTGCCTGGACTCTAC
>NW_012103288.1:272036-274030 GCF_000951045.1 Mandrillus leucophaeus | reverse complement strand
ACACGGGGGAGAGAAGGAAAAGAGGGGGAAAGAGTGATTTTTGAGGGAAATAGTAACCTAAAGCCCAGAACAATGCATAGATTTTGTTAGACTCAACAGAGTCATGAAATGCCAGTGTGGAAAGAGCTTGAGAGATGGCATCCCTGTCCCTTACTGATCATCCTACTGACAAGGAACCTTAGACCAGAAAGTGGAGTGACCAGGCCAAAGAAGCAGAGCCAGGTGGTGGCGGAACCATGCTGGAAGCCAGGTAAGCTCATTCTTCTCATGACACCCCTGGCCTCCGTGATCTCACCTCGCATCCCACCTGGTCTAATGACTGTGGCCCTTTGTCCTTAGTCCTTCACTTTCAGAGGCTGTGGACAAAGGGCCCATAAAGCAGGTAGGATTGCAATTTGGGCAAATGCCTTCTAGCCTCCAGGTCTTGTATCTTCACATCCTAAGACAATAAATCAATTCCATTTTCCAAAAAGCTCTTATTTTTTAGTCTTTCATTTGGAAAATATAATATTTAAATGTAACAGGGGAGAAATATTCCCATAGAATTTATTTTCAGAACAATTCACATTCTACAACTTTTTTTTTTTTTTGAGATGGAGTCTTATTCAGCCGCCCAGGCTGGAGTGCAGTGGTGCGATCTCGGCTCACTGCAACCACCGTCACCTGGGTTCAAGCGATTCTCCCGTCTCAGCCTCCTGAGTAGCTGGGATTACAGGCACCCACTATCATGCCCGGCTAATTTTTTGTATTTTAATAGACACGGGGTTTCACCATGCTGGCCAAGCTGGTCTTGAACTTCTGACCTCAGGTGATTCGCCCACTTTGGCCTCCTAGAGTGCTAGGATTACAGGTGTGAGCCAACGTGCCTGGACTCTACGATCTTTTATGTTGGTGTAGATCCCACATACCTCCCATGGCCATGCAGGTAGTGTCAGCTTCTGCAGTCTCATATTCCTCCCTGACAACAATAATTTGTTTTCTCCATAGAAACTTGAGCAATAAGGATTTTGCCAGGATGCAGTCCAGGGACCACATGGGACTCAAAGCTTTAGCTCTTCCAGATAAGCTGGTTGATGACAGTTAGTTTGTAGAGTAGGGGGAGGGGCAAGCGTGGTAATTGGTAGAACATAAAATATAATAATAGTGTGCATCTAGAGTATGGCCTTGGGTCTTTAATTACCTTCTTCTCTCCTTTATTTTTGTCTTGTACTCTGCTAGACATCTTGTTGCCTCAACTACCAATAGGCCAGTACAGTAATTTATGTTTGTTTTTCTGAGGTACGTGCATTCAAAAACAGAAAACTACATAAAAGAGGATTTTTGGTTGTTTTGAGACAGGGTTTTGCTCTGTCACTCAGGCTGGAGTGCAGTGATGCAGTCATAGCTCACTGTAACCTCAGACTCCTGAGTATCTAGGATTGCAGATAGGAGGACTGATTCTCCAGTCTCAGCCTCCAGAGTATCTAGGATTGCAGGCGTGGGCCACTATACTTGGTTAATTTTTTTTATTTTTACTTTTTGTAGAGATGGGGTTTCACTACGTTGCCCAGGCTGACCTCAAACTCCTGACCTCAAGTCATCCTTCTGCCTCATATTTTGCTTTCTAATGCTCATTCCTGGTGTCTTTATGAAGTGAGAGAGACAATCCTCTTGATTCCTCACCTGGGCTCCAGGAGGCAGGTGAAGACATGGGGGCAATGGTGAGATGCTCCTCAAAAATTGGGAAGTAAAATTGTCCTAATAAACATTTAAAAATTACTATTGTTGACTGGGCGTGGTGGCTCACGCCTGTAATCCCAGCTCTTTGGGAGGCCGAGACAGGCGGATCACGAGGTCAGGAGATCGAGACCATCCTGGCTAACATGGTGAAACTCTGTCTCTACTAAAAATACAAAAAATTAGCCGGGCGTGGTGGTGGGTGCCTGTAGTCCCAGTTACTTGGGAGGCTGAGGCAGGGGAATGGCGTGAACCCAGGAGGCGGAGCTTGCAGTGAG
>NW_012103288.1:269023-269972 GCF_000951045.1 Mandrillus leucophaeus | reverse complement strand
AAATTTATAATCTAGTTGAGGGAAATGTGACTAACACACATGAAAGCAACAGTAGATTATGTAAAATGAGCATATATAATTAAGTGCTACATTGAATGCTTCAGAAGTTCAGAGGGCACAGGAAGGCGTGGACCAGGCAAGCAGCCTTTTATGAGGAATAACCTTGAAGTTGAGCCTTAAATGGTCCCTGAGATGTGCATAGGGAACGCACTGCTGCAGGTGAGGTGGTGGCAAAAGCATTACAAGCAGGAGTGAGCAAGACTTTATCCTGGAGGATGGAGCAGCCAGCCTGACCACAGCTGGGTGGAGCTGATGGGAAGGGATGGACCAACTAGGAAGGCTTTTAAAGCAAGACAGAGTTTAGGCTGAGAGAGACTCATGAAGGGCCCTCCATCAATAAAGCAAAATTATAACCGATGTTTAAGGAAGACATGCTTGGCAGGAGGATCTATCTTTCTTATTAAAATTGTAGATGACAGCCAGGTGCAGTGGCTCACGCCTGTAATCCCAGCACTTTGGGAGGCCGTGGCGGGCAGATCACGAGGTCAGGAGCTCGAGACCAGCCTGGCCAACATGGTGAAACCCCGTCTCTACTAAAAATACAAAAATTAGCCAGGCGTGGTGGCATGCACCTGTAATCCCAGTATTTTGGGAGGCCAAGGCGGGCAGATCACCTGAGGTCTGGAGTTCGAGACCAGCCTGGTGAATATGGTGAAACCTGTCTCTTATACACATCTAGATGTGTATAAGAGACAGGGTCAGGAGTTTGAGACCAGCCTGGTGAATATGGTGAAACCCCATCTCTACTAAAAATACAAAAATTAGCCGGGCGTGGTGGCATGCGCCTGTAGTCCCAGCTACTCGGGAGGCTGAGGCAGCAGAATTACTGGAACCCGGGAGGCAGAGGTTGCAGTGAGCCAAGATCACACCACTGCACTGCACTCCAGCC
>NW_012103288.1:266841-268939 GCF_000951045.1 Mandrillus leucophaeus | reverse complement strand
AAAATACAAAAATTAGCCAGGCGTGGTGGCATGCACCTGTAGTCTCAGCTACTCGGGAGGCTGAGGCAGCAGAATTACTGGAACCCGGGAGGCAGAGGTTGCAGTGAGCCAAGATCACACCACTGCACTGCACTCCAGCCTGGATGACGCAGCAAGAATCTGTTTCCAAAAAAACAAAAAAAATTGTAGATGACACAAAGCTTGAAAAAACATGAAATGATTCTAAATTGTTATCTCAAATTAACTGCTGATTTTGTTTGATCTTTAGGCTTTATTTCACATTAGCAAGTTCTGCCAAATCTTCCTCCTTAATATTTTTCCAATTTGTTTCTTTCTCTACATTTCCCTTGCCATTACTTCAGTTCAGCCACCATCCTAAGGGTGAGGGGAGGTGTCAGAGAAACCTTCCTGGAAGAGATGACATTTTTCCAGAGTCCTGAATATTTAGCAGGAATTAGCCAGGTACCAAGGGAAGGGCTTGAGGGGGGAATGGAAGTGAGGAGACAGGAAAAAGAAGAAGGGAAGGATCAAATAATGGGCAGAAGAAAGCAAACGCAAACAAACAAAATAAAATACAGACTTTGATGCTGGAATAAGGAAAATTAAATGTGGCATTAACTTAGTGACAAGGGTCACTGGTGGGTGATGCAGACCCAAAGAATCCAGACTAGAACACTGATGACGCCTTGCTATGTGGTATCAAAACATTTGGTCGAAATGTCACTTCTTGTACCCTGGATGGCAGACCACTCGCAGTGAAGTGGAAAGTAAAAGGCCCTTGAAGAGGTGACATGCAATCAGGGCCCTGAACACACAGGTTCAATGGAAGGGACCATCTTGGCAAAGGCACAGAGTCTGGTGGTGCAGGGAGGAAAATCCTGACTTGCAGGGTTGAGCTCTGGGCAGATTGAACTCTTGATGGCGGTGCAGAGAGCAGGGAAATGGACCCAAGTAGGGAGAACTAAGTTAGGGAGAGGGCCCAGCTGAAGACTACTCACCTGCTTTAGAGAAATGTTGGCAAATGGGGAAGTGAATTTTTTATTTTTACTTTGAGACAGTGTCTTTCGTTCTGTTGACCAGGCTGGAGGGTAGTGGTGCAATCTCAGCTCACTGCAGCCTCAACTTTCCAGGCTCAAGCCATCTTCCCACCTCAGCCTCTGAGTAGCTGGGTCTACAGGTGTGCGCCACCCTGCCTGGTTAATTTTTGTATTTTTTGTAGAGATGGGGTTTCACCACATTGTCTAAGCTAGTCTTGAACTCCTGAGCTTGAGTGATCCACCTGCCTCCACCTCCCAAAATGCTGGGATTACAGGTGTGAGCCACTGTACCTGGCCAAAATTTGTAATTCTCTTTCAAAATCCAGTAAGAAGTGAGCACTAGATTTTCAAATAGCTTTGTTGAGGTAAAAATCGCATACTATAGCGATTCACCTATTGAAAGTATACAATTCAACTATTTTTAGTATATTCAGAGAGTTTCACAGCCATCATCACAATCAATTTCATCACTCCCAAAAGAAATCCTGTACCCATTTCTATTCCTTCCTCCTAGCTCCTGGTAATTACTGATCTACTTCTGTCACTAAGGACTTTCCTGTTTTGGACATTTTATATAAATGGAATCATACAATATGTGATATTTTGTGACTGGCTTCTCTAATAACTACTAGATTTTGCAAGTCCATAATTTTGTTATTAAATAACCAATGGTTAAACTACACATTTGCAAATATATTAGTAGGAAATAATAGTAAATATTTGGAAAACAGTGAGGCAGGATGCTAGTATAAGAATAAAGACTCCAGGCTGGCCCGGTGGCTCAAGCCTGTAATCCCAGCACTTTGGGAGGCTGAGGCTGAGGCTGAGGCGGGCGAACTGCCTGAGGTCAGGAGTTTGAGACCAGACTGGCCAGCATGGTAAAACGCCGTCTCCACTAAAAATACAAAAAATTACCTAAGCGGGTGGCAGGCGCCTGTAATCCTAGCTACTTGGGAGGCTGAAGCAGGAGAATTGCTTGAACCCAGGAGGTGGAGGTTGCAGTGAACCAAGATCACGTCATTGCACTCCAGCCTGGGCAACAAGAATGAAACTCCGTCTCA
>NW_012103288.1:252071-261561 GCF_000951045.1 Mandrillus leucophaeus | reverse complement strand
TTTTTTGTATTTTTAGTAGAGATGGGGTTTCACCATGTTAGCCAGGATGGTCTCGATCTCCTGACCTCATGATCCGCCTGCCTCGGCCTCCCAAATTGCTGGGATTACAGGGCTGATCCATCGTGCCCGACCCTTTCTTCCTTCCTTGTTTCTTTCTTTTCTTTCTCTCTCTCTTTCTTTCTTTTTTTTTTTTTAACTGAGATGGGGTCTTGCTCCATTGTCCAGGCTAGTCTTGAACTCCTGGGTGGAAGGAATCATCCCACCTCAGCCTCCCAAAGTGCTGGATTACAGGCGTGAGCCACCGCGCCCAGCTTACAGGTCATCTTTCTAAAATGCAGTTTGGATCATTTTACTTCCCTGCTTGGAACTTTTTGGTGGTTCCCATGAGTTACCAAGAGAAAATCCAGCTTTCTCCCCTTGTCACACAGTTTTTCCATTGATCTCTACCTAAATTCCCAATCTCATCTTTGGTGCTATGCAAGCCCCAAACTTCCTTTTTTTCCAGCAAACACCAGGCTCACTATCTATCTCAATGCCATGTACTTGCATCCCTCCTCCCATCCCTGGAAAATATCCCTTATTTCTCAAAGCTCAAGTCAGGAATCACTTACTTACTTCCTTTTTTTTTTAGACACCATCTTGTACTGTCGCCCAGGCTGGAGTGCAATAGCGTGATCTTGTCTCACTGCAAGCTCCGCCTTCCTGGTTCAAGTGATTCTCCTGCTTCAGCCTCCCGAGTAGCTGGGATTACAGGCGCCCACCACCACACCTGGCTAATATTTTATATTTTTACTAGAGACAGGGTTTCACCCAGGCTAGTCTCAAACTCCTAACCTTGTGATCCACCCACCTTGGCCTCCCAAAGTGCTGGGATTACAAGCATGAGCCACTGTGCCCAGCCAAGAATCACTTCCTTTGACATTTTTCTGATTCCTTGAATCTCAACTAAGGAAAACAGTATTTCCTCCTCCCACTGTGGCCCCACAGTGCTCCCCTGCATGTTAAGTGTTGACACTGCTGGCTCCTTGAGGCTGTGTCTTACTCATCAGAGTAGGCTTATCAGCCCACAGGGGTTTAGCAAATAATGAGCTTTTAATAAATGCTTTTGAGCAGTTGAATGAACTGTACATGAATGGGTTTATATTACAACCCGGTAAACACTAAATTTGTTCCACGGAGAAATTCCTACCAGTTGCTCCTGCTCACAGCTCTTGAGGCCATGGGCGTGGCCAGGACTGGGTCAAGGACAGGGCCACCCCTGTGTAAGAGTAGGGCCCAGGCGTCCAGCCTGTTGAGGTCCATCCTGTGCTTCTATGACAGTTGTGTGGCATTTGATGACTCAGGTTCTAGTACAAGGCCACTGAGTTCTCAGTAAACTCAGTAAATTCAGGGAAGCATTTCTAAACATATGGTCCTTTGGCTGGGCATGGGGGCTCACACCTGTAATCCCAGCACTTTGGGAGGCTGAGGTGAGCAGATCACCTTAGGTTAGGAGTTCAAGACCAGCCTGGTCAACATGATGAAACTCTGTCTCTACTAAAAATATAAAAATTAGCCGGGTATGGTGGTGGGCACCTGAAGTCCCAGCTACCCAGGAGGTTGAGGCAGGAGAATCGCTTGAACCTGGGAGGTGGAGGTTGCAGTGAGCCGAGATGGAGCCACTGCACTCCAGCCTGGGCAACAGAGTGAGACTCTACCTCAAAAAAATAAGAAAAATAAAAATAAAAATACAGTCCTTGGGTGAGGAAAATTCTTTCCTCAGAGAAAGAGAGTCCTTTCCTGGCCAATATAGTTAATTATCAAGCATAGGATAAATTAGAGAAAGGCAGGTTTGTGACAAAACTGATCAGAAGCCGTTTGCATAGTGCTAGGTGTTAAACATCTATTAGCTAATTTCATGACACTGTCATGTGACTTCTCACTTTTCATCTGTGTTTTTTAATCTTCCAAGAAAAGTAATCAGACTAGATGATCTCTAAGATCACTTCCCATTCTATCATTTCATTGTCTGGTTCTTACCTAATACCAATATAATGTGTGTTTGAGATGGTGAAGGTTCAGGAGTTCTTGGCGACATTTCACAGACAGGAAACAGGGCAGCGGGGCACGGGGTTTGCTTCAGATCCATGGATCCTTGCTGAGCTCTGCTTCATTAAGTGATCAATATTTCCTGGCTCCTGGGTGGAACTGCAGTTACATTTCCCTTTGGAAAAGCTGGTCTGTTTTTCCCAATAGGCCTGCAGAAAAAAACCAAGGCTGGCCGGGTGCGGTGGCTCATGCCTGTAATCCTAGCACTTTGGAAGGCCAAGGCAGGCGGATGACCCGAGGTCAGGAGTTCGAGACCAGTTGTCAACATGGTGAAACCCCGTCTCTACTAAAAATACAAAAATTAGCTGGGCGTGGTGGCACACGCCTGTAATCCCAGCTACTCAGGGGGCTCAGGCAGGAGAATCGCTTGAACCCGGGATGTGGAGGTTGCAATGAGCCGAGATCTTGCCATGGTGCTCCAGCCTGGGCAACAGAGCAAGACTCTGTCTCAAAAAGAAAAAAACCAGGGTCAGAGTATTGTTATGAAAAATACAACAGCACCATTTATTCTACTCCCACAGCCTACCTAGGCTTTGAAGCTCATAGTATTGAGAGTAAGAAAACTCAGAGGTGCTAAGACTGCCAGTCTTAGGCTGGAGGAGAAGAGGAATAGATGTGAAGCTGCTAAGGAGCAATTTCAGTGATCTGTGGACTAGGATGGAGGAGGGGGCAGGGACCTGATCCCAAGGGCACAATGACAAGGTCAGCCTCATCTCTTCTCTCTGTTCTTGGCAACAGCCAGTCTAGCCAGAAAGAGCAACCTGTCAAATCTAATTAGAGTAGAAGAAAGTGAACAATGGGCGCCCAGCTCTAAAATGACAGCCTGTTCAATGGGGTGGAGGAGCTCGGGAGGGATGAGTGCTTTGTGTGCTTGGAATTAGATCCTTCAAATGGATCCTTTCTGAACTCCAACTGCACATCTCTAACTGGATTCTTATTTACTTCACCAGGACTCTTCAGCTCCCTACGCCTTTTAACACATGCACATTCAGCCAAAGCAGAGGAGAACCTGGCTGTGATTCAAAGGTAAGGCTGGAATAGTAATGTAATGTAAATAGTTTCATCATGCATGGCTTGGACATGGTACTGTGTGCATGCAACTGATATTTATGAATTTGTTTCTATTTCTTGTTTCATGTTTAATTATATTGGTGGCATTAGTGTTTATCTTATTATTTCTGCAATTCTTTTCATTATAAGGCTTATTATTGGAATCTTGAAATTTCAGAGCAGCCTGAAGTTTTATTAGGACCACAGATAAACATATTTTAAGATGCAATACACGTTAATTATATTTTTGTCTTATACTTTAAATGGCCTCTCTGATTTGGATATTTTAGTTTTTGAATCAAAAGTGGGTTGCACAGGGAAGAGGCATATTTTATAAATGGAATCAAATGAGCATATCCCTTAAAATAAATGCATGAATACAGGCTATTGAAGCTTAAAAACCATGCATCTGCAGAATCTGAAGTCTCAAATTACAGAGGCCTATCTATTATCAGCAAATATTATACTAAAGACTAACGGTTTACTAATTTTACTCTACTTCAGTGTGGGATACTCAGACATCTTAAAGGTGTGAGGAAAAACAATTCTGTGAAGTGGGATGCAGAGAATGGGAAGAGAGTAGGCGCTAACACAATCTGCAATTTACAAGTCTCTGTCCCCCAGGTTTGGATGGTCTTTCCTATGCATTATCTCATTTAATCCTCAGGGCACCCTGTGAAGTGTGTTACTATCCTCTCCACTCTGCAGATAAGGAAACTAAGGCCCTGAGAAACTAGCCCAAGGTTACAGAGAAAGGCAGTCGGGCCTTGAACCCAGGTGGTCTGCTTCCAAGTCTATTGAACTTCTCAGGAATCTATTTCTGGTAGACACAGGAGACATTAAATTTTAAAAAATCATTAAAGTATTAATAATGTCAACACGAGGACACTCCTCTAATCTATTGGCCTTCCCTGGACATGAAGGAGGCGGTGGATTTCAGCTTGGTGTATTTGTATCACTTTCCCCACTTTACTGCATGTTGCGAACCTTTATCTTTTTTTTTTTTTTTTTTGACACAGAGTCTTGCCCTGTTGCCCAGACTGGAGTGCAGTGGCATAATCTCAGCTCACTGCAACCTCTGCCTCACGGGTTCAAGCAATTCTCTGCCTCAGCCTCCCAAGTAGCTGGGATTACAGCTGTGCACCACCATGCCCGGCTAATTTTTGTATTTTTAGTAGAGACAGGGTTTCACCATCTTGGCCAGGCTGATCTTGAACTCTGACCTCAGGTCATCCGCCCTCCTCGGGCTCCCAAACTGCTGGGATTACAGGTGTGAGCCACTGGACCCGGTATATTTTCTAACAGCATCATTTGTTTCTTTTCTGTCCTTTTTTTCTTTACATACCCATTATATGAATAAATTATCTTGTAAAAAGACAAAGGAAAAGTCTGCCAGTACTGCTCGCTTCACCCCAAACCCAGTCTTCTCCCCAGAGAAACACCTGTTAACAATTTGGGGTATAACCAACTATTTCCTACCTGTTTGCATAGAGGTGTGTGTGTGTGTGCACATTACATTGTTTTGTATGACTTTTTAGAATAAATTGTGCCATGTTGTGTTTTCTATTCTTAACTTGCTTTTTTTATTTATTTCTTTATTTTATTTTTTGAGATGGAGTCTTGCTCTGTCGCCTAGACTGTAATGGCACAGTATAGGCTCACTGCAACCTCTGCCGCCTGGGTTCAAGCGATTCTCCTGCCTCAGCCTCCCTACTAGCGGGGACTATAGGCACGTGCCACCATACCCTGCTAACTTTTGTATTTTTAGTAGAGACAGGGTTTCACCATGTTGGCCAGGCTGGTCTCAAACTCCTGACCTCGTGATCTGCCTGCCTTGGCCTCCCAAAGTGTTGGGATTAAAGGCGTGAGCCACCATGCCTGGCCTTTTATTTTATTTTATTTTATTTATTTTATTTTTTAGAACAGTCTATGCCTTGTGGAAATCTTTACCTGGCAGTATGCTAAAATCTAATTCATTCTATTTAACTCTTACATAGCATTTCATGAATCATGACTTGTACTGCTTTCTCTCTACCTCATCTGTGCTTTTGAAATGGTTTAATGGCATACAAGTCGACATTTAACCCTATTTGTACTTATGGGGCAGGTAGAGACAGGCGCAAGCTTTCTGGCTGGCTGGAGTGTTACTAACAACATAGGAGAAGAAGGAAAGGTGAGACACGCCCACACCAGCACTGTGAGCCTAAGTGAGAGGCCTGGGGCAGGTACAGTGTTATCAGTAGATTCGTTCCCTCTCTGCCTCTGAATATTTGAGCGTTTACCTTTTTCTTGAACCCAGCTGTTCTCCAGACATTTATTCCTTATACATGAGATAACAGTAACATACTCCACAGGGTGCCATGGGGATTAAACTAGAAAATGTGCAGGAGAAGACATCAAGCCCAGGCATATTGCAACATGTTCCGTTATGAATTGTGCCTGTGCTGACCCTTTTCCCTCTCCCTCTCAAATCATGTATTGTTTTTTAAATTTTATTTGAGCTCATTTGCTCTGAAGGACTATCCCTCTCACTTCAGATATTAGGTTGCAAGGCTCAAAGCAGGGTGGTTAATAAATGGAGCTATGGAAGTCATCTTGAGATGTTCTGGTGCAGGACTGTGCCTGAAAGCATTGGAAACTGACTGAGAGCTGGACTCAAGTCCTGATGTGGATACTTAACTACCGGTGTGACTTGGGTAATGTTTTGTCATCTGGAAAATAAGGGTAATCCTAATAGTAATACTTAAGTCTATGGGGTGTGGTCAGGTGTAAATGAGATAATGTATGAAAAGAACTTAGTATAGTTTCTGGTATAGAGGAAGGTCAGCTGCTGTCATTATTATTTAGAAAAGTTGCACCATCCCCACTTTCATTTTCTGGCTATAAAGTATCACTGTCTAGTTTCCTCAGAAGTGACAATAAAAACAGGCTTAATCTCAGAGCACAGCTGTTTGTTGTTCCGTTAGTCCATAATTATTTTTTATTGTTATTTTTTATAGGCAGGGCCTCACTCTGTTGCCCAGCCTGGAGTGCAGAGGTGCAATTATAGCTCACTGCAGCCTCAAACTCCTGGGCGCAAGTGATCCTCCTGTCTCACCCTCCCAAGGAGCTGGGACTAACTACAGGCATGCACCACCACTCCCAGCTAATTTTTAATAATTTTTTGTAGACGTAGGATCTTGTGTTGCCCAAACTGGTCTCCAACTCCTGAGCTCAAGCAATCCTTCCGCCTCAGCCTCCCAAAGTGCTGGGATTACAGGTGTGAGCCAGCACTAATTTCTTTTTTAAGTAAGTATTCCCTGAGTGACCACTGCATGTGTAATACCTTGCTGGGCACTGTAAGAAATATAAAGGAAGTGCGAAACAGGGCTCTTGCCCTCAAAGTGCTTACAAATTTTAAATGTAATCCCCTTAACACTGGAGAGAACACAGCGTAGTACTGTGAACATACGTGCCATGGCTATTTTTCTTTAAATTTCTGCTACATTAAATATAGATAGATAGATACAGATATAGATATAGACATACAGATGGAGTCTCGCTATGTTGACTAGGCTGGTCTTGAACTCCTGGCCTCAATTGATCCTCCCATCTCAGCCTCCTGAAGGGCTACGATTACAGGCGTGCACCACTGCGCCTGGCCTTCTGTTACTTGCAGAGGCATCTATAATTCTTGGACACCTCCTCATATGTTCTGTGTCTAGCTTCAGAATTATTGTAGAAGCTTGCCTGAAGGTCACCTATAGAACCTGAGCCATTAGATCATCTGTCCCTAAACGCTAATGCTAGGCTGGTTTCCTGGCTGGGGGTGGCTCTCACTTCCTCCTGAGAGCCTGAGAGAAAGAGAACAAGAACTGATTGGGAGGAGCTGCCCTCCGGGCTACCCAACGCTTGCTTCCACAGTAACGTGCAGACAGTCCCTTGTTCTGGACACAACAGGAGCGGATATTTAGAAGGCAGATTAAATCCAAAGAGTAGAAACTGTCTGAAGGGGCCTGAGGAAGCTGTGTGAAGGGAATGAAACAACCTTATTTTTGTGGATAAATTCCCAGGAAATGAACCTATAGTATTTACAAAATGTCCACCTAGTCCTTCTCAGCACAGTAAGCTTTCTCTGACCCACAGAACCCATTTTCTGTTTGGATGTGAACTCACTGCAGCCTGCCCAACATGAAATTCCAACTGGACATAAAAGGCCACTTCAGCTGTCAAGCCACGTGTGGATTTCGGTTTAAGAATCAGCCCAGGCAGCAGATGCTCCGAGTGCTTGGGGAGTGGCACGCCTATTCCTGATGCAGAAGTCAGGCACCCTTTGTCTTGATCCCCCACTTAAATCAGGGATAGGCAATTCTGAATTTTAAAAAAGGAGCTATGTTAAATCCTTCTTATGAGAAAAAAATATCACTTATAATGTGCAAAGTTGAGGTTTCTCAGAGAGCTCTCCCTTTTACTGCTGAACGGGCTTCTTAGCAGGCAAAGATATCTGCTCAGTAAATTATACCCCTGTGAAGAAGCGATTCCTAAGTGTAATGTGTATGACTTGCCGTTTTTGGGTTAAGTACAATTTCAAACACTCTGTCTCCACCACCTTTTTTTCTGGAGGTGTTCTTTTTATTTTATTTTATTCTTTCAAAGTGGGGCACATTTCTGAAATTTTTGCTGGGAAACTCAGAATACGAACTTAATCTAAAAATAGTTTGACCCTACATTTCAGAGAGTTCAGGGCTTCAAAACTATGCTGTCCAAACACGATTGGTGATTAATTTATTTTGACCCCCTACAAGAAGTGAAAGCAGCTGGTTTACGAGACTTGAGAGACAGCCCATTTTCCAAGGGAGAACAAAGAGAAAGTGGCCACCCCTCCCCCCGGGAGCGCGCTTTGCTTTGTCTGAGCGGACTCCCTCCAGGGACTGCCGCGAGGGAGGCTCAAAGCTGTGTCCTTGCGATTAATTTGGTACACTTGGTTCAGCAGCCCGGGGAATGTGCGGAGATGTGTGCCTGCACAGTATCAATGTTATCAGCTGCCCTGTTCATGTCGCCTCTCCCTGAAGGACACTTTCATGACACAGTAACACTTAGGAGGACGTTCCCCTCCTTTACTTCTGTTTCTCTGCTGATAAACAAATGTCAGGCATCTTCCTGGATCCGGTCCCTGATTCACTAAGTTACTGTACATCCATTGCCCTTTTCTGTCCTCCAAACACTGAGCTCTCAGTGCTTTTCTGGCTGGATCCAGATTGTGCAGGTTACAGCCCCACTGGTCCCTTTCAGGACCTGGGGGCCCAACCTTCCATCTCCAGGGCCTCAAGAAGCCTTCCATTCCTGATGGATTCCCAATTACCGTGTTTCTGGTGCTACCAGACAAAAGAGAAGGCCCTGTTTTGACCCAGAGCCCCATAGCTGTGCCCTGATGGGAGATGAGAATTTTGATGTCTGACAACAGGAACCTGATCAACAGGGTGACTCCTAGACCGAGTGAACCGTGGTCCGTCCACGAGCCTTCATCACTAGAGGAAAAACGGAGATGAATGATTATGACGCTTGAAACAGTGAACTTCTGCAAATGGGAGGGTCCGGAAGGTTATTCCGGAGTCACTGGGCAAGGTGAAAGGCAGGGCTGCGTAAGAGAAAGGGTCTGCTCAGTGCAGGGCAGCATAAACTCTGCAACATAAAAAGAGGGAAGCTGCGCTCTGACATCATCTTGCGGGTTGCAGTTCCCGGTAACAGGGCTGGCTCCAGAGCAGAAGCGCAACCCGTCATCTTCTTGCGGGCCGCAGCCATAGGTGGAGAAAGGTGGTACCACAAGGCTTTCCCAGTGGATGACGGTGACGCGCAATAAGCAGACGATTGCAGAGGCTCCTGTCAAATGGGTGCAGAGAAAAGGGAAGTAGGGAGAGGAGGAGGGACTTAGAAATGGCACTGCAACGATCCTGGAATAAAAACGAGGGGCCACAGTCAGAAATGACAAACGCCTCCACCTTGAAATACAACCCCTAGCCCATTTATCCAATTCGCCTCTGATAACTGCTTTTAATATGTTGTAAATCCCATTAAAGCAGGATAGAATAAATGAAAGCAGTCTCCTACCAGGTTCTAATTTTCATTCTCCTTTAGGATTGTCTTAAATAACAAGGACACCCTAAAAATCAAGTCCACCCTGTTTAGCTGTGGCAAGCGTTAAAAACCGTTAAGCTCGTTGAAACACTGCTCTCCAAACCAAAGCAGGCCTCAGGTATCTCTGCAGAGCAGAAAGGAGGCTGTGGTTGTGTCCATGACTTTGCTTCCTTGGTTAGGGCGGTGACGTGCAGCGCCAGGTCCTGGGCCTGGGCTCCCACCCGCGTGGCGCCGCAGC
>NW_012103288.1:248194-251066 GCF_000951045.1 Mandrillus leucophaeus | reverse complement strand
GCGCCTGTAATCCCAGCTACTCAGGAGGCTGAGGCAAGAGAATTGCTTGAACCTGGGAGGCGAAAGTTGCACTCCAGCCTGAGCGACAGAGCGAGACTCTGTCTCTAATAATAATAATAATAATAATAATAATAATAATAATAGACCAGCCTGACTCTCTGCAAGAAAGTGGCCTGTGTTGAGGAGCCCTGGGGCTTCAGTGAGTCGTCATTTGCTACATTGGTGGTCTCTGAGGAAAACCTGAGGCTCAACTCATTTAATTTCCTCCACCAGCCCAGGGGCACAGGACTACAAACTAAAACTATGCTTTCCATCAGTGCACACAGCGGGTTTCAGGGACAGAAATCACAGTGTACTTATTCTGAATGCTTCTGATTTTGCTGAATGGGAGGAGTTTCCAAGGTGAAGAGGGTGACAGAAATGAAATTAATCTGGGAGTAGGGAGATGTTAAAATGTGGCCTTGCCATGGTTTGATATAAGATCACGAAGCCCTGCCAACATTTTCCAAACTCCTCAGTCAGTTCTGATTCAGTTGAAGATTTTTCTACTTAGAAGACTTTGGGTCCTTTCCACATGAGGGTCTAAACCCATTAGCAAACACATCTATACACATACTTCAGCATGAGCCTGCATTCCCCAGTACTGCACTTTGTTAAAGCCCATAATCAGAAAACATTTGGAGAACTGGTAGAAAGCAGAATTTTAGAGCAGATTGCAGTTGGCCCACCCGCCTGGAAAAATATAGTATGAGGGATAGAAAGCATTTGTAATGGAAACGTTATCAAGCATAGTTCTGACCCGGCAAAGCTTAATAGTTACTTTCCAACAAAACTGAATGTTGTATTCAGAGATGAATTATGATGGTTTTCCTGAAAGAGATGAAGTAGCTTTATCAGCAGTGTAGCCTACTGGAGCCTCACTGATTATGTAGTCCTTGAGGTCCATGTCCTGTGACTGCCCCGTAAGTCATGTGTCATTTAATGACTGATACTTTCTGAGAAATGCATCCTTAGGCAATTTCATCACTGTGCAAACATCATAGAGTGCACATACACAAACCTAAATGGTAGTGTCTTCTACACTCCTAGGCTATATAACATAGCCTATTGCTCCTAGGCTTCAAAACTATATAGCATGTGACTGTACTGAATACTGTAGGCAATTGTAACACCATGATAAGTATTCGTGTATCTAAACATAGCTAAACAGAAAAGGTACAGTATTTGATACAGTACAGATTATGATATTATAATCTTATGGAACCACCATCATTAATGAGGTCCATGATTGACTGAAACATCATTATGCAAAGCATGACTGTATAGTCAATATTTTATAAGGACATCCTTTGGTACTTCAATAACTAAGCCCTCGTGAGTGAGACCCGCTGATTCTACCATGATGCTGATCATAGAGAAAATGTTAACTTTCTATATGGGTGCTTGAAGAAGATAGACAACTAACAAAACGAGATGAAAAATAAGACAAAAATCCGGGCCAGGCGTCGTGGCTCACACCAGTAATCCCAGCACTTTGGGAGGCCGAGGCGAGTGGATTACTTGAGGCCAGGAGTTTAATATCAGCCTAACCAACACGGAGAAACTCCATCTCTACTGAAAATACAAAATTAGCCGGGAGTGGGGGCGAGTGCCTGTTATCCCAGCTACTCGGGAGGCTGAGGCGGAAGAATTGCTTGAACCTGGGAGGCGGAGGTTGCAGTGAGCTGAGATCGTGCCATTGCCCTCCAGCCTGGGGAACAAGAGCAAGACTCGTCTCAAAAAACAGAAACAAAAAGGCCGGGCTCGGTGGCTCATGCCTGTAATCCCAGCACTTTGGGAGGCTGAGGCGGGCGGATCACCTGAGGTCAGGAGTTCGAGACCAGCCTGGCCAACATGGTGAAACCCCGTCTCTACTAAAAATACAAAAATTAGCTGGGCGTGGTGGCGCACGCCTGTAGTCCCAGCTACTTGGGAGGCTGAGGCAGAATGGCGTGAACCCGAGGAGCGGAGCTTGCAGTGAGCCGAGATCGCGCCACTGCACTCCAGCCTGGGCGACAAAGCGAGACTCCGTCTCAAAAAATAAAATAAAATAAAATAAAATAAAATAAAATAAAATAAAATAAAATAAAATAAAATAAAAAATATATATCAATTCAATTGATTTTTGTTCTTTCAGTATAGATCAGTCCTCTTCTCTCCTCTCTCCACAAAATGTCAGGCTCATCAGAGGGTCGTGGCTTTCTGGCCACTTCCTGGACCCCCACAGGGTGCCCCTGCTGTGAGTTGGCAGCACCCATTGTGGCTCTTTTATCTACTTATTTATTTTTGAGACAGGGTCTCTCTCTGTCACCCATGCTTGAGTGCAGTGGTGCGAACACTGCTCACTGCAACTTCGACCTCCCGGGATCAAATGATCCTTCTGCCTCAGCCTTCTCAGTAGCTGGGACTACAGGTGTGCACCACCACACTGGACTAATTTTTTAAATTATTTTTTTGTAGAGATGGACTCTCACCATGTTGTCCAGGCTGGTCTTAAACTCCTGGGTTCAAGCGGTCCTCCCACCTCAGCCTCACAAAGTGTTGAGATTACAGGCATTAGCCACTGCACGCAGCCCATCATAGCTCTTTTTTTCTTTTTGAGATGGAGTCTCACTCTGTCACCCAGGCTGGAGGGCAGTGGTGAGATCTCAGCTTACTGCAACCTCTGCCTCCCAGGTTCAAGCGATTCTCCCACCTCAGCCTCCCAAGTAGCTAGGACTATAGGCATGCACCACCACGCCAGCAAATTTTTGTATTTTTAGTAGAGACAGGGCTTCATCATGTTGGCCAGGCTGGTCTTGAACTCCTGACCTCAGGTGAACTGCCCGCCTCG
>NW_012103288.1:244592-245809 GCF_000951045.1 Mandrillus leucophaeus | reverse complement strand
TCTTTTTTTTTGAGGCGGAGTCTTCACTCTGTCGCCCAGGCTGGAGTGCAGTGGCACCATCTCGGCTCACTGCAAGCTCCGCCTCCGGGGTTCGCACCATTCTCCTGCCTCAGCCTCCCGAATAGCTGGGACTACAGGCGCCCACCACCGCGCCCGGCTAATTTTTTGTATTTTAGTAGAGACGGGGTTTCACCGTGTTAGCCAGGATGGTCTGGATCTCCTGACCTCGTGATCCGCCCACCTCGGCCTCCCAAAGTGCAGGGATTACAGGCGTGAGCCACCGCGCCCGGCCCCCAGGTGGTTTTTACCGGCTATAAATGAGGGTTCCCACAACCTCCTCTTTGGGATCAATTAGTTTGCTAGAATGGCTCACACAACTCAAGGAAGCACTTATTTATGTTTACTGGTTTATTACAAAGGATATTCATTTTTAATTTTTTTTCTTATTTTTATATTTTAAAAAATCTGTTTACAGACAAGGTCTCACTGTGTTACCTAGGCTGGTATTGAACTCCTGGGCTCAAGCATGAGCCACCACACCTGGCTACAAAGGCTATTTTCAAGGATGCAAATAAACAAGCAGATAGAGGCATAGGGCAAGGTACGGAGGAAGGGGCACCAAGCGTCCATGCCGTCCCTGGGCACACCACTCTCCAGGAACCTCTACATGTTCAGCCATCCAGAAGCTCTCTGAACCCTGCCCTTTTGTTTTTTTACTGAGGCTTCATTACATGGGAATGATTGATTAAACCGTTGTCCATTTGATGATCAGCTTAACCTTCAGCGCCTCTCCCCTCCCTGGAAGTTTCAGCCCTCTGGGAGTGTGGCTGGTTCCCCTGCCAGATCCCCATCCTGTAGCCATCCTGATTTTCACCTCATTAACGTAAACTCAGGTGTCTCGAAGAGTTTGGTAAAAATAACAGAAGATTGTCTGTCTTCCACCTTTATTACTCAAGCTTTTCCTGAACTGCTTCAAGACTCAGGACAAAAGGCCTTTAATAAAAGATATTGCTCTAGTCACTTAGGAAATGACAAGGCTTACAGAAGCTGAAAGCCAGGAATAGTGGAGGAAAACCAAAATATATACATCATAATGTCACATAATGTATTAATATTTGTAGAGTCAGCCACATGCGGTGGCTCATGCCTGTAATCCCAGCACTTTGGGAGGCCGAAGTGGGCGGATCACCTGAGGTCAGGAGTTTGAGACCAGCCTG
>NW_012103288.1:238864-242657 GCF_000951045.1 Mandrillus leucophaeus | reverse complement strand
GCCAGCAAATTTTTGTATTTTTAGTAGAGACAGGGCTTCATCATGTTGGCCAGGCTGGTCTTGAACTCCTGACCTCAGGTGAACTGCCCGCCTCGGCCTCCCAAAGTGCTAGGATTACAGGCGTGAGCCACCGTGCCTGGCCCCATCATAGCTCTTATAATACCATATATAATATGATTTATCTGTGTCTTCCATACCAGACACTTAAATTTTATGAGAATGGGGCCAAGATTATCATGTTCATTTTGCACCCCCAGTGGCTAACTAGTGCCTCAGACCAGGCAAATGTTAGGTAGGATTCAACACTGAGATGGGAGGGAAAGGTGTGTCCATTGGAGGAACTGGCAGGACCACATACAAAGGTATAGACCTGGAAGAGTGACAAGGAGCATGAATGTGGTTTGCTTCAGCCTGAAGGGACTGACAGGAGGTAAGATGGGGTGATTATGATGTGAGTGTGAGTTTAAGGCAGTGGTCATCAGAACTTGAAATAGTTACAATTGATGAAATTTCTGGTGTACGATAAATGCTTTACCCCTTCCTTCCTCCCCTTCCTCTTCCCCTTCCTTCCTTGCTTCATCTCGCTCTGCGCCCAGGCTGGAAGTACAATGACGCAATTTCAGCTCACTGCAACCTCTGCCTCCCGGATTCAAGCAATTCTCCTGCCTCAGCCTCCTGAGTAGCTGGGACTACAGGTGCACGGCGAGGCGCCCGGCTGATTTTTTGTATTTTAGTAGAGATGTGGTTTTACCGTGTTACCCAGGCTGGTCGCGAACTCCTGAGCTCAGGCAATCTGCCCACCTCAGCCTCCCAAAGTGCTAGGATTACAGGTGTGAGCCACCGTGCCCAGCCTTTACACATATTTTCATCAAAACTTAGAGCCTTCTTTCTTTCTTTTTTTTTTTTTTTGAGACAGAGTTTCACTCTTGTTGCCCAGTTGCTGGAGTGTAGTGGTGTGATCTCAGCTCACTGCAACCTCCACCTCCCAGATTCAAGCAATTCTTCCACCTCAGCCTCCCGAGTAGCTGGGATTACAGGCGCCTGCCACCACACCTGGCTAATTTTTTGTATTTTTGGTAGAGATGGGGTTTCACCATGTTGGCCAGGCTGGCTTTGAACTCCTGGCCTCAAGCAATCCACCTGTCTCGGCCTCCCAAAGTGCTGGGATTACAGGTATGAGCCACCGCACCTGGCCAAAAGTTTACAGCCTTCTTAGACAAGGTGGCATGTGGGAAAAAATGTGGTTTGGAGCCACAGATCTAGTGCATTCCATTTGTAGAGAATATCACTTAACTAGCAAAACCAGTCCCCGTGGCCAAACCAACCAGTCAAATGGAGTTATTTTGTTTTTTTGTTTTGTGTTGTGTGTTTTTGTGTTGTTTTATTTTGTTTTGAGATGGGGTCTTGCTCTGTCACTCAGGCTGGAGTGCAGTGGCACAATCCTAGCTCACTGCAGCCTCAACTCCCCAGGTTCAAGCAATCCTCCCACCTCAGCCTCCCGAGTAGCTGGGACTGAAGGTGCACACCATCACACCCAGCTAATTTCCAGCTAATTTTTTTTGTTGTTGTTATTTATATAGACAGGGTCTCCCTGTGTTGCCCAGGCTGAGATCAAACTCCTAGACTCAAGCGATCCACCTGCCTCAGCCTCCCAAAGTGCTGGGAATACACGTATGAACTACTGCGCCTGGCTTATCTGTGACTTCTAATTGTTTTGTTATTGTTGTTTTGAGACTGGGTCTTACTCCTGTTGCCCAGGCTGGAGTGCAATGGTGTGATCTCGGCTCATTGCAACCTCTGCCTTCCAGGTTCAAGCTGATCCTCCCACCTTAGTGGCCTGAGTAGCTGGGACTAAAGGTGCATGCACCACCATGCGCAGCTAATTTTTGTATTTTTAGTAGAGACAGGGTTTTTGCCATGTTGCTCAGGCTGGTCTCGAACTCCTAGCTCAAGTGATCTGCCTGCCTCAGCCTCTGGAAGTGCTGGGATTACAGGTGTGAGCCACCATGCCCGGTTGTGACTTCCAGTTCTAAGAAGCTTGCCATGAATTTGTTAAGATGAAATAGGGTGAGGGCCGGGTGCGGTGGCTCATGCCTGTAATCCCAGCACTTTGGGAGGTCGAGGTGGGCAGATCACCTGAGGTCGGGAGTTCAAGACCAGCCTGGCCAACATGGTGAAAACCCCATCTCTACTAAAAATACAAAAAATAGCTGGTGGCACGGGCCTGTAGACCCAGCTACTCGCCAAACTGAGGCGGGAGAATTGCTTGAACCTGGGAGACAGAGGTTGTAGTGAGCCGAGATCCTGCCACTACCCTACAGCCTGGCAGCCTGGGTGACAAAGTGTGACTCCAACTCCAAAAAAAAGAAATCAGGTGCTACCCTGTGGGTGTTTCTTACTTGGCTCTCAGGAGATCCTCCGTCAGTCATGATGCTTCTCCAGTTATCCCTTTGCTTGGGAACATAGCACATAGCATAGTTCAGGATGATTGAGGGATAGCTTTTTGTTTTTGATTTTTATTATTTTATATATTTATTTATTTTGAGACAGAGTCTTGCTCTATTGCCCAGGCTGGAGTGCAGTGGTGCAACCATTGTTCACTACAGCCTCAATCTTTTTGCTGTGAAGGCTAAGAGGACTTGGGAAGGGGAGGCTGGAAAAGAAAAATCAGCTCATTGCAAACCATTCTCAGGCAGATCCCTTTAAGGAAAGGGTACATTTGGTGGTTTAGAACCTGGAAATTGAGACCTGTAATACTATCTCGTTAAAAGAAAAGCTTTAGGCCAGGCGTGGTGGCTCATGCCTATAATCCCAGTGTTTGGGAGACCAAGATGGGAGGATCTCTTGTGTCAGGATGTCAAGACCAGTCTGGGCAACACAGCGAGATCCTGTATCTACAAATAATTTAAAAATTAGCTGAGTGTGGTGGCATGCACCTGTAGTTTTAGCTACTTGAGTGGCTGAGGTGGGATCACTTGAGCCCAGGAAGTCGAGGCTGCAGTGAGCTATGATCATGCTACTGCACTCCAGCCTGGGTGACAGGAGCGAGACCCTGTCTCAAAAAAAGGGGGTGGGGGACACAATTGCTGGCTGAGGTGATAGCAAGGAACAGTATCAGCATGAAGAGAATGGACGGTGGTTCCATGCCTGCTCTCAAAGAGCGGGTGGTCTCACTGACACAGGACACACAAGTAACAATAGTGAAAGTTGAATAGTGCATGAATAGTGCATAGAGGAAGGACACTGAGGAAGAACTGTAGAACAGAGAAAGGGCAATTTTTAAAACGCTGTTCTAGGCCAGGCACAGTGACTCATGCCTATAATCCCAGCACTTTGGGAGGCCGAGCTGGGCAGATCATCTGAGGTCAGGAGTTTGAGACCAGTCTGGCCAACATGGTGAAACACCGTCTCTACTAAAAATACAAAAATGTGGGGCCAGGTGCTAGTGGCTCATGCCTGTAATCCCAGCACTTTGGGAGGCCAAGGTGGGCGGGTCACGAGGTCAGGAGATCGAGACCATCCTGGCCAACATGGTGAAACACCGTTTCTATTAAAAATACAAAAAATTAGCCAGGCATGGTGGTGCACACCTGCAGTCCCAGCTACTCAGGAGGCTGAGGCAGGAGAATCGCTTGAACCCGGGAGGCAGAGGTTGCAGTGAGCCGAGATCGCGCCACTGCACTCCAGCCTGAGCGAGAGTGAGAATCTTAAAAAAAAAAAAAAAAAATTAGCCAGATTGCGCCACTGCACTCCAGCCTTGGTGACAGAATGACACGCTGTCTCAAAAAAAAAA
>NW_012103288.1:236563-238814 GCF_000951045.1 Mandrillus leucophaeus | reverse complement strand
AGAATGACACGCTGTCTCAAAAAAAAAAAAAAAAAAAAATCTGTTTTAAAACATGTATTCTCTGCAGAAACAGCTGAATTTTCAGCAAGGCCCTAAATGGGGCTCTAAATGACCTCACCACTCACCACAGCATTTTCATTTTCAAATTTCACACATTGTTTGGTCATGTTTCTCCTTCTTCATCTTTTACCACAAAATGAATGTTTCCGTTCTGATTTGGGAGACTGTGTCTTCTTCGAAGAAACATCTACAAATGGGAAAGCTTGTGATTAAGAATTTACATCTATAGTCCTGGTCTTTTGAAGATATCTACAGTATAATGGTTAAAATGCCCAGGGAAGAAGGAAGTTAAGGGAAGTAATTTGAGTAGCTTCCCTATTTTTAGAAATTCTATTATGACCAAATTTTCCCAGAGAGGTTTTTTTCTTTTTTTTTTCGAGATGGAGTTTTGTTCTTGTTGCCTAGGCTGGAGTCCAATGGCGTAATCCCAGAGAGGGGATTCTTTAAAGTTCACAAAGAACATCATCATAAGGCATAATAATACCTTATACTTGTGTCTAATGGATATAATATCAAAGAGTTTTCATGATCTTATCCCTGCATTCCCACCAGTCATGTCTCCACTGTGTGTAAGGATGGAAAACGAGGTCGAGGGCCATCCCAGACTCACAGTCTGAACAGGAGCTCAGACCTCCTGACAAATACTATGTTGGGAAAGGACTCTGAAGCATCCTCCCAGACGCTTGCTCAGACCACACCTTCCTTATAATAACTTTATAATAACACCATAGCTATTATTTTAGCTATTTAACAGAAAAAAACAAGACTTGGAGAAGATAAATATACTTGTCAAGTACACAATGACTAAGTGGCAGAGCTATAATTCAACCCAGGCCTGTCTTACTCAGAGCCTGTTTTAGTGCCTGGGAAGTAACTGATAATTTTTGATAAGACCGTTTCAGTACAGTGGTCAAGACAGAATACAAATTACAAGGGGTTTATTCACTTATTCATCACATGTTTATTGAGGAGGGTGAAACGTCCAGCTATGGCAATGTGAAGACATGGGCAAATTCTTTCCCTAAAAAAAAATTACAAAGGTGGAAAAAATTGACAAAAATGACCATTTCCGGCACTCTGAAAATTGACCAGAGGCATGTAATAATCTGAGAAACAGCCAGGCGTGGTGGCTGACACCTGTAATCCCAGCCCTTTGGGAGGCCAAGGTGGGAGGATCACTTGAGGCCAGGAGTCTGAGTCCAGCCTGGGCAACATAGTGAGACTCCCATCTTTACAAAAACTAGAAATTAAAATATTGGCCAGGCAGTGATGGCACATGCCTGTAGTCACAGCTACTCAGGAGGCTAAGGTAGAAGGATTATTTGAGGCTAGGAATTTGAAGCTGAATTGAGCTCTGATCACTGCACCCCAACCTGGATGAAAAAAATCTGAGAAGCGTTTATGTTTGAGTAACTGTTGAACTTTTGTAATAACAGTGGGAATCTGTGGCATCTTGCCTGGGGACGCTGCCATTCTCAGCTGTCCCCTCAGCTCCATCAGCAAGGGGATTTTGCCAGAGTGGGGACTGCTATAATAACCAGCTTTGCAGCTACACTCCAAGAGGGCCTACTTGGTGTGGAGCAGGGCAAGACCAAAGGTTCTACTAACCTGAGGTTACGGTTCTGGCTGGGGCAAGCATCTTCCTGGCTAAACTTCTACACATTTACAGCAGAAGACAGAGGGCCTAAGATTGCCACATACTTCTTTTTTTTTTCTTTCTGAGATGGAATCTCACTCTGGCACCCAGGCTGGAGTGCAGTGGCACAATCTCAGCTACCTGCAACCTCCGCCTCCCAAGTAGCTGGGACTACAGGCACGCACCCCCACGCCCACCTAATTTTTGTATTTTTTAGTAGAGACGGGATTTCACCATGTTGGCCAGGCTGGTCTCAAATTCCTGATCTCAAATATCTGCCCACCTCAGCCTCCCAAGGTGATAGAATTACAGGCATGAGGCACTGCACCTGGCCTAATTGCCACATGCTTCTGCCTGACCCTGGGCAGCCTGCCTAGAGAAAATGTGATGGAAAAACCCAACAGCGAATAAAAGTAAAAGCCCAGACAGAATTGAAAATGGCCTGAACTTGGCCGGGCGCGGTGGCTCAGGCCTGTAATCCCAGCACTTTGGGAGGCCGAGGTGGGCGGATCACGAGGTCAGGAGATCGAGACCATCCTGGCTAACACGGTGAAA
>NW_012103288.1:229350-234513 GCF_000951045.1 Mandrillus leucophaeus | reverse complement strand
AAAAAAAAAAAAGTTAAAAATCAACAACAGAAAGAAATCTGGGAAATCCCTATGTATTTGGAAATAAAACAGACTTCTAAATAGCCCACAGGTCAAAAACCATATCACAAGGGAAATCTTACAATATTTTGAACTGAGTAAAAATGAAAATACAACATATCAGAATTTATGGGAAGCAGCTAGAAGTGCTCAGAGGAACACAGGTATATAAGAAGAAAAGAAAGGTCTCAAATCAAATTAAGCTTCTACCTTAAGAAAATATAAAGAAGGCCGGGCTCGGTGGCTTATACCTGTAATCCCAGCACTTTGGGAGGCCGTGGCAGGCCGATCACCTGAGGTCGGGAGTTTGAGACCAGCCTGACCAACATAGACAAACCCCGTCTCTAGTAAAAATACAAAATTAGCCGGCTGTGGTGGCGCATGCCTGTAATCCCAGGTACTCGGGAGGTGGAGGCAGGAGAATCGCTTGAACCTGGGAGGCAGAGGTTGTGGTTGTTTCACGTTTCCATGTGAAGATATCACCAAACAGGCTCTGTGTGAGGAACGTGGCTGTTTATTTCACCTGGGTGCAGGCGGGCTGAGTCCGAAAAGAGAGTCAGCAAAGGGCGGTGGGATTATCATTAGTTCTTATAGGTTCTTATAGGTTTTGGGATAGGCAGTGGATCTCACAAAGTACATTCTCAAGGGTGGGGAGAATTACAAAGAAATTTCTTAAGAGTGGGGGAGATTATAAAGAACATTGATCAGTTAAGGTGGGGCAGAAACAAATCACAATGGTGGAATGTCAGTTAAGCTATTTTCACTTCTGTGGATCTTCAGTTGCTTCAGGCCATCTGGATGTATTCGTGCAGGTCGCTGGGGATATGAAGGCTTAGCTTAGGCTCAGAGGCCTGACAGTGGTGAGCTGAGATCACGCCACTGCATCCCAGCCTGGTCAACAAGACCGAAACTCTGTCTCTAAATAAATAAATAAAAGAGCAAACTAAACCCAAGGTGAGCAAAAAAGAGGAAATAAAGATTAGAGCAGAAATCAATGAAACAGAAAACAGCAATATAGAAAATCAAGGAACAAAAAGTTGTTTCTTTGAAAAAATAACAATGGCTGGGCGTGGTGGCTCATACCTACAATCCTAGCACTTTGGGAAGCAGAGGCAGGTGGATCACTTGAGCCCAGGAGTTGGAGACCAGCCTGGGGAACATGGTGAACACTGTCTCTACCAAAAAAATACAAAAATTAGCTAGTCAAGGTGGCACATGCCTGTAGCCCCAGCTACTTGGGTGAGGATGCTCATGAGATAGGAGAATTGCTTGAGCCTGAGAGGTTGAGGCTGCAGTGAGCTGAGGTCTCGCCACTGCACTCTGGCAGGCAATAGAGCAAGACACTGTCTCCAAAAAAAAAAAAAAAAAAAAAAGATTAACCAAGGGAAAAAATTAAAACAAAGGCCGGGCATGGTGGCTCATGTCTATAATTCCAGCACTTTGGGAGGCCGAGGTAGGTGGATCACTTGAGGTCAGGAGTTTGAGACCAGCCTGGCCCAACGTGGTGAAACCCCATCTCTACTACAAATACAAAAATTAGCTGGGTGTGGTGGCGGGCGCCTGTAATCCGTTACTCGGGAGGCTGAGGCGGGAGAATCACTTGAACCTAGGAAGTGGAAGGTTGCAGTGAGCCAAGATCGTGCCACTGCACTGCAACCTGGGCGACAGAGTGAAACTCCATCTCAAAAAATAATAGTAGTAAAATTTTTTTAAAAAAGAGAAGACACAAATTAGCAATATCTAGAATGAAAGAGAGGACATCAATCTCTGCCCTACAAAAGTTAAAAGTATAAAAGTATATTATGGGGCCAGGCGTAGTGGCTCATGACTATAATCCCAACACTTTGGGAGGCTGAGGTGGGCAGACTGCTTGAGCCCAGGAGTTCCAGAACAGCCTGGGTAACAGTGAAACCCCATCTCTACCATACACACACAAAAAGTATAATATAAAAAACTTTATACCAGTAAATTAGGCAATTTAATGAAATGAAAAATCCCTAGAAAGGCACAAATTATCAAGACCAACTCAAGAAGAAATAGGATATCCAAAGATACCTATATCAAGTGGTTAAAAAAAATGAATTTAAAAAACAATCTTCCAGCTAGGCATGGTGGCTAACACCTGTAATACCAGCACTTTGGGAGGCCAAGGCAGGTAGATCACTTGAGGTCAGGAGTTCAAGACCAGCCTGGGCATTATGGCGAAACCTCCATCTCTACCAAAATGTACAAAAATTACCCAGGTGAGGTGGCACACACCTGTAGTCCCAGCTACTTGGGAGGCTGAGGTAGGACAATTACTTGAACCAGGGAGGTGGAGGTTGCAGTGAGCTAAGATTGTACCACTGCACTCCAGCCTGAGGCAACAGAGTGAGACCCTGTCTCAAAAACAAATAAATAAGCAAAACAAAACAATCTAACAATCTTCCCACAAGAGCCCAGCCCAGATGGCTTCATTGGTAAATTCCATTAAATATTTAAAGAACCAATAATACAAATATTCAACAAATTATTTCAGAAAATAGAGGAACACTTCCCAATTTATTCTATAAATTCAATGTTATTCTGATACTAAAACCAGATAAAGACACTGTGAAGAAAAGCATATATCAATATCCTTATAAATATTGATGCAAAAGTCCTCTGCAAACCAAATCCAGCAACATATAAAAGAGATTATAGGGCGGGCCTGGTGGCTCACCTTGTAATCCCAGCACTTTGGGAGGCCGAGACGGATGGATCACTTGAGGTGAGCAGTTCAAGACTAGCCTGGCCAACATTGTGAAACCCCTGTCTCTGCTAAAAATACAAAAATTAGCTGGGTGGTGGCAGGCACCTTTAATCACAGCCACTTTGGAGATTGGGGCAGGAGAATCGCTTGAGCCCAAGAGGTGGAGGTTGTAGTGAGCTGAGATGGCACCACTGCACTTTAGCTTGGGCGACAGAGCAAGACTCGGTATTTAAAAAAAAAAAAAAAAAAAAAAAGGATTGTAAATCACGACCAAGCTGTATTTATTCCAAGGATGCATGGTTGGTTTAAATTCTAAAATCAATTAATGTAATATACAATAGTAATAAAGGACAAAAGCTACATGATCATCTCGATGCAGAAAAAACATTTGACAAAATCCAACCCATTCATGATAAAATCTCAACGAACTAGGAATAGAAGGGAATATCTTTAACCAGAAAAAGGGCTTCCAAGAAAAACCAACAGCAAACATTCTGAGTCTGTCAGCTGGTGAATGGGTAAATAAAATATGCTATATCCATACAATGCAATACTGTTCAGCAGTAAGAAGGAATGAAGTATGGATGCATGCTACCATATAGATTAAACTCCAGAATATGATGCTAGGTGGCAGAAACTAGATGCACAGGTTAGGATGTTTTTGCTCTGTAAGGCATTAACCAGTTTTGTACCTACCTGGAAATTTTATTCTAATAAAGTTTTAAGTGTCTTTCCTCCTGCTCTTCAAGTGCTCTTTTCACCAGCTTGACCATTTTACTGCTTCCTTTAGTTAATAAAACTTGGTGTTTATTCTATATTTGTATGACAGTCATAATCTTAACTTTTTCAAAATTATATTTTAACAAGGAAAACATAGCAGTAGGGGCTTGGGGACATTCTTTTCTGACTGTTTCTATTTTCTCAGTGAATAAGGGTGAAAAGTCATGAACTGAGAGTGAGAATAAGGAGAAGGTTTGGGGGAAGTTGAGGGTAGTGAAGAAGATATTACAAAATGACTTTTAGAGCCTGGCCAACATGGTGAAACCCTATCTCTACTAAAAATACAAAAATTGACCGGGCGCGGTGGCTCACGCCTGCAATCTCAGCACTTTGGGAGGCCAAGGCAGGTGGATCACTAGGTCAGGAAATCGAGACCATCCTTGCTAACACGGTGAAACCCTCTCTCTACTAAAAAAATACAAAAAGTTAGCCGGGCGTGGTGGCAAGTGCCTGTAGTCCCAGCTACTTGGGAGGCTGAGGTAGGAGAATCACTTGAACCTGGGAGGCAGAGGTTGCAGTGAGCCAAGATCATGCCATTGCACTCCAGCCTGGGGCAACAAGAGTGAAACTCCATCTCAAAACAAAAACAAAAACAAAAATTAGTCAAGTGTGGTGGGCCTCTGTACTCCCAGCCACTTTGGGAGGCTGAGGCAGGAGAATTCCTTGAATCCGGGAGATGGAGGTTGCAGTGAGCCGAGATTGCAGCACCACTGCACTCCAGCCTGGGCAGCAGAGCCAGACCCTATCTTAAAAACAAAACAAACAAATGAACAAAAAAAGACTTTTAGGAGAGTGGGAAAATGAAAAATTAAGGGAAATTCCGGATGACTGCTGAGCAATATAAGCCCACTGGAGGTTAGTAGTCATGAATTTTAAATGGAACTGTCAGCATACCACAGCCATGCCTGCAGGCATGGAGTAGGCAGAGTAGATTTAATCAGGTTATTCGGTTTTGCTAAGTGAGCACAAACAAGAAAATAAAGCATGAGAGTTGGTAGGCATAAGCTACGGTGGAAGCTATGGAAGGGAGACCTGAGGATGTAGCGGAACAGAGGACAGTGCACACGTGGGAGTGTAATGTCTTGTAAGTCCCAGTTAGGTAGAAGGGTTGTGGGTATTGGTTTCCTAGAGCTAAAAAGTGGGAGGTTGTGGTTGGATTGTGGGATGCTTAAAATTAAAATCATGAAAGGAAGGGGCATGGGGAAGGGCTATTCATTTTATTTTTGAAAGAGGGTTTCACTCTTGCCCAGGCTGGAGTGCAGTGGCACCAACACGGCTCACTTGAATTCTTGGGCTCAAGCGATCCTCCCACCTCAGCCTCCCCAGTAGCTGGGACTACAGGTATGTACCACCACACCATGCTAATTTTAAATTTTTTTGTAGAGACAGGGTCTCACTGTGTCGTCCAGGCTGGTCTTGAATTCCTGGACTCAAGCGATCTGCCTGCCTCTGCCTCCCAAAGCGGCCTGTAATTTTATTTGAACAGTAACTCAAACTGGTACCGAAACTAGAGTTCAGTCCCAATTTGTCTAAACAAAAGAAAGTGGGCCGGGCGCGGTGGCTCAAGCCTGTAATCCCAGCACTTTGGGAGGTCAAGGCGGGTGGATCATGAG
>NW_012103288.1:227735-228844 GCF_000951045.1 Mandrillus leucophaeus | reverse complement strand
CCATCTCAAAAAAAAAAAAAAAAAAAAAAAAAAAGCGAATGAATTGCCAAATGAGGAGATAGATAGGGTGAGGTCTGGAAGGCTCCTGAGTGCAGCAGCTTCTGTCCTTTGAGTGTAGTATAGTGGAGCTGGGGTGCACCACCCTCCTGGCAAGTGGATATGTTCTTATTTACCACCTTGGAACTCTGGGAACCCCGTAATTTAGGGATTTTTATGGAGGCTTCATCACGTAGGCATGATCAATTTTTAACTCAATCGCTAGTACTTCTCCCCTCCCTGGAGGATGGGGGATGTGGCTAAATTTTCAAGCTTCTAATCATGACGTCATCTTTCTGGTGACCAGACCCTATCCTGAAGCTATCCAGCAAGTCACCGAGAGACCCTTGTTAGTACAAAAGATGTTTCCATCATCCAGGAAGTTCCAAGGGATTTAGGAGCTCTGTGTCAGGAACTTGGTGCAGAGGCAAAATACATATATTTCTTTTTCTTTTATTTTTTAAGTAGAAATGGAGTCCCTCTGTGTTGCCCAGGGTGGTCTCAAACTCCTGAGTTCAAGTGATCCTACCACTTCAGCCTCCCAAAGTGCTGGGATTACAGGCTTGAGCCACCGCACCTGGCCTCAGGCTGTTTTAGAGCAAGCCTTATCCTCACACCAAATGCAGGCGGAGAAACTCACCCAAAATACAACTAGGGACCTTGCCAAAGCTTACTCTATTTAATCACACTATAAGCCAGAATTCCTAGTAATTATAATGGCTCTGAGAGTTTACAGTGAATAGTCTCTAATTCAGTATTTTGTTATTCTAATCTTTACTTTCCTCACCCTGCAGTGCTTTTCCCTTTGTGTTTTATCTTGTCCTTGTCTTTAAAGGTCAAAATGATTCTGTTGCTTGCTAAGAAACCAACTACCACTTTCCCCAGCAGCTGAAGTTTGTTTTTTTTTTTTTTTAAATATATATATATTTCTTTGATAGAGATCTTGCTATGTTGCTCAGACTGGTCTCAAACCTCTGGACTGAAGTGATCCACCCACCTTGGTCTTCCAAAGTGCTGGAATTACAGGCATGAACCACTCTACCCGGCAGATTTATCTTTTTTCTTTTTTTTTT
>NW_012103288.1:227025-227685 GCF_000951045.1 Mandrillus leucophaeus | reverse complement strand
TCCCAATTTGTCTAAACAAAAGAAAGTGGGCCGGGCGCGGTGGCTCAAGCCTGTAATCCCAGCACTTTGGGAGGTCAAGGCGGGTGGATCATGAGCTCAGGAGATCGAGACCCAATCCTGGCTAACACAGTGAAACCCCGTCTCTATTAAAAAAAAAAAAAAAAAAAAAAAAAGTCAAGAAAAAGGATTAAATTATGAAGCAAGATCCCAGAGACTGTGAGCAGGAATACAGAACTGGGGCACAGGTGGATAGGACTAGTATTAATAAAATCAGGGACGGGGAGCCCTACAGAGATAGAAGGGAGGGTAAAAGCAGGAAGGGGAGCCGGGTGTGGTGACTCACGCCAGTAATCCCAGCACTTTGGGAGGCCGAGGCAGGCAGATCACCTGAGGTCGGGAGTTCGAGACCAGCCTGACCAACATGGAGAAACCCTGTCTCTACTAAAAATACCAAATTAGCCAGGCGTGGTGGCGCATGCCTGTAATCCCAGCTACTCGGGAAGCTGAAGGAGGAAAATTGCTTGAACCTGGGAGCCGGAGGTTGCGGTGAGCCAAGATCATGCCATTGCCCTCCAGCCTGGGCAACAAAAGCGAAACTCCGTCTCAAGAAAAAAAAAAAAAATTAGCCGAGTGTCGTGGTGCACGCCTGTAATCCCAGCT
>NW_012103288.1:221506-223837 GCF_000951045.1 Mandrillus leucophaeus | reverse complement strand
CTAAAAGAAACTAGTGTGCTTGGGGTTAGGCCCTCCTGGCCTTCAGCAAAGGCCATGAAACCCCCCAATGCAATTGAGCAAGCAAGCATCAGGGAAACAGGCTGTGTAGCTTGTCAGGTGATCTCTATTCCAGGATAATTTTTTTTTCCTCTGAAACAACTTTGGTTTATTATCAGTCATTTCATGCAGGGTAAAGAGAAAGAACAGCGTGAATTTAAAATTTGTTTCTTTATTTTGAACAAAAATTATTTCTTTTTTTTCTTTTCCACAGTGTGTGAACCCAGCTCTATCCCTTGGGTTCTGTACAAATAAATGGAGCAGCTGAGGGAACCGGATAAGAAGCTGATTTTGTAGTTACAGGCTGTTCCATATCACCCATTTACAAGGTCAGCGGGGACTGCAACTGAGCAAAACAGAGAACTGTGTACTTTAAAATGAGGAAAACTTTATCTACCAGAAACACACAAAGACCTTTCAGGGGTTCTAAATGGCTTATATTCCTGACTACACTGGAACAAAATATGCTGGAGGGTAAGGAAAAAAGTGTATGAAGTAGAGGATCAAAACAGCAAAGTGTTGTAAAAACAGAGGCCTGCAAGTGCAGACCCTTATCTGTTAGAACCCTGTTCCAGCCTCCCTCCTTCACTGCATCTCCTGAGGGGTTTGGGGACCACTGCAGATTTTGATGATTTGGGGAAATAAACTTGTAATTAAAGTTGTAGATATAAAAATGGTTCTATATTAATGTTTTTGGAGAGAAGACAGTAATTTAGGCCAGGAGTGGTGGCTCACGCCTGTAATCGTAGCGCTTTGGGAGGCCAAGGTGGGTGGATTACCTGAAGTCAGGAGTTCGAGACCAGCCTGGCCAATATGATGAAACCCTGTCTCTACTAAAAACACAAAAATTAGCTGGGCATGGTGGTGGGCGCCTATAATCCCAGCTACTCAGGAGTCTGAGACAAGAGAATCACTTGAACCCAGGGGGCAGAGGTTGCAGTGAGTCCAGATCAAGCCACTCCATCTCAAAAAAAAAAAAAAAAAAAAGACAGTGGTTTAGAAATGAAGGCCTTAAAGCCAACCTCCTGAGGGAAGCGTTGGGATTCCAGAGAAGACGGCTGGACTGAAGGCAGCATGGGCTTCTGTGCGACCTCAGGGCAGTTTCCAAAGCCAGGCAGTCTCCATTTCCTCTCCTGTAAAATGGAGGTAACAATAGTGTCTACCTCATAGGGTTATCATGAAGAATAAATAAGTTAAAGCATTTAAACTCCTCAGTCCAGGGATAAACACCTAGCATGCAGATACTGGTACTAGCAGTGGAGGGGCTGAGGAAAGGGGTTGGGAGGAGGCTTTTTTGTTGTTGTTGTTGTTAATTTTATGGTTGCAGGCCAGGCGAGGTGGCTTAAGCTTGTAATTCCAGCACTTTGGGAGGCCAAGGCGGGAGGATTGCTCGAGGCCAGGAGTTCAAGACAGCCTGGACAAGATAGCAAGATCCTCTCTCTACAAAAAAATACAAAAAATTAGCCAAGCATGGTGGCGCACACGGTAACCTCAGACATTCGGGAAGCTGAAGCGAGAGGATTGCTTGAGCCTGGGAAGTTGAGGCTGCAATCAGTCGTGATCACGCCAGTGCACCCCAGCCTGGGTGACAGAGGGACACCCTGTTTCAAAAAAAAATGTTGTACAGCTGTACAACGTGTTTGTGTTTTAAGCTGTGTTATTACAAGGGTCAAAAAGTTTAAAAAAAATAAAGTTTACAATTTTTTTTTTTTCTTGAGTGGAGTCTCACTCTATTGCCCAGGCTGGAGTGCAGTGGTGCAATCTTGGCTCACTGCAGCCTCCACCTCCCAGGTTCCAGCTTTTCTCCTGCCTCAGCCTCGTGAGTAGCTGAGATTACAGGCATGCACCACCACGTCCGGCTAATTTTTTGTCTGTTTAGTAGAGACAGGGTCTCACCATGTTGGCCAGGCTGATTGTGAACTCCTGACCTCAAGTGATCCGCCCGCCTCAGCCTCCCAAAGTGCTAGGATTATAGGCATGAGCCACAGCACCTGGCCTTACAAATTTTTACAGCTACAGTAAGCTAAAGTTAATTATTGAAGAAGGAAACATGTTTTCAAGTTTAATGCAGCCTAAGTGTCAGTGTTTATAAAGTCTATGGTAGTATACAATAATGCCCTAGGTCAGCTGGGTGCAGTGGCTCCCACCTGTAATTCCAGCACTTTGGGAGGCCCGGGAGGGAGCATCACTTGAGCCCAGGAGTTTGTGAGCAGCCTGTTTTTATAAAAATTAGCTATTTATGTTTTGTTTTTTGTTTTCTTTTTGAGATACTCT
>NW_012103288.1:217404-220801 GCF_000951045.1 Mandrillus leucophaeus | reverse complement strand
AGCCAAAAATGAAACATTTTTTAAAATGTCCTAGGCCTTCACATTCACTTACCACTGACTCACTAAGCAACTTCCAGTCCTGCAAGTTCCATTCATGGTAAGTGCCCTACATAGGTGTGCCATCTTTTATCTTTTATACCATGTTTTTACTATAGGTTTTGAGACGGAGTCTCACTGTGTCGCCTAGGCTGGAATGCTGTGGTGCAATCTCGGCTCACTGCAACCTCTGCCTCCTGGGTTCAAGCAATTCTTGTGCCTCAGCCACTTGAGTAGCTGGGATTATAGGTACACACCACCATGCCTGGCTAATTTTTGTATTTTTAATAGAGTTGGGGTTTCACCATGTAGGCCAGGCTGGTCTCAAACGCCTGACCTCAAGTAATCTGCCTGCCTCAACCTCCCAAAGTGCTGGGATTACAGGCGTGAGCCACCATGCCCAACCTAGATACAAATACTTATCATCTAGTTACAGTTGCCTAAGTATTCAGTACAGTAACAGGCTGCACAAGTTTCTAGCTTTGGAGCAATAAGCTAAGTTTGCATATGTATACTCTGTGATGTTCCCACAATGAAGAAATTGCCTAGGATGCATTTCTTAGAACAGATCTTGGTTGTTACGTGACACATGGCCGTATATGAGTAAAAAGAGACCGGTTTTACCTCTAAGTTTCCTAACTGTAATTTATGCACTGATATTCTCTAGTATTCAGATTTTATTGCCTTAATTATGTACCAAAAAAATTACTTAGTGTACTTGATAATGGCTGGCTGTGTGTCCTGGGAGCAGGAGGCAGGTGGAGATACAGAAAAGTAAAAGGGAAAATATTATCCTGAGATTCACAGTCCCTAAACAAATTCCCCATTGTCTTGCTTGGTGGCAAGAAGTTAGTCACAGGGAAAGAAAACCTTCAGGGGTCTTCCACTTTGGGCTGCCCGAGTGCTTTTTCAGTACATGAATAAATTTATTAAATAAATGTTACTATAAATGGAAAAGTTTTTCAGACTCTATGATATAGTCCACTTATTAGAATAATACTGTAGACAATTGAAGAATGTGAGTAGTTCCTTTTAACTTCCTCCAAGAGAATTTTATCTGTGTATCCTAAGGGAATGGGGGAAGGGGGCAAGGGAATGGTGGTTAGTTCCAGGAAATATTGATTAGCAAGAGCTTGAGTAAGAAGTCGTGGGTGTAGGGATACAGGGTGGGAATACAGGGCAAAGGAACCGGTTCAGTTGTTTCAGTTAGTCACCGAGGAGGCAATGCCACAGCACTTTATTTTTAGGAAATATAAAGCAGATCAGAACAAGTCAAATCTCAGCGGAAAGAAAATGTGTAATTTCAGAGATGAAAGTCAATCTTCTATGGTAACCTCCCAGAACGGAGCTAGCATTTCACATACTAATCCATGCCAAAGGGGAAGTCATCCAAAACACAGCTCAGATCAGGAAGGAAGAGAACTTCTAAAGAATTTGTAGGAAAGTTGTAAAGACAGCAAACATTTGTGGGATAAAAGAGAAATAAGTAAAAGTTAAAGGATCCAAGGACTGTTTTTCCCATAAAAGAAAATAACATGTTACCTAGAAAATAGTGTCCTGCTATTCTGTACGTACAAGGCGTAAAAAAGGAGAAAAAACAAACTGCCTTGAAATACATAATTTTATTTATTTTGGGTGGAACAGGGTCTCAGTTTTCCCCCCAGGCTGGAGTGCAGTTGCAAGATCTTGGCTTACTGCAGCCTCAGCCTCCCAGGCTCAAGTGATCCTCCCACTAAAGCCTTCCAAATAGCTGGATGACAGGCACACACCACCATGTCCAGCTAATTTTTTTTAAATTTTCGCAGAGACAGGGTTTTGCCATGTTGCCCCAGGCTGGTCTCGAACTCCTGGACTTAAGCAATCTGCCCACCCTGGCCCTAAAGTGTTGAGATTACAGAAATGAGCCACCTCACCTGGCTGAAATGCATAAATCTTAAAAAATGCTTATTGTAGGCTGGGCGCGGGTGGCTCATGCCTGTAATCCCAGCTGTTTTGGAGGCCAAGGCAGGCAGATCACCTGAGGTCAGGAGTTTGAGACCAGCCTGGCCTACATGGTGAAACCCTATCTCTACTAAAAATACAAAAATTAGCTGGGCGTGGTGGCGGGTGCCTATAATCCCACCTCTGGAGGCTGAGGAAGGAGAATCACTTGAACCCGGGAGGTGGAGGTTGCAGTGAGCCAAGATAGCACCATTGCACTCCAGCCTGGGCGACACAGCGAGACTCTGTCTCAAAAAAAAAAAAAAAAAAAAAAACAAACAAAAAACAAAAAAAACCCCGCTTGTTTTAAAGAAAGTTGTTCAACTGCCGAGTCCTAGCTGCCCTTTGGGGTTGTTAAAAGTAGGGTAAATTCTTTTTTTTTCTTGTTACATTAGTAACCTTGCCATAGGACTACAAATTCAATAAATGACTTTTCTAGGACTTCCCTTTCCCTGTTAACTAGAGCCAATAACAGGCTGAGGAAGAACCTAGAATAAAAGAGACAACTGTCATTGTAGGTATTTAATCTGACTCCTATCTCTTGTGGTTTGGGGTAAATTATTTCAAGTCTCAGGACTTTATTTTCCATAGTTCCATAATACATACCTCTGTAAAAACTAATTTATAAAAACTTTACCAAGGCACTACTGCAATAGAAAACATTTTGTTAGAAATTGCTACATAAGCACAAAATATTCCTACATCATTAATTGTAACATGTAATTTGTAACTGAATACAAATAAATACTTCAGCATTACTAGTATTCCAGCAAAGAAAACAAGAGTTAGGCTGAAAAAAAATAAGGTTCAGTTTTATCTGAATTCTTTTCTCTTTACTAATGTTTTGTGATGTTTTGTGAACATGCTATATGATAATTTAAAGCCCAAGTTCCCCAAAGCTGCAGTAGGTATGCAACGCTTATTTCCCTAAAGCATTGTAAGATTACAATGAAAGCCCCATCTCTAACTATTTATCTAACGTTCTGGTGATTCTTCAGTCAAGATGTTGACTGAGAAAGCATGTTTTCTCCTTTGCTCATATTTGTAGAGCTCACATGAACCCCACAAACTTTGAGTCACACATCACAGAGTGTTAGGGCTGGAAGGGCCTTACAGAGGATCCTCTCCAATCTCCTCATATTTCACATTCAAAACCTGGACCCTGAGGAGGGGAAATGTCCATCCGAAGTTTATTAGCCAGGCATGGTGGCTCACGCCTGTGATTCCAGCACTTTGGGAGGCCAAGGCAGGAGGATTGCTTGAGCCTAGGAGTTCAAAACCAGCCTGGGAAATATAGTAGGACTCCATCTCTACAAAAAAAAAAAAAAAATTAGCCAGGCATGGTGGCACACATCTGTAGTACCAGGTACTTGGAAGGCTG
>NW_012103288.1:215174-216294 GCF_000951045.1 Mandrillus leucophaeus | reverse complement strand
CTCTGTCACTCAGGCTGGAGTGCAGTGGCACAATCTCTGTTCACTGCAACCTCCACCTCCCAGGTTCAAGCAATTCTGCCTCAGCCTCCCAAGTAGCTGGGATTACAGGTGTGCACCACCATGCTTGACTAATTTTTGCATTTTTTTTTTTGGTAGAAATGGGATTTCACCATATTGGCCAGGCTGGTCTCAAACTCCTGACCTCAAGTGATCCGCCCAGCTCAGCCTCCCAAAGTGCTGGAATTACAGACTTGAGCCACTGCGCCAGGCCTGTTCGTTTTCTTCCTTATCCCACTCTAGAATATACTCTCCATGAGGCAGGGCCATCAGTTTTGCTCACACATATTCCCTAAGCACCTCGGATACTGTGCTAAATATATCTGGGGAATGAATGAGAAAGTTGAAAAGCTCTACTAAGACTAAAATCTCTACACATATGTTCCACAAGGGCCATTTTGTATGTGTGAGTTGAAGTATATATCTTGAACTCCTGACCTCAAGTGACCTGCCTGCCTCAGCTTCCCAAAGTGCTAGACTTAACAGGCGTGAGCCACCGTGCCCAGCCAGAAAATTCACTTTTGTTCTCTCAATATTTCCATGAACTCTGTGTCTCCCAGAGATGGTCAAGGAATTCATGAGCTAAGATAACGTGATAGAGTTGCAGAGAAACAAAAACAACAGAAATAAAGGGCGCTTCTCAGAAACCTTGGCAGAGATGGTCAGAGAGGCACATTTAGTATGAAGCAGTACAAGTTAGTGTTGAAGGATTTAATTCCTAGCCCTACTTGCCTCATCTGCAAACGGGATAATAATTCATAGGGCTTGTCATATGAATGAAATGTAATCATGTGATATGAAAAGCCAATTACTCGGCCGGGCGCGGTGGCTCACGCCTGTAATACCAGCACTTTGGGAGGCCGAGGCGGGCAGACCACGAGGTCAAGAGATCGAGACCATCTGGCTAACACTGTGAAACCCCGTCTCTACTAAAAATACAAAACATTAGCCGGGTGTGGTGCCACGCGCCTGTAGTCTCAGATACTCAGGAGGCTGAGGCAGGAGAATCGTTTGAACCCGGGAGACAGAGGTTACAACGAGCTGAGATCGCGCCACTGCACTC
>NW_012103288.1:212227-214169 GCF_000951045.1 Mandrillus leucophaeus | reverse complement strand
CGGGGCCCGGGGCCCGCCCTCACGACACGTGGCCGGGAACCGGGTATATAAGGCCCCTCGGGGCCGGCCACTCTTTCACTACTTCTCCCCCGGACTCCTTGGTAGTCTGTTAGTGGGAGATACTTGTCGCCCTTCGCCTCCTTCAGCGCCGCAGACCCCTTCAAGTTCTAGTCATGGTGAGTGGGGTCCCTCGGGGCTGGGGAAGAGTGCGCGTCCCAGGGGACGGCGGGCCCGGGAACTACCGCCTGCACCTCGGGCCTCGCCCAGGACAGTTCCAGATGGCCCCGGTCCCCTCCGGTTAACCTGGCTTGTGGTGGCCGGACTGGAAGGTCGAGTTCACTGGGCAGACGCCAGTTCGGTCCCGAAGACCTGGCCCGGGTGCCGCCCTCAGTGGAAATGGAAAGCCCACTTGATCCTAGTGAGGGCTTTCCCCGCAGGGCCCGCGACTGTACTAGGGAGGAAGGTCAAGGAGCCTAGTCATTGGCCTCCAAGAACTTAAACTAAAAATCCCTCCCCACGTTTTCTCAAGCGACTTTTCCTTCCCACTGCCTTACGCACCGGGCTCCGGAGGCCCTCGTGCGCTCCCGCGCCGACGGTGCAGCACTTCCTGGCGCCCGCTCTCCAGCACCCAGTGACTCGCTGCTGAGTCACCTGTGGCCCGGCCCTGGAGAGAGCTTCCAACTGCGCCAGTCCACCTGAGGATGGAGGCGGGCCCCTCCCTGGAAGGGAATAATTAACTTTCACGTTGCCTAAACCTGCATTTCTGGTGTTAATCTAGTGGTAGGTTTACAGCTGGAGCTTTCTACTTAAGCCGGGTTTAAAAACACGTCCACAAAAGGATATTTTCTTATAAAATCAGAGTTGGCCCGGTGCGGTGGCTCACGCCTGTAATCCCAGCACTTGTTCGAGACCAGCCTGGCCAACGTGGTGAAACCCTGTCTCTACTTAAAAAAAAAAAAAAAAGCTGGCATGGTGGCGCGCGCCTGTAAGCTACTCGGGAGGCTGAGGCAGGAAAATCGCTTGAACCCAGGAGGCGTAGGTTGCCCTGAGCCGAGATCGCGCCACTGCACTCTCGCCTGGGCGACAGAGCGAAACTCCGTCTCAAAAAAAACGGAAACCCCAGAGTAAACTAGTACCACGTGTTCTTAGTTCGGTTTTCAAGAAACGAGAAATTATACATAACTTGAGTGTTCTCTATAAAGCTTCCAGAAGTATTGAAAACAACTATCTTAGGCCGGGCGCGATGGCCTATGTTTGTAATCCCAGCACTTTGGGAGTCCGAGGCGGGAGGACTGCTTGAGTTCAGGAGGTCGAGACCAGACTGGGAAACACGGTGAAACTCCGTCTATACAAAAATTAGCTGGGCATCTTGATGCGCGCCCGTAGCTTCTCGGGAGGCAGGGGTGGGAGGATCTTTTGAGCCTGGGAGGTGGAAGCTGCAGTGAGCCGAGATCCCACCACTGCACTCCAACGAGACCTTATCTCAAAAATACATATATGAATTTAAATATAAAAATCATATGTAAATACATGTATATGTCGCACTGTACAACTTATTGTTTCTTTTCAAGCAATACCAAAAAGATACTGGTAAAAGTGTGATTCACAAAGTAGTTGAGACCCTTTAAAAAGCAGGAGAGCGGCCGGGCGCGGTGGCTCACGCCTGTAATCCCAGCACTTTGGGAGGCCGAGGCAGGTGGATCACCTGAGGTCAGGAGTTAAAGACCAGCCTGGCCAACATGGTGAAACCCCCGTCTCAACGAAAAATACATAAAAATTAACTGGGCCTGGTGGCGAGCGCCTGTAATCCCAGCTGCTTCAGGAGGCTGAGGCAGGAAAATCACTTGAACCTGGGAGGCAGAGGTTGCAGTGAGCTGAGATGGTGCCACTGCACTCCAGCCTGGGTGACAAGAGTGAAACTCTGTTTTTAAAATAAAAAATT
>NW_012103288.1:200230-212177 GCF_000951045.1 Mandrillus leucophaeus | reverse complement strand
AAGCTACTCGGGAGGCTGAGGCAGGAAAATCGCTTGAACCCAGGAGGCGTAGGTTGCCCTGAGCCGAGATCGCGCCACTGCACTCTCGCCTGGGCGACAGAGCGAAACTCCGTCTCAAAAAAAACGGAAACCCCAGAGTAAACTAGTACCACGTGTTCTTAGTTCGGTTTTCAAGAAACGTGAAATTATACATAACTTGAGTGTTCTCTATAAAGCTTCCAGAAGTATTGAAAACAACTATCTTAGGCCGGGCGCGATGGCCTATGTTTGTAATCCCAGCACTTTGGGAGTCCGAGGCGGGAGGACTGCTTGAGTTCAGGAGGTCGAGACCAGACTGGGAAACACGGTGAAACTCCGTCTATACAAAAATTAGCTGGGCATCTTGATGCGCGCCCGTAGCTTCTCGGGAGGCAGGGGTGGGAGGATCTTTTGAGCCTGGGAGGTGGAAGCTGCAGTGAGCCGAGATCCCACCACTGCACTCCAACGAGACCTTATCTCAAAAATACATATATGAATTTAAATATAAAAATCATATGTAAATACATGTATATGTCGCACTGTACAACTTATTGTTTCTTTTCAAGCAATACCAAAAAGATACTGGTAAAAGTGTGATTCACAAAGTAGTTGAGACCCTTTAAAAAGCAGGAGAGCGGCCGGGCGCGGTGGCTCACGCCTGTAATCCCAGCACTTTGGGAGGCCGAGGCAGGTGGATCACCTGAGGTCAGGAGTTAAAGACCAGCCTGGCCAACATGGTGAAACCCCCGTCTCAACGAAAAATACATAAAAATTAACTGGGCCTGGTGGCGAGCGCCTGTAATCCCAGCTGCTTCAGGAGGCTGAGGCAGGAAAATCACTTGAACCTGGGAGGCAGAGGTTGCAGTGAGCTGAGATGGTGCCACTGCACTCCAGCCTGGGTGACAAGAGTGAAACTCTGTTTTTAAAATAAAAAATTTAAAAAAAAAAGAGCGGCAGCAGGCTGATTTGGGCGAACACTGGTTAAATTTTCTTGTTTTTTAACGAGAGGAAAGAGCTGCTTATCCAGTGAACACTAGACCAGTTGACTCCACCTGTGCCTCACTTTCTCCCACGTGGCCAGGGGAGAGTGGAGGGTAAGGCAGTGGCTGAGGACATTGCCTGCTAAGCTTCAAGAAGACAGTTTAGGCTGAGCAATGAAAGAAAGATTGTGGGTGCCAAAATAGAAGAAGCATTTAAACAGAAGAAGCATTTTGTTAAAATGAGTGGATCTTAGATATTTTATCTCCTTGGGCCTGGGGGCCATCATGGTCAGGTATCTGGTTATCTCCAGCTTTTTGGGGCTTTGGCGTTTCCAAAGTCCAGTTAAAGATAAACATGATGCTGGGCGTGGTGGCTCACGCCTATAATCCCAGCACTTTGGGAGGCCCGAGGTGGGCGGATCACCTGAGGTCAGGAGTTCAGCACCAACCTGGCCAACATGGTGAAACCCCATCTCTACTAAAAATAAAAAAATTAGCTGGGAATGGTGGTGGGCACCTGTAATTCCAGCTGCTTGGGAGGCTGAGGCAGGAGAATCACTTGAACCTGGAAGGCAGAGTTTGCAGTGAGCCAAGATCATGCCACTGTACTCCAGCCTGGGCAACAGAGCGAGACTTTTTCTCGAAAGAAAAAGGTAAACATGATGCAATGGTAAATAATCATGGGCTCATTAGAACAAACTACTCCTGTTCTCCCACAGACCTGGAGCTGGGCAAGTAGACACAGGTGATACTGAGCTTGCTGATGTGGTGAGGAGACCTTGATTATTTCATGGGGAGTGTAGGCGGGAAGGAGGTTAAAGGTTGTGAGTAATTAGGGTTTTATTATCTCTTGGGTTATGAGACCAGGCCCTTTGAGAACTTATCGAGTGCTCTGCCAGTCTCCAAAGTGGCTAATCTGACTTATAATGAAATACTAAACACCTGTTTTGTGTTCCTGTTAAGTCTGTGTGTACAGATTCTATGTTTGTTGCCTTGTTTTACTAAGCAGGTGTGGGTTTGGTAACTTCTAACCATATTTTGCTTTGGCCCCTCTGGCCCTTCTAAATTGGTCTACCTCAAAAAATATAGAGAGAGAGAGAGACACAGACTGAGTCTTGGCTCTGTTTCCCAGGCTGAAGTGCAGTGGTGAGATCTCTGCAGTCGCCGCCTCCTGGGTTTGGGTTCAGGTGATTCTCATGCCTCAGCTTACCCCAAGTAGCTGGGACCTACAGGCGCACACCACTGTACCTGGATAATTCTCGTTTTTTTTTTTTGGAGACGGAGTCTTGCTCTGTCGCCCAGGCTGGAGTGCAGTGGCCGGATCTCAGCTCACTGCAAGCTCTGCCTCCCGGGTTCACGCCATTCTCCTGCCTCAGCCTCCCGAGTGGTTGGGACTACAGGCGCCCGCCACCACGCCCGGCTAGTTTTTCGTATTTTAGTAGAGACGGGGTTTCACCGTGTCAGCCAGGATGGTTTCGATCTCCTGACCTCGTGATCCGCCCGTCTCGGCCTCCCAAAGTGCTGGGATTACAGGCTTGAGCCACCGCGCCCGGCTAATTCTCGTATTTTTAGTAGGGACGGGGTTTCAGCATGTGGCCAGGCTGGTCTTGAACTCCTGACCTCAGGTGATCTGCCCACCTTGGCCTCCCAAAGTGCTGGGATTACTGGTGTAAGCCAGCACCTGGCCAGAAACAACTAATTTCTTAACCTATCAGTAAAGTCTTGGTAACATTTCTAGCCTTTATTATTATGGTCTTCCCTCTCCCGGAGATGTTCTGATGGTGAAGGAAAAATGTTCTTCCTAACAGATTCTTCTACATGGTTAAAAAGCTGCCTCTGACCACAGTTTTTAAAATACAGCTAACTGCTGCTTATCCAGCATTTTCTTCATGAGTCATATGGCTGTAGTTTGCTGGTTTAAGCTGGTTTTAAAGGAGGGAGGGAGAAGCTTTTGTCTCCCAAAGAATAGGATTAAAGCAGAACCAGAATGAGCTCAGTAGTTACACAATCATTCAGAGAATGAATCAGAGCTGGAAAGGGGAATTTTGCCTTAGTTTAAGGAATCATATCTACTGTGGCTACAAAGCAATGGTCTGGTCTTGCCGGGTAGTTCATGAACATGTCTTTGGTTTTCCAAGGCATTTTTGCTGAATTAGGTCTTCAAAAATTTTTACTTTTGAAAGTAGTCCCTGAGCAGGAGTGGCCTGCTGAAAAATGGTTATCTTTTTTTGTTTGAGATGGAATCTCTGTCACTCAGGCTGGAGGGCAGTGGTGTGATCTCAGCTCACTGCAGCCTCCACCTCCTGGGTTCAAGTGATTCTCCTGCCTCAGTCTCCTAAGTAGCTGGAACTTACAGGTGTGTGCCACCATGCCCGGCTAATTTTTTTTTTGTATTTTTAGTAGAGACAGTTTTGCCATGTTGGCCAGGCAGGTCTCGAACTCCTGACCTCAGGTGATCACCTGCCTCAGCCTCCCAAAGTACTGGGATTACAGGCGTGAGTCACTGCGCCCAGCCAGTTATCTGTCTTGAAGGTTAATCAGTCATTAGGTGTGAATCATTCCTAAATGTCCCATCTGATGTATCATATCCTGACATTTTCTTTTCTTCCTCCCACAGCGTGAGTGCATCTCCATCCATGTTGGCCAGGCTGGTGTCCAGATTGGCAATGCCTGCTGGGAGCTCTACTGCCTGGAACATGGCATCCAGCCTGATGGCCAGATGCCAAGTGACAAGACCATTGGGGGAGGAGATGATTCCTTCAACACCTTCTTCAGTGAGACGGGCGCTGGCAAGCATGTGCCCCGGGCCGTGTTTGTAGACCTAGAACCTACTGTCATTGGTGAGTTGACCTCAGTAATCCAAGTGAGATCCCAGGGTGCTGGGACAGGAGGTCTGTCCTGGGGGCTCCGCTAGTCACCCACTCACCCACTCTTTCCCTCTCCCCTGCTCCTCACCGTCATCTTCTCCAGATGAAGTTCGCACTGGCACCTACCGTCAGCTCTTCCACCCTGAGCAACTCATCACAGGCAAGGAAGATGCTGCCAATAACTATGCCCGAGGGCACTACACCATTGGCAAGGAGATCATTGACCTCGTGTTAGACCGAATTCGCAAGCTGGTAAATATAGTACTTTAAATAAAGTGGGGCAAGAGTTTCTTTTGTGGTTCTGAGACCAAACTACAAAAATCATTCTTTGCAACTGAAATGAGACTATTGGCATTGCAACTAAAATGCAACTGCTCACTAAATTAATTGGATCTCTGAACCAGATGGTCTTGGGTTTATGGGATAACTATGGGGTAGGAGGAAGTGCTCATTAGCCTATTTTGATTCAAGCTGAGACACCCCTTTTGAGGTCATCTTAGTCACACTGAGTGAGTAGGTGGCTGACTTCTATATACAACTAATTGATTAAAGTCACTTAAAAAATCTGGACTGGTTCCTTCATGTCAATAAAGTTCAGAGAACAAGAAGCCAGTGTCACACTGACAAACAGCCAACAGTGGAAACTTCCAGTACAGCTGAAAGTGGAGTCGGGAGCTTCCTTATGAAGTGTGCTGTTTGGATCACTTTAAGAGCCTGGCAATCAGATGACTCTTTGCTCCTTAGGCATGTGGGCAGCTTGTAAGTAATTAACCAGAGATCAAGCATGATGGCCTGGGCAGAGTAACTTGTCAAGAAAATCACATTGTATTTTAAGCCCAGCCATGACTGCTCCATTCTAAAAAAAGAATGGCCTCATCATTCATGGCTTCATACTTTCCTCAAATGTTTACGTAGTCTTCCCAGAAAAACTGGACTGATGTTTCCTATGCTTAAAAACTAAGCGTTAGTTACAAGCACTGACTTGGAAATCAGGACCTGCCTTTAGGGACAAATAAACCTAGTAGCTAGTTTGGGTTCTGGAGTGAGGTTTATTGCCTGCCAAAATAATTGCATTTGTCCTTAGCGTTACTGGGTTCACAGGAGGCTTAATGGGTGTAACTGGTAGGTGAGAGTCTGTCTTGTGCGTTGATCTCATGCAGTTTATGGACCCACAGGCTATGAGGGAGCTGAGTAGAGATGTTCACAAATCTGAGGCCCATCACTTGGAGAAGCAAGAGTTTACAACAGAATACTTTATTTGGAAGGTCAAAATCATTCCTTCTTAAAGTAGCAATTTGCTAACCAAAATAGCCCAGTTAGGTGGAAGAAATCCCCAACAATCTGAGGTCTCATGGAATTGTGGTTGTGTCACTTTACCCGAAATGAATGGACTTCTTGGTACCTGGTATCATATATTGGGTGCTTACTGTGCCAAGCACTATGCTAAGTACTTATTTAATTCTGAACCTAAGGTAGATTACTATTCTCATTTAATCAGTGGAAAAACTGAGAAATGAACGTGGTCATACAGTAAGGAACTGGTACAGCCAGATCCTGACACAGCCTGACTCCAGTACCAGGGTGTTAGAACTTTGGCTATTCTGTTGTTCCACCTCAGAAAGCAGCTGCCAAATCTTTATAAGACATCCACTGTACTGGGCTGGTGATCCTGGGCCTGCCCCTTAGGAGCACTCCAACTAAGAAACTGCCCTGTTCTGTGGCCACAGCAAGGGAACCAGAGGCTGCCCTCCCAGTTACCAAAACTTGAGTCGTGTATGCAAGCCTAGACCTTGTGATTCCTCTGCCTGAGGAAGTAGTTCATCTTAAAATAGTCTTAGCAGAGGTTTTCTGCTCAAGGACTTGATTGTGAAAAGTTGCTCTGAATCACTTAGCACTTAGAAGCTTTTTTTTTGTTTTGTTTTGTTTTGTTGTGAGACAGAGTCTACTCTGTCATCCAGGCTGGAGTGTAGTGGCATGATCATCAGTCTTAAATGCATGGGCTCAAATGGTCCTCCCACCTTGGACTCCCAAAGTGTTGATTACAGGCGTGAGCCACTGCACCTGGCCCAGAAGAGTTTTAAAATTGGAATTGGTGTAGCCATAGATTTATAGAAGTCCTCTGCAGGTTTCACCAAATGTCTCGCAACACTAAAATGAAACGTTTTTATTTTGCAGGCTGACCAGTGCACCGGTCTTCAGGGCTTCTTGGTTTTCCACAGCTTTGGTGGGGGAACTGGTTCTGGGTTCACCTCCCTGCTCATGGAACGTCTCTCAGTTGATTATGGCAAGAAGTCCAAGCTGGAGTTCTCCATTTACCCAGCGCCCCAGGTTTCCACAGCTGTAGTTGAGCCCTACAACTCCATCCTCACCACCCATACCACCCTGGAGCACTCTGATTGTGCCTTCATGGTAGACAATGAGGCCATCTATGATATCTGTCGTAGAAACCTTGATATTGAGCGTCCAACCTATACTAACCTTAACCGCCTTATTAGCCAGATTGTGTCCTCCATCACTGCTTCCCTGAGATTTGATGGAGCCCTGAATGTTGACCTGACAGAATTCCAGACCAACCTGGTGCCCTACCCCCGCATCCACTTCCCTCTGGCCACATACGCCCCTGTCATCTCTGCTGAGAAAGCCTACCATGAACAGCTTACTGTAGCAGAGATCACCAATGCTTGCTTTGAGCCAGCCAACCAGATGGTGAAATGTGACCCTCGCCATGGTAAATACATGGCTTGCTGCCTGTTGTACCGTGGTGATGTGGTTCCCAAAGATGTCAATGCTGCCATTGCCACCATCAAGACCAAGCGTACCATCCAGTTTGTGGATTGGTGCCCCACTGGCTTCAAGGTTGGCATCAACTACCAGCCTCCCACTGTGGTGCCTGGTGGAGACCTGGCCAAGGTTCAGAGAGCTGTGTGCATGCTGAGCAACACTACAGCTGTTGCTGAGGCCTGGGCTCGCCTGGACCACAAGTTTGACCTGATGTATGCCAAGCGTGCCTTTGTTCACTGGTATGTGGGTGAGGGGATGGAGGAAGGCGAGTTTTCAGAGGCCCGTGAGGACATGGCTGCCCTTGAGAAGGATTATGAGGAGGTTGGAGCAGATAGTGCTGATGGAGAGGATGAGGGTGAAGAGTATTAACCTGTGTGCTGTACTTTTACACTCCATTGTCTTGGAACTGTCTTATTTTTGTTCTGTAAATGTCTATTGCCCTAAATTGTTAATAAAAGTGATGTTTCCATTTTAAATGTCTAGCTGACTTAAATACTTGATCCAGTTAAAGTTGGATGTATGAGGCTGGTAGATGAACCACCTGACTTGAGGGTCTTGCTCTGTTGCCCAGGCTGGAGTGCAGTGGCATGATCATAGCTCATTGCAGCCTTGAGCTCCTGGGCTCATGTGATTGTCCTGCCTCAGCCTCCTGAGTAGCTGGGGACTACAGGTGCATACCACCATGCCCAGCTATTTTTATTTCTTGTAGAGATGGGTTCTTGCTATGCTGCCCAGGGTAGTCTTGAACAGGCTTCAAGTGATCCTCCTGCCTCAACCTCTCAAAGTTTTGATTATAGGCATGAGCCACTGCCCAGCTTGTTGGTTTATCTGTTTTTAATTTGGGCCTGAAGTGAGTGGTTATAGAATCATTTTGTAAGCAAGGAAACAAGTTCAGATTGAGCCAGTGCTTCTGTAACAAAAATGGATGTGAATCAACAGTAGATACTAAAATGCAGGTTTGGGGTCAACCTGGTGGCTCATGTACTTCGGGAGGCCAAGTTGGGTGATCACTTGAGCCCCCAGAGTTCGAGACCAGCCTGGGCAACATGATGAAACCCCATCTCTACCAAAAAAAAATTTGTGTTGTGTTAGGGTTAGGGTATAGGGCATGTGCCTATAGTCCTAGCTACTTGGGAGGCTGAGGTGGGAGGACCACCTGAGCCCAAGGAGGTTGAGGCTGCAGTGAGCAGTGATTGTACGACTGCATTCCAGCCTGGGTAACAGGGAGACCCCTGACTCGCATTTAAAAACAAAATGCAGGTTCTAAATCTATAGGCCTGAGGTGAGGCTTCAGACATGTCTTAATTGTTTTTTCTTTGAGATAGTCTCTGTTGCCCAGACTGCAGTGCAATGGCATCATCATAGCTCACCGCACCCCCTTGACCTGGGCTAAGCCATCCTCCCACCTCAGCCTCCCAAGTAGCTGGGACTAAAGGTGTGTGGCACCATGCCTGGCTGATTCTTGTAATTTTTTTTTTTTTTTTTTTTTTGTGGAGATGGGGTTTGCCATATTGCTTAGGCTGGCCTTGAATTCCTGGGCTCAAGCAGTCCTGCCTCCCAAAGTGCTGGGATTACAGAAGTGGGCCACCACACCTGGCCCCTAGATACTTTTTTTTAATAACCTCCCAAATGATGCTGTTGGTCTGATGTGACCACATGTACAGTAGCAAAGGGTTAGATAACAGTAAACGTTGGAGCCAAAATTCAGGTGCCCAGCCACACTGCCAGAACTATTGCTGTCAGTCTTTAATAAAGTATTGGTCGCATGAGAAGGGCTTGGAATCCTGATTTATTCCATACTTAGCTGAAACCTACAATGGCAAAGATGGTTTGCACTGAAGGGGTTATTGCTTAGAGAAAGTGAAGCTGTCAGACAAAATACCAGTCACTGGTTTTTCATGCTTGACCCAAATTGTATGTCATGGAGATTATTTAAAGTAGGAGTAATATGCATGTGTATGAAAGATTGGAGAGGGGTGAGTTCTCTGATTTGGACTTTTTTCCAAGCACCTGTTGGAGGACCGTGGTTCTTGAGAGCAGACGGGTGAAGGGGCATGAGTGTTACACGTAGCTGGAGAGCTTGGTGCCTGGTACTCAGTTGAACTCTGAGCAATGGGAAAGGACAATGACTAAAAGGTCAGGCTTCATGCAGAAGGGAGGAATCGGTTTTGGTGCCTGGGTGCTTGCGTGAGTGGGAATGCCTAATGAGTGGCAGCAGATGGGCCCTGGAGGCACAGTTGCAGACATAACTCACCTCTCCTCCGTGACTTTATTCTGATGGTACCCAGTTACCATCCCTTTCCCAAAGGTGTTTTGTATCCCTTACCCATTGCTCACTTTAGCCCCTTTACTGTGAGAATTGCATCTGAAAGATGTATATGTTTAAGGCCAGCGCTGGGATTCACAGCTGCAATCCCAGCACTTTGGGAGGCCAGGGTGAGAGGATTACTTAAACCCAGGAGGACCAGCACCTGGGCAACAGTGGAGACCTTGTCTCTATTTTGAGCATTTTTTTGGCTGGGTACGGTGGCTCACGCCTGTAATCCCAGCACTTTGGGAGACTGAAGCGGGTGGATCACTTGAGCTCAGGAGTTGAAGACCAGCCTGGGCAATATGGCGAAACCCTGTCTCTACTAAAAATACAAAAAATTAGCTGGGTGTGGTGGTACACATCTGTGGTTCCAGCTGCTTGAGAGGCTGAGGTGGGAGGATTGCTTGAGCCGGGGAGGTGGAGGTAGCAGTGAGTTGAGATCGTGCCACTGCACTCCAGCCTAAGGGACAACAATTTATTTTTTTCCCTTAAAAAAATTTTAAAGTCTCAAAAAAATTTTTAAATGTATATATTGTATTTGAATACATAGCACAGCATACTTTTGCAGCCTGAGATGTCTCAACTATGTGCTCAGGATGATTTTATAGAGCATTTGTCAAGAGCAACTATGGTTTTATGTCCTTCGGGGCAAGGTAAGACCCCAGCACAAATTCAGCCACTGCTACTTCTCAGATACACCAGGTTCTTCCTGCAGCCTGGGCAGGGGAACGGGGTGGGATACCTGGAAAGAAGGTGAACCTTGAAGACTCCGGCCAGCCTGCCAGAGGGGATTTCGAGACCTTCCCAGCCCAGGAGATCTGCTGACTGCCATAGTGCAAGCACTGGAGGAAATGGGACACCCACGTATGAAAAGGAGCAGATAAATCACAAAGCTTAGGCGAGTGTGACACCCCATGATACTAGCATTTCCCAAGCAGGGTGCCATGAGAATGGGATTCAGGGTGCGTATATAGGATCCTTTTGGCTTTTAGAATGACATGGTGGAACCTGGAAAGCCTGACTCACCCATCCTCCCTGGGGCCAGTCACCCTGGCCAGGAGCAGCCCCCTCCATTTACCTCTGTACACCTTACAGATGAATTATTTTCTACACGTGCCAAGATGTGAAAAAGGTTGGAAAGCTTTAAGCAGCCGCAGAGGTCTAGGGTGAAAGAAGGTGAGAGAAGAGTTTAGCTGAGAAGAAATATTCCAGTAGAATAGAGCCTGGGGAATTGGGAGAGCAAAGTGCCAGTGGCTGGGTGGGGGGGCATTTGTCCTTGTAAAGATGATTTCCCCCTCCTGTGTTGGAGGGAAAGTGAATAGAAGTTAGCCTGCAGCAAGAACAAATATACCCCAAGGTCTAGGTCACTGCTTTGTGGCTGACAATCATCTGATCTGCCCTTGAGCACAAATGGAAAGTCTGGACCCAGAGCTGCAGCTGATGCTGATGCTGAGGCCACTGAGGCTTGATGGGAATAAATGGACACAGCCTAAGAGGATGTGGGCTCCTGAGGCTGGCGGCGGCCCCCGGTTCCGGCTGTCTGGACAGAGGGCTTAGACTGCTCTCACCTGACCTGGCCAGAGAAGCAACCTGCTTCCCCCACACAGAGGCCGCTGACCACTAAGAGGTGAGTGTGTCTGGGCAGAGGTGCTTTGGGCTGGGATGAGGAGGGGGATCACGACTTTGAGGGGCTGAGGGCCTGCCTGTCCACCAGTCACTGTGTTTGGGAAGCAGCTGGCAAGTGACTCTTCAGCAGGAATCTGTCGGGCCAGAGGATGGCCAAGTGGGTTACGCAATTACAAATTTGTCTTCAGGCCTCTGACTGCTGGAAGGTGGTGTGACAGTCCTGGGTGAGGCTGAAGGAGGTCAGGGGAGGCGTTGTCAGGGTGGGAGGAAAAGGTGCCTTCACAGTTTCCACAACACCCTGGGAGGTGATGTTATTATGCCCACTTCCATAGCTCAGAGAGATTGAATATCTAACCTAAGGCTACAGAATGAGTGGCAGAACTGAAATTTGACCACAGAGCTCTGGCTCCAAAGCCTAGGCTCACTCAACTCTGTTGCCCAGGTATTGAGGAGCCCCAGGGGAAATCAGCTCTGCCCCTGGCAGCCTTTCCAGTCCTGGGGGGATAGTGCCACCTCCCAGGCCCCTTTGCGCATGAGACCAACAGGGGCCAGCCCTCACATGAGCACTGGATGGAGCTGTAGTCGCAGAGAGATCTCATCATGCCAATGATTATCAGAAAACCTCCCAGGAGCCCCGTTCCTGGGCCCAGGTGGTAGCTCGCTGACCTTAAATGGCAAAGCCAGCTGGTCCCCACTGTCCAGGCTGTAGCTTCTCTAGTGAGGGGGCATTTTTGTCCAGGCCTCCCTCTGAACTCTATTCTTAGGTCACGGGGAGATACAGTGTCCTTGCAGGATGGCTGCTGCCACCTGCCTGGTCTCCTGCCAACAGGGACACCAGCTGAGGCATAGGCAGGAGAGTGCACACCTGGAGCCTCGCTCCTCTACGCCCTGGGGCCAGAGTGGTCAGTGCCCATCAGCTGAGGCCGCAAGGTGAAGCTGGCAGAGATGACCCAGGCAGATGGCCCCTAGGGCCCAATGCCAGGGTGACTGTCTAGGAGACACAAGGCAGCAGAAGCTGAAGAGAAAATAGACCCTTGGGTGTGGGGGCTGTGGAGCAGGAGCAGGCCCTGGCCCTGTGAAATAGGTCCCCTTTGCTGACATCTCATTAGCCTGTCACTGCCCCTTTCAAGCCAAGAATCTAGTGCCCCTGAATTTGTCAATGTCAGCCCCGAGCAGGTTTTGGGAAAACAGTTCTTTCCTTCTCTACACTCCCTCCGAGTCTGCAGCAGGAGAGCAATAGTCAGAATCAATGAACCTTCCAGAGCTAGAGACATGTCTGCTTTAGTCATAATACAAAAAATGCTTTTAAACACTAGTTTCACCACTGGATTGTTTTTCTCTCTCTATTTTTATTTTATTTATTT